>NC_083407.1:21559070-21887284 GCF_020745735.1 Hemiscyllium ocellatum | reverse complement strand
CTTGTTATTCTTTCCCAAGTGCACATTGAAATCTATTTGTCACAATCAGAGCATTAGGACGATACCAGGGGATGAGCCCATGATATCCCTCCCTGCGGTTTATGGTTATCCCATTACTGATTACCACTTCAGTAATTTTCATGGCACCGGTCAATGTCTTGCTCTTCCCTCCTCTATTTAATTCCAAATTATTAATGGATACCATAAATGGCAAGGACCCCTGCACCAAGCCCTATAGACCTGCACTGGAAACAGAAATGTAGTCACTGAAACATTGCTTTACCATCACCCTCTGCCAGCTGCCTCTCAGCTAATTTTGTATCCAACATATCAGTTTTCCTCGCACTCTTTCTTGCTTTTCCAGTCTGCTATGAGGTGCCTTATCAGAGGCCTCTCTGAAGTATATGTAAGTTATATCAAATGAATCACTCTTACCAAGATTCTTGGATGTTTTTGGTCCCTTCAAAAGATTCCCGCAAATTAGTCAAACATTATCTTTCCTTAACAAATCCATGCTGACTATCCCTAATTAACTTATTTCATTCCAAGTGCAGATATATTCTGTCCCACACCGAGGTTAGACTGACTGGCCTGTAATATCCTAGTCTATACATTCCTTCCTACCTTAATGAGATAATGCTAGCAGTCCTCCAGTCGTCTGGCAGCTCAACTGTAGCCAGAAAAGTATTTTAAAATTACAGCCAGGGTTCCTGATATCTCCTATGCCACCCTCATCAGCTTGGGAGACATCTCATCTGGCCTTACAAATGTATCCACTTTCAAGACTGCTGAACCCATCTCACCTTCACTCTATATTAATTTCTTCTAATATTTCACAGTTCACCATGCTGAAGTCTTACACCCTCATTGTCACTTTGCACTGTGAAGACAGATGCAAAGGGAATGGTATCGTCAAGTGGTATTAATGCTGAACTGTTAATCCAGTGATCCAAGCAAGGTAGGTTTTACAATTGGGGGAAGAGTAAATACGATGCTGCAAGACAGGATCTGAGGAGCATAAATTGGGAGCATAGGCTGTCAAGGAAGGATGTCATTGAAATGTGGAACTTTTTCAAGGAACAGATATGACGTGTCCTTGATATGTATGTACCTGTCAGGCAGGAAAGAGATGGTCATGTGAGGGAACCTTGGTTGACGAGGGGAGGTTGAATGTCTAGTAAAGAGGAAGAAGGAGGCTTACATAAGGTTGAGGAAACAAGGTTCAGACAGAGTGTTGGAGGGATACAGGATAGCCAGGAGGGAGCTGAAGAAAGGGATTAGGAGAGCTAAGAGAGGGCATGAAAAATCTTTGGCAGGTAGGATCAAGGATAACCCCAAGGCCTTTTATGCGTATGTGAGAAACATGAGAATGACGAGAACAAGGGTAGGTCCGATCAAGGACAGTAGTGGGAGACTGTGTATTGAGCCGGAAGAGATAGGAGAGGTCTTGAATGAGTACTTTTCTTCAGTATTTCTTCAGGACTGGTAAGCTAGAGGAGATACTTGTTTGGAAGGAAGATGTGTTGGGCATTTTGAAAAACTTGAGGATAGACTAGGCCCCCGGGCCTGATGGGATATATACTAGGATTATGTGGGAAGCAAGAGAGGAAATTGCAGAGCCGTTGGCCATGAGCATTTCGTCTTCACTGTCAACGGGGGTGGTACCAGGGGACTGGAGAGTGGCGAATGTTGTGCCCCTGTTCAAAAAAGGGAATAGGGATAACCCTGGGAATTACACGCCAGTTAGTCTTACTTTGGTGGTAGGCAAAGTAATGGAAAGGGTACTGAGGGATAGGATTTATGAGTATCTGGAAAGACACTGCTTGATTAGGGACAGCCAGCACGGATTTGTGATGGGTAGGTCTTGCCTTACAAGTCTTATTGAATTCTTTGAGGAAGTGACCAAGCATGTGGATGAGGGTAGAGCAGTGGATGTAGTGTACATGGATTTTAGTAAGGCATTTGATAAGGTTCCCCATGGTAGGCCTATGCGGAAAGTCAGGAGCCAGTGGCACCCCCATCCTGTAAATGAATTTTAAGAAGTATCAATTGAGCACTTTTTATCCTGGCCTATTTCCACAAATTGATTTATGATTCTGTAATGGATTTCATAACCTTGGTTAGCAAGGTTAGATCTCCTAGAATACTGGGAGAACTAGCTATTTGGATACAGAACTAGTTCAAAGGCAGACAACAGAGGGTGGTGATGGAGGATTATCTTTTTGACTGGAGGCCTGTGACCAGTGGTGTGCCACAAGGATTGGTACTGGGTCCACTGCTTTTTGTCACTTATACAAATGATTTGGGTGTGAACATAGCAGGTATAGTCAGTAAGTTTGCAAAATGACAAGAAAATTGGAGATGTAGTGGTCAGCGAAGAAGATTACCTCAGAGTACAACGAGACCTTGATCAGATGGGCCAATGGGCTGAAGAGTGGCAGATGAAGTTTAATTTAGATAAATGTGAGGAGCTGCATTTTGGAAAGGCAAATCAGAGAAGGACTTATACACTTACTGGGAAGGTCCTGGGGAGTGTTGTTGAACAAAGAGACCTAGAGTGCAGGTTCATTGTTCCTTGAAAGTGGAGTCACAGATGGATAGGATAGTGGAGAAGGCATTTGGTAGAGCCTCCTTTATTGGTTAGAGCATTGAGTATAGGAATTGGGAGGTCATGCTGTGACTGTACAGGAGATTGGTGAGTCCACTTTTGGAATATTGTGTGTAATTCTGGTCTCCCTCCTATTGGAAGGATATTGTGAAGCTTGAAAGAGTTCGGAAAAGATTTACAAGGATGTTGCCAGGGTTGGAGAGTTTGAGCTATATGGAGAGGCTGAACAGGCTGGGGCTGTTTTCCCTGGAGCACGGAGGCTGAGGGGTGACCTTATAGAGGTTTATAAAATCATGAGGGGCATGGATAGGGTAAATAGACAATGTCTCTCTTTCCTAGGGTGGAGGAGTCCAGAACTAGATGGCATAGGTTTAATTTGAGAGGGGAAAAATTAAAACAGACCTAAGGGGCAACTTTACAGCAGATCCTAAGGGGCAACCACCACAGAGGGTGGTGCACGTATGGAATGCACAGCCAGAGGTACAATTACAACATTTAAAAGGCATCTAGATGGGTATATGAATAGGAAGGGTTTAGAGGGATATGGGCCAGGAGCTGGCAAACAGGACCAGATTAGATTTGGTTATCTGGTTGGCATGGAAGAGTTAGACCAAAGGGTCTCTTCCCATATTGTTCATTCCTATGACTCTATGACTCAGTCACTTGAATAGTCTTCCCAAAACTAAATCATGACTTTGTCTAACTCTTTAAGGACCTCTTTATTATCCAATCTGAGTGCTGGAGGCCTAATTTCTGAATTCTCAATTTCTGATTCATTTTGCAATCGTTCTGATATTTCTATTTCACTCCCCACTTCTTTCACAACCATAAGTACCATTTGTTTACCTTGACTTGCATATTTTTTCATAATACCTCTTTAACATATTATCGTGACAAAATTTATTTGCTGGGATTGTCATTACATAAATAACATCATTGAGTTTCTTTTTCAATTAATTAAGGTCTAATGAGCCTTTCTTTTTAGAGTTACCTGGAGGCAGGGAACACACCAATACTTTGTCTGTAGCAACAAAATTTAAAAATTTGGCCTTTTTACTTGTTTTAGTTTTCATGGTTTGTTAAACACACTTCATTTTTTTTTTAGTTTGCTCATATGCTGTAGTCAGTTTGTCTCTGAAATGTGAAACATAGGCTAGAAACATAGGCTTTGAACATTGGTTTATCAATTTTCCTTTATGAATTTAAATGGTCCTTTCCTCTTACGTCCATAAAGTTCAAAAGGACTAAATATTGTGGACTAATGAGGACCATACTAAATGACAAGTCATACCAAGGGAATTCATTTATTTCATTCATTAGCACATTTTTGACAATAAGATTTAGTCATGGTCTCCTAATTCTTACATTGAGATTGCGGGTACAAGCAGAGATGAAAAATGTTTTATTCCCAAACTACCCATTATTCCATTGAATATTGGAGACATAAAATTGAACTTTCACCTGATTGTATCTCTTTGGGTAAACCATATCTTTTAACAAAATCGAACTACTTTTTCCCATGACTATTTGCAGTACATTTTCAGGAATCCTTCAGGAAAAATCCATAAGCTTTAAAAGATACCAACTCTTTTTTAGGTACAAGTTCTATTCCAACTATTAAGATCCTGTTAAAGGGTACTTCAAAAACTGCGTTGGAATTAAAGTAACAGGTTTACTTAAGGGTTTTTGTAGTCCTAAACATTAATTGATAAGCCTCAGACTTAAGCTCACAAGCATTAATTATTGCCTTTTTGACAGCTTTGTACGCTCCAGATTGTTCTTCAACGTAGTGGTGCACACAGTCATAGTTCTACCTGTCAAACCACTCTGTAACATTAAGGTTCAAACAGCTTTTGGCCACATCTATCCAGTTACCTCAAGTGAGATAAAATACCTTTTTACTCCATTCTCAATGAATTTAGGCACTAAGCCCAGATTCATAGTTAAATCAAATCCCTCATGGGAATCAAAATTATTCTCCAAGAGTTTATCTCTTTTCCTTTTTCTCGATAAGCTTTTCTTTTGCCAGTTCATGGTGTCTAAGTTCCTTATCTTTTGGAGTTCAAGATAGAGTAACAGGGTTATAAAGGCATATAGCACGGAAACACACCATTTGGCCCAACGTATCCATGCCAAGCAGGTTTGCTAAACTGAAATGTGAAAACCACAACCCTTTTGCCTACATTTGGCCCATATTTCTCTAACCTTTCCTGTCCATGTACCTATTCAAATGTCTCTTAAATGTTGTAATTGTACCCACCTCTACCATTTCCTCTGGTATCTAGTTCCTCATACACACCACCCTCTATGTGAAAATGGTGCACTTCAGGTCCCTTTTAAATCTTTTCCCTCTCACCTTAAACCAATGCCTTCTAGTTTTAAACTCCCCTACTCTGGGGGAAAGACCGTGGCTATTCACCTTATCTCTGCCCCTCATGATTTTATAAATTTCTATAAGGTCACTTGTTAGCTTCCGACATTCCAGATAAAGAAATCCCAGCCTTTCCAACCTCTCCTTATAACTCAAACCTTTCATTCTTTGTAACATCCATGTAAGTCTTTTTTTTTTGCTTCCTTTCTAGTTTAATAACATCCTTCCTCTAGCAGAGCAACCAGAATTGACTCAGTACTCTAAATGTAGCCGAACCAATGTCTTGTACAGCTGTATCATGACACCCCAACTCCTGCGCTCAATGCTCTGACCAATAAAGCAAGTGTGCCAAATGCCTTCTTCACCATCTTGTCTACCTGTGACACCACTTTCAAGGAAATATGTACCTGCAGTACTAGGTCTCTCTGTTCAACAACACTCTCCAGGGCCCTACCATTAACTGGGTAAGGCCTGCCCTGATTTGACTTATCTCACATTTATCCAAATTAAACTACCTGTCATTCCTTGGCCACTGGCCTAATTGATCAAGATGCCATTGCACTCTTAGATAACCCTCTTCACTGTCCACTATACCACCAATTTTCATGTCATTCGCAAACTTACAAACCATGCTTCCTACAGTTTTATCTAAACTGTTTATATAAAAGCAGAACAGCAGTGGACCCAGCACTGATCCCTACAGCACACCACTGGTCATAGGCCTCCAGTCTGAGCAACAACACTCTACTACCACCTTCTGCCTCCTATTATCAAGCCAGTTTTTTCTCTAATTTTCTAGCTGTCCTTGGATCCCATATGATCTAACTTTACTAGCCAGTCCACTATGCAGAACTATGTCAACAGCCTTGCTGAAGTCAACTTAGGTATTGTCTAACACTCTGCCTTCATCTATCTTCTTGGTCACCTCTTCAAAAAACTTAATCAAATTTGTGAGTTTTTTCATTCCATCTTATTTTCCATTTCTCTGTTTTTGTCTCTCTTCTATTTCAAGTCTTTCCATTTCTAATTGTATCTTAACTAATTCCAACTGTGATGTCAAATTTCAGATTTCCTTTCTTTCAATTCTAAGTGTTAGACAATCATTTGAAGCATTTCATAGTCTTGAGATCCTACTTTTATTTATACCTTCAATTTATCTGGTAACTCTCTCAGTTTAGCTTTAGTCACTGATACCGAATAGTCCAGTAATATCTTCCATTGCCTGAAAAACCCTAGGCATGCAGGTGAATTGTTCCTTGAAAGTGGAGTCCTAGGTAGACAGGATAGTGAAGAAAGCTTTTAGCACGTTTGCCTTCATTGGTCAGCACACTGAGTGTAGGAGCTGGGATGCCATTTTGTCGCTGTACAGGACATTGGTGAGGCCACTTTTAGAATACTGCCTACAATTCTGATTGCCCTTCCATTGCAAGTACATTGTTGAACATGAGAGGAATAGAAAAGATTTATAAGGATGTTGCCGAGACTGGAAGGTTTGAGTTATAAGCTGAATAGGCTGGGCTTTTCTCCCTGCAGTGTTGGAGGCTGAGGGGGATCTTATAGAGATTTATAAAATTATGAGAGGCCAGGTCTTTTTCCGAGGGTAGGGGAGTCCAAATCTAGAGGACATCGGTTTAAGTGAGAGAAGAAAGATTTAAAAGGGACCTGAGGGATAACGTTTCCATGCAGATGTGCGTGTATGGAACAAGCTGCCAGAGGAAGTGCTGGACGCTGGTACAATTATAACATTTAAAAGGCATCTGGATAGGTATATGAATAGGAAGGGCTTAGATGGATATGGTCCAAATCCTGGCAAATGGGACTATATCAGATTGGGATGCCTAGACAGAGGGGCCAATTTAGTCCTAAGGGTCTGTTTCCATGCTGTATAACTCTTTGACTTCTCTATACCTGTGGCTGTGGATTTAGGACCTACCCCACCAACCTACTGCCTCCATCATTAAGAAGGACAAAGGTAGTAAGTATGTGGGGAACACCATCAACCTCAAGCTTCCCACCATGAATATTTTTTGCTATCCTATCTATTGCCGCGATGTCAAACTTCTGGAACTGTCAATGTAACTGGTGAAAGCAATATTTTTACATAGGCTACAATGATGCAAAAGAAATTTCACCTCCATTTCCTCAGGAGCAAACACAGAGGGGCAACAAAGGTTGACCTCGCCAACGGTATCAAATTCCAAAATTAACTTTTCAAAAACTTTGATGAAAATAATGCAATGTCTTACATCATGCTTTCCTGCACACAGTTACACACAATGCTCTTATGTGACCGATCAAAATATGAATTAGTTTGTGAATAATAAAGGAATATATTAGGAGAAATAGCATTGGGACTTATAGCTGACAATTTTTTTGTTTGAAGATTACATAGCCATTAACGTCCTCTTTTCTCTGTCAGAGAGAATAATGAAATAGTTGCTTTATATGGCTATCACAATTGCTTAAATCCTACGAACACTTAAAACTACACAACAGCCCATTTGCTAAATCTGCCCCTTTTGGTATGGTCATCTTTGTAAACTCATTCCTGTTTGCCTCCTTTGTCTGAACATTGCCCACTTTGTTGAAAATTATTTAATGTTAGCAGAAATAGGCAGGACATGGAGGACTGAATACTCAGCCATACATTTAACTAACCACATTAATAGTTCAAAGGATCTCCACCCTCTGCTAATCACAAAGGAATAAATTCTTTCTTTTTCAAACAATTCTCTGCATTTCTTCTCAAATGCAACTCTTTGTTGAAAATATTCCCCTCAAAGGAAATAACCTTCAGTTTCTATTCTACCAGATAATAAAGAGTTTTAAAAAGATAGTGTTTCTTTTGATGATCTGGATGCTGGCAATGAGTCAAAACTCTTAACCCTTTGTCTCACAAGAACAAGTTTTTCTTGTGTTTTGCCCCTCAATATGGAGTAAATTTGTATAGAACAAAGGAATACCTGCAACTGATTTTATTACTTTAAAACTTCAAGAGAGAGTTTCCAACATTTATTAACTTTTGTTTAGCTTTTATAATTTAACAAGACAATCATACTCCAGCAAGTAAACTGGGTAGAAATCAACTTCCACAGGTTGAAAGGTAAGTAACAATTGATACTAAATGTGTATATGTTCCCCTCCAAGTCATACACAATATCTGACTTGGAACTATATCCCTGTTCGTTTCCCTTTGCTGGGTGAAACTCATGGAATTACCCCCCCCCCAACAGGGCTCTAGGCACCTGCACCACACAGACTGTAGAAGTTCAAGAAGGCAGACCACTACTGTCTTTCAAGTGCCATAAAAGATGGGCAATAAATGCTGACCTTACAAGTGATGCTCGCATCCCATCACAAAATAAAAATAGTTTCTCATTATTTCTGAAATCTTTTCCAGCCCTACAAATGTTCAAGATCTCTGCTCTTCACCTTTGCGTTCTTGCACATCCTCAATTTTCATTGGTGCATTAGTGATCACTTGACTTTCAGCTGCCTAGCGCATAAGCTCCAGAATTCTTTTCTAAACCTTCCTGCCTCTCTTTCTTTCTCTTCCTTAACCAAGTTTAAAACCTACTGGTGACCAGAATTTTGGTCATCTATCATAATATCTATCTTCCTATAGGGAACTATATCCCTGTTGTCATTTTGCCGCTGTACAGGACATTGGTGAGGCCACTTTTAGAATACTGCCTACAATTCTGATTGCCCTTCCATTGCAAGTACGTTGTTGAACATGAGAGGAATAGAAAAGATTTATAAGGATGTTGCCGAGACTGGAGGGTTTGCGTTATAATTAAAGGCTGAATAGGCTGGGCTTTTCTCCCTGCAGTGTTGGAGGCTGAGAGGGACCTTATAGAGATTTATAAAATTATGAGAGGCAAGGTCTTTTTCCGCGGGTAGGGGAGTCCAAAACTAGAGGACATCGGTTTAAGTGAGAGGAGAAAGATTTAAAAGGGACTTGAGGGATTCTACACAGACTGTAGAAGTTCAAGAAGGCAGACCACTACTGTCTTTCAAGTGCCATAAAAGATGGGCAATAAATGCTGACCTTACAAGTGATGCTCGCATCCCATCACAAAATAAAAATAGTTTCTCATTATTTCTGATTTGATGACACTCCTTTGACATACCTTGGGACATTTTACATTGTTAAAAGATGCTACATAAATGCAGGTAATCTGCTAATGCATAAATATGTAACAAGGCAAGAGTGCAGTGGTCCAGTAGTTAAGTCACTGAAATATTAATCTTGAGGCCTGATTTAATAATCCCATTGGAACTTGAGTGACAAGAAACAGAAAATAGTGGTTAATGAATGGCCTTTGTTCTGTTGAAAGATTGGCAGTTGAATTTCCCAGGAGTCCATTAGAAACTTTGATATTCCTGTTATTGAGCTATACCTTGGTGTTCAGGGTACAATTTCAAAATCTGCAGATGGCATTCATTGTTAAAGAAACAGAGTACAGAAGTAGAGAAGTGTTGCTGCAACTGTACAAGGCATTAGTGAGACTACTAGGAGAAAGTGAGGACTGCAGATGCTGAAGTACCAGAGTTGAAAAATGTAGTGCTGGAAAAACACAGCAGGCCAGGCAGCATCCGAGGAGCAGGAGAATCGATGTTTCGGGCATAAGGCCTTCTTCAGGAATGAATTTTTCAACATTAATGAGACTACACTTGGAATATTGTGTACAGTTTTGGTCCCTTTACTTAAGTAAAGGTGTAGTTGTATTGTAGGCAGTCCAGATGAGGTTCACTAGTTCGATTCCAGAGATGAGGGGTTTCTCTTATGAAGGAAAATTGAACAAGCCTATACTCTTTGACGTTTAGAAGAATAAGAGGTGATCTAATTGAAGTATATAAGATGCAAAAGGGGATTGAAAATGTAGACATAGAAAGGATGTTTCCTCATGTGGGGCAATCCAGAACAATCTTAATTTTAGAATAGGAGGTGGCAGATTTAAAACAGAGCTGAGGAGAAATTATTTCTCTCAGGGTGTCATAAATCTGTGGAATTCGCATCCCCAGAGTGAGGTGAATGCTGGGATACTGAGTAATCTAAGGAGGAGACAGATAGATTATTGATTCATAATGGGTTGAAAGGTTATGGAGAGCAGGCAGGAAAGTGGAGTTAAGGCTGAGATGAGATCAGCCATGATCATATTAGGTAATTGAGCAGGCTTGAAGGGCTGAATTGCCTGCTCCTATTCCTAGTTCTCATGTCCTTATGATTCAAAACTCAGAAGCCATGAGGATGACAACCATAAGGAGGACAGTATAGAACTTCAAAAGGGAACTGGCCAGTTGATGGAGTAAGCAGGCAGGTGGCAGATGAAATTCAGTGCACACAAATGTGAGGTGATACATTTTGGTGGAAAGAACATGGAGGGACAGTATGAAATAAAGTGGTATAACTGTAAATTGTTGCAGGAGTTGTTGGAAAATGTGATTCCATTTAAAATTGAATTTTTCGAGTATTTCCTGTATAGAAGGAGACCTCATGTAACAGTTGCTACGGCAGTTGCTTCCTTTCCCCAAACATAATCAATTTCTTAAACAAGGACAAAATTCAAATTAACGATAATGGCTCCAAAGGATACTGCAAGTTACCATTGACCAGACTAAATTGGACCAGTCATATGAGTGTGGCTACAAAAGCAGTTTAGAGGTTAGGGATTCTGAGGTGTGTAGCTCACCTCCTGTCTCCCCAGTCCATGTCCACCATCTACAAAAGACAAGTGAAAAGTGTAATGCAATTCTCCCTATAAACCTGGATGAATGCAGCCCAACAACATTCCAGTCATTTGACACATTCAGAACAAAGCAGCCTTCTTGATTGACACCACATATCCGCCACCTTTAACATTCATTCTTTTCACCACTGACAATAATGGCAGCACATTTACAAGGTGCACTGCAGTAACTCACCAAGGCTCTTCCAACAATTAAATCAAACCAGTGAAGGTCAAGGTGAGCAGATACATAGGAACAACACCACTTGCAAGTTCCCCTCCAAGCAACCCATCATTCTGACCTCGAAAAATATTGCTGCTCCTTCAATGTGACTGAGTCAAAGTTCTACAGCTCCCTTCCCAGCAGCACTGGTTCCCCACACATCAAGGACATCAGTGATACAAGAAGGTAGCTCACCACCAGTTTTTCCAGAGTAATAATGAGTGGGCAATAAGTATCCACATTCCAAAAATGAATTTAAATAGAAAAAAATTAGATAATTGTTTATTTCTGAATGAGTGGCAATCCATTCAGAAAAGGTTAAACACTATATTTTAATTGTTTCCTCCCTTGCCATTTATTCTATAGGCTTTGGAACTTGAACCAGAGTAAAAAATGAGGTCTGCAGATGCTGGAGATCACAGCTGCAAATGTGTTGCTGGTCAAAGCACAGCAGGTTAGGCAGCATCTCAGGAATAGAGATGCTGCCTAACCTGCTGTGCTTTGACCAGCAACACATTTGCAGTTTGGAACTTGAACCACACAAGATTGCATACTTACTATGCAGCTTACAATTACTCTGAGTCTCAAAACTCTAACTGTTGAAAGTTTAACTTCCAACTCTACTCATTTGAATTAACATCATTTTGCTTACTCAACTTTAACATTGAAGTTTGAAGGCGAACACACATTTAAACAATTTTCATAAACAGGACATTAAACAGTTATGTTTAACAATGACGCTGCTCAGAAAATTTCCTGTATTTCTCCTTAATGATTTTTAATTTTTCTTTAAAATATTTAATTACAAAAGATTACTTTGTATTGTCTATTTAAAATCATCTTCAGTGTGTAAAAATACAGCACACTAATCAAAAAGATTCTTGACCAAACTTTTATTTTTTTATTGTCTATAATGTGCACATATGTATTAATAGTCAAGGTACTATAATAACACAACTCAATATTGTTCCTTATTATAAGGCTAGAATTTCTACTGTCATCCAAAAACACAATTCACTTTAGATGAAATTTTTCTTTGTGATGGAAAAGTGTTGATACCTTCATTATACTGCCACTTACAGTTTTGCATAAAGTATAGCTTTTTTAAAAAAATAATTTATCAAAAACTTATGCAACGAACAGGAGTAATAAAAAGAGTTGAAAGGAATCAACCAATGCCAAAGTCAAGGAGCTATTGTCTCAATATTAAAGTCTCAACAAGTTCCTGCCATTGTCCTGATGGTTAAATGAGGTTTGCAGGTTACCTTTCCCATTTTTCATTCATATTTGTGATGCATATTATCAATAATGTTGCCTAAGGTCAGATTTTCTTTTGCAAATTTTCTATTCATGTTGGGAAATAAGATGTCTTACTTGTTACACACCTGATCAAGCACTCAGGAATCATGTATGGCATGTTGAAATGAAAAACAAAATCCCCCTTACTCTACCCTAACAATGTGCTTCGGATCTAACACCAAATTACACTAAGATTTATTTTAATATTTTAAAATAAATCACGTGCTTTGCAAAAGAGTAAATGGAGAGGACACCAGACACTGTGCAGAGTTAAGAGCTAAGGGAGGTGACAGAGAGTGTGATTAAAGAGGTAGGTTTTACAGAGAATTTTGAAGGTGGATTTGTGATGGTGCTTCAGGCAGAGGTTTAGGAATAAATCTCTGAGATAGCATGGTGAAATTGCTAAAAGCCTATCACCAGTAAGGTAGAGGATGACAAGGCCCAGGTTCAGAAAAGTGGAGATACCAAACTAAAACAGTATTGGAGGAAGATACAAGTGCAAGGTGGAGTTAACCCAAGAGTGTATTTGAGAGTGAGGACTGATTCTGTTTTAACAATTAAACTCAGAAAACTCCCCTCATTCCTTGCACTTGTTTAATTTTGATAGCTTTTATCCGGGTTTAAATCCTGCAATGGTAGATGGTGGAATTTAAATTCAATAAACATCTGGAATTAAAAGTATAATGTTGACCAGGAATCCATTGTCTCTTGTCGAAAAACCTAACTAGTTCACTAATATCCCTTAGGGAGGGAAACTACCATTCTTACCTGCTCTGATCTACATGTGACTCCAGCCCCACAGCAACATGATTGACTCTTAACTGTCCTCTGCTCAATTAAGGATGGGCAATAAATGCTGGCCTAGCCAGAGATTTCCTCATCCTCTGAATAAATGAAAAAAAAGAAAAAAACCTTGTTGTGCAACCAAAATTGCTAAATCTATGAACCTTGCACTGGATTGAAGCTACACTTTTTCTACACACTTCTGCTCATATAGATGAGGTACATTTATGACAATAAATTATTTTCTGCAAAGGAGCTGTCCAATACAGCCTAATTGGAAATACATCTTTGTTATATTTTCAGATTTTGTTAACATGCCAGTATTTTGAAGTCACTGAATAGTGTCAATATTATGCAACTTAAAATGACTTATTTTATTGTACGTGTACAATGTCTGCTATGATCAGTAAAAGCCAGGACACAAGGGGTAGGAGTGTGCAAAGGCAGCCTGCTGAGCCTGCCTACACTGAAAGTTAAAAATCACACAACACCAGGTTATAGTCCAACAGGTTTAATTGGAAGCACACTAGCTTTCGGAGCAACGCTCCTTCATCAGGTGATAGTGAAGGGCTTGATCGCAAAACAGAATTTATAGCAAAAATTTGCAGTGTGATGTAACTGAAATTATATATTGAAAAATTGATTGTCTGTTAAGCCTTTCATCTGTTAGAATACAATGATAGTTTAACTTCTTTCATGTGCAAATCACAAAACCCTTCTTTTTAAAGTTTCATTCTCGGGTTAGCTGCTAACAATGGTGATAGCTAGACAATATGTTGAAGGTGTTAGCCCCCTGTGTCCCTGATGTTCGGATTGATTCTAATCTAATAAGTGAGATAACAGTGTTTTACATAAATTCCTGCAGTTTTTGAGCTCAGAGTTCTACATGAATATATGCAGTTTTTGAGCAAAGTGCAATGTAACTCTGCAATACAAATTCACCCCACAAAATGTATGTGTGCATGTGGGTCTTTGTCTGTGTGTGTCTGTCTGTCTGTCTAGGGTGGGGGTTCTGAGTGTGGGAAAGTGTGTGTGTGTGTGTGTAGTGGGTGCAGAGTGTCTTAAGTCTGCGAGGGGGGTGCATGTGTGAGCGTGGGAATGTGTGTGTCTATAAGCGTGTGTGGGTGTCTGTGTGCGCGTCTGTGTGTACCTGTGTCTGTGTGTATGTGAGAATGTGTGTGTGTAGGAATATCTATGTGTGTGTGTAGTGCAATGGTGATCACCTGTAATGTGACATGAACCCAAGGTCCCGGTTGAGGCCCTCCCTATGGGTACCGAACATAGCTATCAGCCTCTGCTCGGCCACTTCCCTCTGCTGCCTGTCCCGAAGTCCACCTTGGAGGATGGTCACCCGAAGGTCCGAGGCTGAATGTCCTGGACCACTGAAGTGTTCCCCAACTGGGAGGGAACCCTCCTGTCTGTTGATTGTTGTGCGGTGCCCATTCATCCGTTGTCGTAGCCTTTGCTCGGTTTCCCCAATGTACCATGCCTCCAGGCATCCTTGCCTGCAACGTATAAGATAGACAACGTTGGCTGAGTCACATGAGTACCTGCCATGTACAAGGTGGGAGGTGTTCCCACGCATAATAGTGGTATCTATGTCCACAATCTGACACGTCTTGCAGCGTCCACCGTGACAGGGTTGTATGGAGTTGTCCTGAGAGCCGGGCAGTTTGCTACGAACAATGATTTGTTTGAGGTTTGGCGGTTGTTTAAAGGCAAGTAGTGGAGGTGTGGGGAAGGTCTTGGTGACGTGCTCATCCTCATTGATAATGTGTTGCAGGTCAAGAAGAACATGCGTAATTTTTTAGCCCCTGAGAAGTACTGAACAATAAAGGGTACCCTGTCAGTTGCAGCACGTGTCTGTCTCCTGAGGAGGTCATTACAGTTCCTTGTTTTGACACGGCGGAACTGGCGGTCGATGGGTTGAGCATCGTACCCCGTTCTTGTGAGGGCATCCTTGAGTACTTCTAGGTGTCCGTCACGTTCCTCCTCATCTGAGCAGATCCGGTGTATGCGTAGGGCTTGTCCATAGGGAATGGCTGTTTTAATATGTTTTGGGTGGAAGCTGGAGAAGTGTAGCATGTGAGGTTGTCTGTGGGTTTGCGGTAGAGCGTGGTGCTGAGGTGTCCGTCCTTGACGGAGACGCACGTGTCCAAGAATGAGGCAGACAGTCGAGAGTAGTCCATGGTGAGTTTGATGGTGGGATGAAACTTGTTGATATCATTGTGTAGTTTTATCAGTGACTCCTCGCCATGGGTCCAGAGGAAGAAAATGTCATCAATGTACCTGGTGTACAATGTTGGTTGGAGATCCTACATAGAGACGAAATCTTGTTTGAACCTGTGCATAAAAATGTTGGCATATTGGCGTGCAAACTTGGCCCCCATGGCTGTTCCGTGTGTCTGGATGAATAACTGGTTGTCAAAGGTGAAGACGTTATGATCGAGGATAAAGCGGATGAGTTGTAGGATGGTGTTTGGAAACGGGCAGTTGTTGGTGTTGAGTACTGAGGCTGTTGCCGCGATGCCATCCTTGTGGGGGATGCTGGTGTAGAGTGCAGAAACGTCCATTGTGACGAGGAATGTTCCTGGTTCGACTGATCCGTGGGTGCTGAGTTTCTGTAAGAAATCCGTAATGTCGCGACAGAAGCTGGAGATCCCCTGTACAATAGGTTTCAAGATGCCTTCCACATAGCCAGAGAGATTCTTACATAGGGTCCCATTGCCCGACACGATGGGACGTCCCGGTGTGTTGGTTTTGTGTACCTTTGGAAGGCAGTAGAAGTCGCCTACATGAGAAGTACGTGGGATGAGGGCGCGTAGGGAACTCTGAAGGACTGGATCCAAAGTTCTGATCAGTGTGTTTAATTCTCGGGTGTGTTCTTTGGTCGGATCAGATGGTAGTTGCCTGTAGTGTTCCTGGTTGTTCAGTTGTCGATACACTTCCAGTGGAGGGAATTATTCCAAATTCTTCTTTCTTTTGGTGTATTTTAACTATAGTGCATGAATAAAGTATGTTTTGCTTCAAACCTGATAGTTTGACCAATCAAATTACATCCAGAATGCAACACCTGGCAATTGTCTTTGAAATGAGAAAAGTTAGGATCTAGGCTATCTCCTTAATACATTTTGAGGAGGTTTGTCTGGTCCATAATAAACCGAAAAGGTTTGTTTATTCTTTGAGATCTTCTCTATATTTTTCTTGACTTTTTAGGGGAATATATTTATTAAATGGTGAGCACTGGAAATACAGTGGGAAACAACATAAGAAAACTGCTGGACTATCTGCAATATAGGTAAAAACAATGACTGCAGATGCTGGAAACCAGATTCTGGATTAGTGGTGTTGGAAGAGCACAGCAGTTCAGGCAGCATCCACAGAGCAGCGAAATCGACGTTTTGGGCAAAAGCCCTTCATCAGGAATAAAGCCAGAGAGCCTGAAGCGTGGAGAGATAAGCTAGAGGAGGGTGGGGATGGGGAGAAAGAAGCATAGAGTACAATAGGTGAGTGGGGGAGGGGATGAAGGTGATAGGTCAGGGAGGAGAGGGTAGAGTGGATAGGTGGAAAAGGAGATAGGCAGGTAGGACAAGTCTGGACAAGTTAAGGGGACAGTGCTGAGCTGGAAGTTTGGAACTGGGGTGAGGTGGGGGAAGAGGAAATGAGGAAACTGTTGAAGTCCACATTGATGCCCTGGGGTTGAAGTGTTCTGAGGCGGAAAATGAGGCATTCTTCCTCCAGGTATCTGATGGTGAGGGAGCGGCGGTGAAGGAGGTCCAGGACCTCCATGTCCTCAGCAGAGTGGGAGAGGGAGTTGAAATATTGGGCCACGGGGCGGTGTGGTTGATTGGTGCAGGTGTCCCAGAGATGTTCCCTAAAGTGCTCTGCTAGGAGGCGCCCAGTCTCCGCAATGTAGAGGAGACCGCATCGGGAGCAACAGATCCGAACTCTGCTGGTTTAAGGGTGGTTCGGAGTCCGTGTAGGATGAGTTGGTTATGGAGGCAGGCACTGAGGAAGCAAATGTGGCTGTGGTAGCGAGTTTGTTTCATGACATGGTTGAAGAGCTTCAGGGCAGAGGAAATGACCTGGGAGTTGCAGTGGGAGAGGGACTCCCTGAGATTCTTGTAGAGAGAGGAGAAAGACTTCTTCAAGGCAGGCATTCTTGCAAGAGGATTCGCAGTAGGGTTAAAATCAACAAGGTAAAAACAATGACTGCAGATGCTGGAAAGCAGATTCTGGATTAGTGATGCTGGAAGAGCACAGAAGTTCAGGCAGCATCCAAGGAGCAGCGAAATCGACATTTCGGACAAAAGCCCTTCATCAGGAATAAAGGCAGAGAGCCTGAAGCGTGGAGAGATAAGCTAGAGGTGGGTGGGCATGGGGAGAAAGAAGCATAGAGTACAATAGGTGAGTGGGGGAAGGGATGAAGGTGATAGGTCAGGGAGGAGAGGGTGGAGTGGATAGGTGGAAAAGGAGATAGGCAGGTAGAACAAGTCCGGACAAGTCATGGGGACAGTGCTGAGCTGGAAGTTTGGAACTAGGGTGAGGTGGGGGAAGGGGAAATGAGGAAACTGTTGAAGTCTACATTGATGCCCTGGGGTTGAAGTGTTCCAAGGCGGAAAATGAGGCGTTCTTCCTCCAGGCGTCTGGTGGTGAGGGAGCGGGGGTTTGGTATGCTTTCCTTTATTGGTCAGAATATTGAGTACAGGAGTTGGGAGGTCATATTGCAGCTGTACAGGACCTTCATTAGGCCACTGTTGGAATCTTGCGTGCAATTCTGGTCTCCTTCCTATCGGAATGATGTTGTGAAACTTGAAAGGGTTGAGCAAAGATTTACAAGGATTGTTGCCAGGGTTGGAGGATTCGATCTATAGGGAGAGGCTGAACAGGCTGGGGCTGTTTTCCCTGGAGCGTCGGAGGCTGAGGGGTGACCTTATAGAGGTTTACAAAATTATGAGGGGTAGGGTAAATAGGCAGATATCCCAACCCAATCTAGTCCCACCTGCCAGCAACCGGCCCATATCCCTCCAAACCCTTCCTGTTCATATACCCATCCAAATGCTTCTTAAACGTTGCAACTGTACCAGCCTCCACCACATCCTCTGGCAGCTCATTTCATACACATATCACCCTCTGCGTGAAACGTTGCCCCGTTGGTCTCTTTTATATCTTTTCCCTCTCACCATAAACCTATGCCCTCTAGTTCTGGACTCCCCGACGCCAGGGAAAAGAATTTGCCTATTTATCCTATCCATTCCCTTTATAATTTTGTAAACCTCCATAAGGTCACCCCTCAGCCTCCGATGATCCAGGGAAAATGCTCCAGCCTGTGCAGCCTCTCCCTTTAGCTCAGATCCTCCAACCCTGGCAGCATCCTTGTAAATCTTTTCTAAACCCTTTCAAGTTTGACAACATCTTTCTGATAGGAAGGAGACCAGAATTGCATGCAATATTCCAACAGTGGCCTAACCAATGTCCTGTACAGCCGCAACATGACCTCCCAACCTCTGTACTCAATACTCTGACCAATAAAGGAAAGCATACCTAACGCCTTCTTCAATATCCTATCTACCTGCGACTCCACTTTCAAGAAGCTATGAACCTGCATTCCAAGGTCTCTTTGTTCAGCAACACTCCTGAGGACCTTACCATTAAGTGTATAAGTCCTGCTAAGATTTGTTTTCCCAAAATGCAGCACCTCACATTTATCTGAATTAAACTCCATCTGCCACTTCTCAGCCCATTGGCCCATCTGGTGCAGATTCTGTTGTAATCTGAGGTAACCCTCTTTGCTGTCCACTACACTTCCAATTTTGGTGTCATTGGCAAACTTACTAACTGTACCTCTTATGCTTGCATCCAAATCATTTATGTAAATGACAAAAAGTAGAGGACACCGCACTGATCCTTGTGGCATTCCACTGGTCACAGGCCTCCAGTCTGACAAATAACCCGCCACCACCACCCTCTGTCTTCTACCTTTGAGCCAGTTCTGTATCCAATTGGCTAGTTCTCCCTATATTCCATGAGATCTAACCTTGTTAATCAGTCTCCCATGGGGAACCTTGTCGAACGCCTTACTGAAGTCCATATAGATCACATCTACTGCTCTGCCCTCATCAATCCACTTTGTTACTTCATCAAAAAAACTCAATCAAGTTTGTGAGACATGATTTCCCACGCACAAAGCCATGCTGACTATCCCTAAATAGTCCTTACCTTTCCAAATACATGTACAGCCTGTTCCTCAGGATTCCCTCCATCAACTTGCCCACCACCAACATCAGACTCACTGGTCTATAGTTCCCTGGCTTGCCCTTACCATCCTTCTTAAACAGTGGCACCCGTTAGCCAAACTCCAGTCTTCAGGCACCTCACCGGTGACTATTGATTATACAAATATCTCAGCAAGAGGCCCAGCAATCACTTCTCTAGTTTCCCACAAAGTTCATGGGTACACCTGATCAGGTCCAGGGGATTTATCCACTTTTAACCGTTTCAAGACATCCAGCACTTTCTCCTCTGTAATATGGAGTTTTTGCAAGATGTCACCATCTATTTCCCTACAGTCTATATCTTCCATATCCTTTTCCACAGTAAATACTGATGCAAAATATTCATTTAGTATCTCCCCCGTTTTCTGCGGCTCCACACAAAGGCCACCTTGCTGATCTTTGAGGGGCCATATTCTCTCCCTAGTTACCCTTTTGTCCTTAATATATTTGTAAAAACCCTTTGGATTCTCCTTACTTCTGTTTGCCAAAGCTATCTCATGTCCCTGTTTTGCCCTCCCGATTTCCCTCTTAAATATACTCTTACTTTCTTTATACTCTTCTAAGGATTCACTCGATCTATCCTGTCTATACCTGACATATGCTTCCTTCTTTTTCTTAACCAAACCCTCAATTTCTTTAGTCATCCATCATTCCCTATACCTACCAGCCTTCCCTTTCACCCTGACAGGAATATACTTTCTCTGGATTCTTGTTATCTCATTTCTGAAGGCCTCCCATTTTCCAGCCGTTCCTTTACCAGTGAACATCTGCCCCCAATCAGCTTTCAAAAGTTCTTGCCTAATACTGTCAAAATTGGCCTTTCTCCAATTTAGGACTTCAACTTAGATCTGGTCTATCCTTTTCTACCATGATTTTAAAACAAATAGAATTATGGTCGTTGGCCCCAAAGTGCTCCCCCACTGACACCTCAATCACCTGCCCTGCCTTATTTCCCAAGAGTAGGTCAGATCCCCTGGACCGGATCAGGTGTACCCAAGAGTAGGTCAAGTTTTGCACCTTCTCTAGTAGGTACATCCACATACTGAATCAGAAAATTATCTTGTACACACTTAAGAAATTCCTCTCTATCTCAACCTTTAACACTCAATGTTTGGAAAGTTAAAATCCCCAACCAACACTACCCTATTATTCTCACAGATAGCTGAGATCTCCTTACAAGTTTGTTTCTCAATTTCCCTCTGACTATTGGGGGGGTCTATAATACAATCCCAATAAGGTTATCATCCCTTTCTTATTTCTCAGTTCCACCCAAATAACTTCCCTGGATGTATTTCCGGGAATATCCTCCCTCAGCACAGCTGTAATGCTATCCCTTATCAAAAATGCCACTCCTCCTCCTCTCTTGTAGCATTTGTATCCTGGAACATTAAGCAGCCAGTCCTGCCCATCCCAGTCCCATGTTTCTCACCATGCCCTGAGTTCATTTGTGTTCCCTGTTAGGGCCCTTGCATTGAAATAAATGCAGTTTAATTTATTAGTCCTGCCTTGTCCCTTCCTGCCCTGACTGTTTGACTCACTTCTGTTCTCAGCTGTCCCCGTCTCAGATCGGTCTCTTTCCTCACTATCTCCTTGGGTCCCACCCCCCTCCCCCTCCCTCCCCACCCCCACCTTACTAGTTTAAATCCTCCTATGCAGTTCTAGCAAATTTTCCTGCCAGTATATTGGTCCCCTTCCAATTTAGGAGCAATTTTGTACAGGTCACTTCTACCCCAAAAGAGATTCCAATGGTCCAAAAATGTGAATCCTTCTCCCATACACCAGCTCCTCAGCCATGCATTCATCTGCTCTATCCTGCTATTCCTGCCCTCACTATCTCGTAGCACTGGGAGTAATTCAGATATTACTACTCTTGAGGACCTCCTTTTTAAATTTCTGCCTAACTCTCTGTAATCTCCCTTCAGAATCTCAACCTTTTCCCTTCCTATACCATTGGTTCCACTGTGGACAATGACCTTTTGCTGGCCTCTCTCCCCCGTGAGCACATTCTGCACCCTCTCTGAGACATCCTTGATCCTGGCACCAGGGAAACACCAGAGGCATGGCATTCTAACCAGAACTCCATCAATAACACATCAACTTAGATCGTTCTACTTCCCTTGAAATAAAAACGGAAATTACATGACCCACCTTAAGAAGCCATGACCTGTGACCATGACCATGAGAGCCGGGACATACCACCAGTGCTTCACCGGAGACTCTCACTGATGATGTTACCTCTTATGGTGACAAAACATCTGAAAACAAACCTTCAACCTCAGCGAGCTAACTTACATACTTATTAACCCTTCTTCAGAATGGGCACCGGATCTGTAACATTAACGCTGCTTTCTCTCCGCAGATGATGGCAGATCTTCAATTTCTGTGTTTGTTTCTGATTTTCAGCATCCACATTTCTTTGGTTGTTTTGTTCAGATGAATTCAGAGCAATTTTGAGAAAGGATTATTGGCTCAGAAAATCTAAGCATAGAAAAGGCTGGTCACATTAATCATGCACCTTTAATCTACATATGGACTGAGCAAACCATGTTAGCAATAATAATGTGGTGGATAAATTCTTGGGATGTGTACAAACTGGCTTCTGAGACCAATACATTGAGCAGCCAATTAGGGAACAGGCTATCCTAGATTTGATGTTGTGCAATGTGGCGTCCTTTAGGGAATAGTGATCATAACATGGTAGAATTCTTCATTGAACTGGAAAGTGAAGCAGTTCAGTCAAAAATGTAGTCGTTGAATCTATTCAGGGAAACTGCAATGGTATTAGGAGTTGGTTACAATAGATTGAGTAACTTCATTTTTAAAAAAAGTTAATAATAATAGCTAATGTTTAAGGAACAAATGTATTGTAACACATTGTAATATATTGGTTGCTGCTACAAAAGCACATCAAAAAAATTGGCCAATTTGTGGGAAGTCTAGCACATGTTGATCATTATGCTTCAGCATGACTTCTGTTTCCAGAGGCCGCTGCCATGTATGGACTACAGACATCTGTGCAGGGAGAAAACTTATTAGAAGGAATGCTATTTTGATTTGATTTGATTTATTATTGTCAAATCTACTGACAGTATTGTTTTGCATGCTGTCCAGGCAAATCATTATTTACATAAGTACATCAGGGTAATAGAAGAGTGCAGAATGTAGTGCTACAGCTGCAGAGAAGGTGCAGAGAAAGATCAACTCTAAAATACTGAAGGTCCGTTCATAATTCTAATAACAGTGGGGTTGCTTTCCCGGGTAGGCAGAGTCAATGGAAGGAAGGCTGGTTTTTCTGATGGACTGGGCTGCGAGCACAATTCTGTAATTTCTTGCAGTCTTGGACATCGCAGTTACCTATCAAGCTGTGATGCATCCAGATAGGATGTTTTCTATGGTATATCTATGATAATTGGCAAGAGTCATTGTTGATAAGTCAAATTTTAACCTTCTGAGGAAGTGGTAGTATCAATACCATTTAACCGTAGTATCAATGTGGATAGACCAGGATAGATTGTTGGTGATATTTACTCCTGGGAACATGAAGTTCTTGACCACAGCCACTTTAGCACCATTAATACTGACACTCCGCTACCTGAAGTCAATGACCAGCTCCTTCATTTTATTGACATTGAGGGAGAAATTATTGTCATTACTCTGTGCCACTAAGCTGTTTATCTCTTTCCCATACTCTGCCTTATCAGCAAATTTAAAAATTGAGTTAAGCTGAATTTGACCACACGGTCGTGAGTGTATAAGGAGTATAGTAAGGGGCTGAGGATTATTCTTACTGATTGCAGCCTGCAGGTCAGGAAGCCAAGGATCCAGTTGCAGAAAGGTGAGCAGAGTCCGAGGTCTCAGAGTCTGGAGATGAGTTTGTTTGGAATTATGGTGTTGAAGGTGGAGGTAAAAATCAATAAATAGGAGTCTGATGTAGGGCCAGGGAAATAGCGTCTGCTTGGACCTATTACAACAATCAGTGAATTTTAGTGGATCATGGAAATCTGGGAGGCTGGAGTCGATCCATGCCAATACTAACCTCCTGAAGCACATCATAACGATAGTTGACAGAGTGACTGGACAGTAGTCATAAGGGCATATTGCCTGATTTTTGTTTGACAGCAGGATGATAGTGGTCTTCCTGGTCACCGCTGTTTAAATAATGCTTGTCATTCTGCTTTGCCTGTCAAAGTGGATAAACTCTCATTTAACCATACTACACAGCGTCAGCCATGAATTTGTCCATCCAGTCCACTGGTCTAAAAGATCATGGAGCCTCTCTGCATGTCCCTTATCACTGACAATGCCATCTTGTTCTACACCATCAGCAATATGCTTGATCTACTCAG
The DNA here is from genome assembly GCF_020745735.1 of Hemiscyllium ocellatum. Lineage (NCBI taxonomy): Eukaryota > Metazoa > Chordata > Chondrichthyes > Orectolobiformes > Hemiscylliidae > Hemiscyllium > Hemiscyllium ocellatum. The sequence continues at coordinate 21,863,647 of NC_083407.1, read as the reverse complement.
TGGCTAGTCAGTAATTTTAATTAGATAAGCCTGTTATCTCAGGAACCTTTACTGAGTGAGAACCATTAAATTTTAGTTACCTAGTGTTAATTTTTGACATCCATTTAGTATCAATATACCAGTTATAATAACTTATTTTTGTACAGCTTTAACAAGTTTACATGCTATACCTACCCCCAAAATTGTGACTATTCTATGAAACATGTTGTATAACTCAATATTTCAGGTGATAAGGCATTTGATAAACTATTTAACCAATGCAAACATTTGACTTTGAAAATTTGGCGATCAATGCACTTTCATTTTATTTACCAATTTCTGTCTTGTTGCATCAATAATTAATTAACACGGGTCAGATTTTTTTTGTGACATTTTACTCTCAATGTTAGTACAAAAACTTTCATGGGGTGCAATTCCGCACCCATTGATGAACAGGGGTGCATTTACATTGCATGTGATTTCTGCTTTGAACAAATTAGTGTGAATCTAGACTTGACTCTTGACTTCAGGGACCCTGGAGGAAGAACTCACATCAGACCCAAAACATTAACTCTCTCTCCAAATACTGCCAGACCTCCTGAGTATCTGTGCTCATTTCAGATTTACACGTCCACAGCACTTTGTTTTTATTGATATTTGTATTTTAGTCTATGGTGGTTTGACACCTCATTCATGGTAAACACAGGACAGTACTTCACAAAATGTTCGACATTTATTACACTTGTATGGAACTGCAGGATTAATTGAATGTTTTATTTTATTTCTCCACAGATGCTGCCCTACTTGTGGAGTGTTTCAAGCATTTCTGGTTTTATGAAGAAGATACTACCTAGTTGGAACCCAAACTGCAGCTAATGGTCTCACCCCTGTGTAAATGCACCCTCAAAACAAATAACAACAATAAACATTACAGCCAACAGGACATTGCTTCTGCAATCCAGTTGTAATACAGACTGACAGGTCCACAAAGAGCTGTGCCTGTGTTCTTTACTTGCTTATGTGGAGCTCAGCTCCCATCTGTTAAATATTAAAACTGGAGCAAGATTGCATACTCAATGCATTTATAAAATACCCAGTAGTTCCAATAAAAGTCCTAATCTCTTACTAAATGTGGTTTTGCACCTCATAGAGTTCATCCATTCCTTGTCAACTTTTGACTACATCACCAAGAGGAAATAGTGGAGTAATAAAGTAGTGGTAATGTCAGGAGACTAATAATCCTAAAACCTCAGCCTAATGGTCTGGAGAAAAGGGTTCAAATCCCAAATGGCAAATAGTGACATTTGAATTCAATAAAAAGCTAGTCTAATTACAATTGTCATTAAACATAATCCCAGGGTGAAAATGAGGTCTGCAGATGCTGGAGATCAGAGTCTAGATTAGAGTGGTGCTGGAAAAGCACAGCAGGTCAGGTGGCATCCGAGGCGCAGGAAAATGAGGCCTCATTGCTGATGAAGGGCTTTTGCCCAGAATGTTGATTTTCCTGCTCCTCGGATGCTGCCTGACCTGCTGTGCTTTTCCAGCACCACTCTAATCCAGACATTAAAAAATCCCATCTAATTCCCAATGCCCTTTTCAGGAAAAAATTCTGCTATCCTTACTTGGTCTGACCTACATGTGACTCCAGAGCCACAGAATTGTTTTAGACATACTTCGAACTGTCCTCTGAGCAGTTGGGGATGAGCAATAAATATTGGCCTAGCCAGTGATGCCCACGTTCTGTGAACAAATTTTTTTTTAATCACAAATTTTTCCATCTAATTACTTCAGCACTAATGTTGATGCTGCACTGCATATGTTCCACCCTAACACCAGCTCAAGACTGAGTTGTGCTTTAACATCATAAAGTGTTTTGCAAGTGAGTTATCAAATAACATTTTACACCAAATAGGAAATGTCGGTGATCAAAATTTGGTCAAAAGTATCCTAAAGGAGAAAGAGAGATGGAGAGTCAGAAATGTTAAGAGGTGGTATTCATAACAATATAAGAACATAAGAAATTGGGACAGGAGTAGGCCATCTACGCCATCAAGTCTGCTCTGCCATTCTATAAGATCATTTTTTGTGATCTTTTCATGGACTCAACTCCATTTGCCTGCCTGCTCATCATCACCCTTAATTCATTTACTGCTCAAAATCTATCTATCTATCTTTACCTTAAAAACATTCAACAAGGTAGCCTCAACTGCTTCACTCGGCATGGAATTCCACAGATTCACAACCCCTTGGGTGAAGACATTCCTCCTCAACTCAATCCTGTATTCTACAGTGTAAAGTCCACATTGCAGAAGGTATGGCCTCCAGTGACCAGTCAGTGAATTGGGGTTGGGGAGGAGGGCAGAGTGACAGAATGCAGAGATGGCCAGATATGGAGGAGTACAGAGAACGCATAAAGATGTAGAGCAGGTTACAAAGTTGGGATATGGGAGGGTGAAGAAGGTTTTGAAAACAAGGATAAAACTTGTTGAATTTTGAAGATTTGCTTTCCTCAGTGCCAATGAAAATCTATAAGGACATGGGTGATGGGTAAATTGGATCAGGTACCAATTAAGGTAGAGACAGCAGAGTTTGGGGTGAAATTTTAAGGAAGGTGGTAGCTGGGAGGCAAACTTGCAAGTAAAGAGTAGAATAGTTCAGTCCAGTCCAAACAAAGAGTTTCAGTATAGGATAGACTAAGGACCAAATGAGGCTAAAGCTATGATACAAACATCAGTGCAGCAACATGAGCCTTATTCCCCAAAGTGCTTTTTAAACCTTAAAGTAGATAAAAACAGCTCTTTTGCAACAAACACCTTTAACAATAGCCATAACTAATGCTCCTTGTGCAGACAAGTCTTAACTGGACTTGTGAGCTTCCTATCCAATACTTCCAGACCTGGACTGTGCTTTGCCAAACTCCTGTGCATGTTAATATTAAGGAAACTCTCGCTTATATTTCATTCTTGACAACACTCACCTATTTGTCACTGGGGAATTATGGACAAGTGGATTTATCACAGCAAGTCCCCTTCTTTGCTGACCCACCTTTCCTTTGCTGGTCCCCATTGAAGTTGTAATATTGTAACATCAGTGTGTGAGTGTCTGGGCAGTGGGGATCATTGAGCGTGGAATTAAACCACTGAAAGGGATCCACAGTAGCATCAACACTTAGCAGAAAACTAAGGGGAGAGAAAAACTTAGCAATTTTGTTTCATGATAGCGTGAAAGCATTAACTGACACTGCGGGACCTGGTAAATTTGGAAAATTCAGCATCTCCCTTAGTGAGTTAAAAATCACACAACACCAGGTTATAGTCCAAAAGGTTTATTTGGAAGCACTAGCTGTTGTGTGATTTTTAACTTTGTACATCCCAGTCCAACACCGGTGTCTCCAAATCATACCTTAGAGAGCCAGTTGCACTGGTCCAGGAAGCTGGGACTCTTGCAATGTAGGCGCAAGAAAAGATGGATCTTAATAACAGGATTGGCCTAACACTGGGTAGAATGTTTTCTTCAATGAGTTGACAGACATTCCCATCCCCATGTACATTGGAATGGTTGACACAGATTTGTTGACATGTATAAGAAAACATAAATCCTGCAAATCGTGTTGTAATTGTTTAGGGTTGCAATTCTGAAACAAAACCAGCAAGTGCTGAAGAAAATAAGCCTATCAGTGGCAAGATTTAAAATGCCAGTCCAATGTGACACTTCTTTGGAAATGACTCATGCCTCTCTCCACAGATGCTGCCAGACCTGCTGAGTATCTTCAGCACTTTCTGTTCTTATTTTAGATTTCCAGCATGGTCAATTATTGATGATAATGCATCTACGAAGGGATGTGAGAGACTGGCACTGAAAGGCTCGATGAGTGTAATGCTGTTGATGTAGTGTACAACAATTTCCAGAAAGTATTTGCTACAGTGCCTCACAACAGACTTGTTAGGAAAGTTGTAGGTCATGATATAAAAGGGACAGTAATAATGTGAATACAAAATTGGTTGGGTGTTGGAAAATAGAGTAATTGGATATTCTTCAAGCAGGAGGAAGATTTGTAGTGATATTCTCCAGAGGTTGGCATTGGGACCCTTGCTTTTCCTGATATATGTTAATGGTATACAATAATGATCGTGGTGTGCAGGGGACAATTTCAAAGTTTGCAGACGACACTAAACTTAGAAGAATCATGAGCCGGGAGGAGGACAGTGTGAAATTCTAAAGGAAAATTAACAAGTTAGTGGAGTGGTTGGATAGGAGGCAGAAAGGTTCAATGCAGAGAAGTGTCCGATGATACACTTTGGTAGGAAGAACATTGAAAAATTAAAATGGGGTACAATTCTAAAAGATGTGCAGGAGGAGACGGTATACATGTGCACGGATCATTGAAGGTGGTAGGTTAGGTGGAGAGAATAATTAATAAAGCATATAATGTTCTCGGCTATATTAATAAGGGCATAGAGAATAAGAGCAAGGAGATGATGTTAAACTTATACAAGACATCTGTTAGACCTCAGTTATAGTATACAGTTGTGGATGCTAAATTATAGGAAAGATGTGAATGACTGAAGAGAGTGCAGAAATGATTTACAAAAATGGTTCTAGGAATGAAAAACATCAATTATAAGGATAGATTGAAGAAGTTGGGATTGTTCTTAGAGAGAAGATGCTGAGAAAAGAATCATACAAATCTACAAAACAGAAAAAGGTCAAGTCTGTGTTGGTCAAAAACAACCACCTAACCATTCAATTCCATTTTCCAGCACATGCCCCATAGTCTTGGAAGCTCTGGCATCACAAGTGTAACTCTAAATACTTCTTTTCTGAGGACTTCTGCCTCTACCATACTTTTGGGCAGTGAATTTCAGATTTCCACCATCTTCTGGATGATTTGTTTTCCTCACATTTCCCTTAGTCCTTCTGCTCCATACCTTAAATCTATACTCCCTAGCCATTGACCTTTACACCAATGGAAAAATTATCTTCCTGTCTACTTCAACTAGGTGCCTCATAATTTTTTAGATCTGTCATATGTCTGTCCTCTGCTCAAAGGAAAACAACTCCAAGATTTGATACAGGTTTCAAAAATCATTTGCAGGTTGGATAGAATAGGGAAGACCTGCTCCCCCTCATAAAAGTAACAAGAAAACAGTGTATATTTAATGTGCAAAAGAAGCAAGGGCAATATGAGAAGTAAACTTTTCACTGAGCAATCAGTTAGGATCTAGGCAAACATGAGTACTGCAAATGCTGGAGATTAAGTCGAGAGTGTGGTGCTGGAAAAGCTCAGCAAGTCAAACAGCACCCAAGGAGCAGGACAGTCGACGTTTCAAGCAAAAGCCATTCATCAGGATATGCGTATTCCACCAAAGTTTTAAATGGGAGTCTGTTCATTGGACCTTCTCAATGCCTCAAATGCATGTAAGTAAGTTAAGAGATGCCTTTGATTTGTTTGTTGGACAGAGTCAAACTTTGATATTTGTTTGTTCCTTCATATGCTACTGTGCAGAACCAAACTGCTTCAGTTACTACGTATGTATATAATTCTCTTTAACGAATAAAGTATATTGTTGAAATTTTAAAAAGTCTATTCCGTTGCCTAGAAATGTGGTGGAGATAGGTTCACTTGAGGTCTTCAATGACTACTCAGGTAGAAAGATTGTTTAAGGTTACCAATGTCTGATCAGACTATTGGGTTGCTCTCTCATTAGAGAGGGATGTCAGGTGGTGGTTTAAGGTCATTGAGGGTTCCCATGCCTCAGGCAAGGGAAGAGGTTGGGAAGGAAAACCCTTCATCATAACCTCAGCCAACAGAGGAACTGAACCCATCTTATTGGCATCACTCTGTGTTGCAAACAAACTGTCCAGTCAACTGAGCTAAAACAACTTCAAAACACAAAGGATATGGGGAAAAAGCAGGAGATTGCATTAGATAATGATGCTCGTTTGAAGAGCTGGTGCTGCCATATTGAGTCTAATAGTCTATTTTGGAGCCATACCAGTTCTGTGATTCTGTGAATACAGTTGACTGTTTAAACAGACCAATTGAGCTCGGAAAGTTAAATTAGCCTGTTACAATTGCAATCTGTTTATTGTAATATGTACCAGAAATATACATTGCGTTGTGATATTTATTGAGGTCTGCACTCCCCAGTACAACCCCAATTTGTGAGAATAATTGAAACAGGGTACCAATGAGTAATTGTGTTTTGTGGTAGAGTGATAATGCCTCTACCTCTGGGCCAGAAGCCCCAGGTTGAAGTCTTGCTTGCCCTGGAGGTGTGTTATAATATAACTAGATTGCTTACTTTTTTTGAAAATAAACAACTGCTGGACAGGACAGATTAGGGACTTGCAGGGGTCTGAGAGATATCCGGTATTGCCAAGAACTCGCTGGCAAAAGAACTGATAATTTGGAGAAAACACACCATCAGAGGGTGTATCAGAGATCAACTCCACCCTGGGCCTGGAAGAAATAACTACTGACACAGATCCATCCATGTAGCCTTGCTTCTTTTTTTTATTGTAGCCAAACTGTACAGAAATGTCAAATAGTCCAGCTGTTAGCTTGTAAATGGAGATGAATCTGAACCAGTTTGAAATGACCACACAGTTAACAATAAAGGTATGATGTAGCCAGAATGGGACAGGTTGGTACTATGGATATACGAATGTGCTAGCTTGTGATTAAATTGCACGGGTTATTGAGACATTGAAATAACATGAAGCTGACAAAATATTCATCTTCCTTGCTAATCAGCCACACTTAACACTAAACTTCTCAACGGCCTTGCCGTCCAATGACATTTACAGAATACTAAATACTTGACCTCTTTGGTTCCGTTATTTAATCCATTGATATTATAATACATTTCGATTACCCCTCCCCCCAGAATTCTTCTTCTTTCTATAAAAATAATATTTTCACTTTTTTTTAAAAATGGCAGTTTTTTTTAAAAACTAATCAACGCAACTTCTCAGTGCAAATAGAAAACGCGAACAGAACTATTATAAAACAATCATTCGCCGTATACCGGAAGCGAAAGATTTAGCTTCAAGTAATTGGAAAAATTTTAAATCCGACAAATTCACCTGTTTACTGCCAATCGCTTCCATTGCATAGCTCCCAACCGGCACTTATTAAGAAACGAACGGAGTTGGGTAATTCATGACAAGTGCACTGTTTTAAGTACCTTTTTTTATCGTCAAGACGTTCAGAACAAGTGCTTAATGTGCGTTCGGTACTTTGTAAGTGCTATGCAGCTCCAGCGTCTTAACGCAAGATATGATCAATAATGCACATTGCATCCATTCATTGTGGAGTGATCTTGGACCGTGCTATCGCTGAAGGACCTCTTTTTAATACAATCGCCCATTTGGCCCACTGTGAATTCATTCGTCATCTGAAAACAGTTGGTAAAAGAAAGAAGGCTAGAAGGGGATGGAAGATACGATTAAAACACACTGCAGGAAAAGAGAAAACACAAACTCGGGAAGGGCGGGGGAAGGGGGCTAAACGTGTTGCATTCCACAGATGATGGATAATTGTATTAAAATGAGTCGATTCGTTATTTGGAAGTTGGTTGAAACGTTTGAAATCTTCGCCAAGTCGTCATTCAAACCGCCCCTATCCATGTCCGAGACACAGCCAGGTTGACTGAACAGAAAACAGAGACCCCAGTGTTCTGAGCTGACTGCATTGTTGACCAGAAGTTACTTTCTGTGGGGCGGCCAAGAGGGGTAGTTTGTTCACTGGCGAGTAACGGTCAGTTTCTCAAAAGTTTCTCAGCGGTTGGATCGACATGCTTTTCTCTTTTATTTTCCACTTCTGTGCGTCCACGGTTCAAACAGAAGTGCGTGTGTAAACTCTACAGAGGGAGAGAAAGCAAAACAAAAACACAAGGCTGGCTCCTTCAGGTCCGACCATTTCCACACCAGCTCACAACAGCCTAAAACAAAAGTCTTGGCGGCATAAATAATTGTGTTTCAACTCCTGGTCGAAGTTGCAAAGTAACAATCCTTTCCCCACACACTAAAAAAAAACCTTTTTTAAAAAAGGTGACTCTGGTACCATTTAAATACATTGCTGATGTGCTTTTTTAAAAAAAAATGTTTTACAGTGCTTCAAAAGGATTTGAGTGCTTCCACCGAGTTTTGTCTTTAATGCACTTGGAGAGAAGCGACATCACTGCGCGTTGAACTGTGTCCAACCTTTGCTCCCGAGATGGTTCCAAGTCAGACGTTGGCTGTCGCTGAGCCTGCTCCAAATGGACCAAATCTGACCCTCGAAAAGTCAACGATTGGAGGAAGGAGAGAAGGGAGGGGTTGGAGAAATACAAGCGTGGAGGATAACCACTCGAGAGGGGGGAGGAAAAAAGTGTTTGTCGACCAAAACAAAAGAAAATAAAATGGTTTGGAGGGGGTTGACTGCTGAAACGCCCTCACGCACAACCGCACTCCTCCACGATCATGTTGGCCACGTCCCTCTTCACGATGTTGTACTCATCGTCAAAGTAGAGCATGGACATGGTGCTGAGTTTGGTGGGGATGCAGCAGGAGTTCATGGAGCCGGGGCTCATGCCCCTCATGCGGTACTGGTTGACCACGGCGGTGTGGAACGACGACGCCGAGCCCGGGGCGCCCGCCATGTAGGCCGGGCAGCTCCCCTCGCAGTAGTTGCCATAGTAACCGGCGGGCGCGATGATCCAGTCGCTCCAGCCGATCAGCCGGAAGTCGATGTAGAACTGCTGGCGGCAGCACAGGCTCGTGCGGCCGTCGCACTCCAGGCCCCGCTTCCGGATCCGGTGCTTGGCGTCCGGAGCGCGCGCCCGCACCACCAGGAACGGCCGGTGCGCCTCGTCCGCGCGCTCCACCAGCACCGGCGACGCGGCCGCCGCCCCGCAGGCCGAGCACTCGACCTCCAGCTCGTGGCGCCTCAGGCCCCGCTCCCACTGCGCCCTCACCGCCTCGGACACCGGGAAGGTGTGCCAGCTGCTCCGCTTCAGCTCCAGCCGCTTCTCCACCGACGACCAGCGGGTCGACGCCCCGGCGCCCGAGCCCCGCAGGGACACCTTCACCGTCACTTGGCGCCGGCCTCCCTTGGAGGAGGAGGAGGGCGACGGCAGCAGCTTCAGGTACAGCCACAAGCTGGCCTGCTGCACCAGCAAGTTTTGGTTACCCTCGTTGGAAAGCAGAAAGTACAGGCGCGCTTTGGAGGATTCCGGTTCGTCTGCATGGACAGAGAGAATAAGTAACAGTTACTAGGCCTGGAGTCAGAAATACATTTACCATCATCCTCTGTGTCTTAAGTTTACACTGATGTTAACTCAGATTTAACACTGGGAGGAGGTCACACTAACTCAGGTTTAACACCACGAGGGGGGCCACACTAACTCTGGTTTAACAGACAGGGGGTGTACACTAACTGGTTTAATGGAGACGGTGTGCACATTAACTCAGATTTAACTCGGAGAAGGGGTGCATACTAACTCAGGTTTAATGCAGAGGGGGTGCACACTAACTCAGATCTAACCCGCAGAAAGGGGCAGACTAACTCGGGTCGGCTTTAACATGGATGGGGGTCTCACTAACTCGGGTCTAACGCAGAGGGGGCACACGCCTACTCTGGTTGAACAGAGAAGGGGCACACTTATTCAGGTTTAACACGGGCGAAAGCTAACTTAGGTTTATTAACACAGAGGAAAAAATGAGGTCTGCAGATGCTGGAGATCACAGCTGCAAATGTGTTGCTGGTCAAAGCACAGCAGGCCAGGCAGCATCTCAGGAATAGAGAATTCGACGTTTCGAGAAGGGCTTATGCTCGAAACGTCGAATTCTCTATTCCTGAGATGCTGCCTGGCCTGCTGTGCTTTGACCAGCAACACATTTGCAGCTTTAACACAGAGGAAGGCACACTAACTCAGCTTTAACATGGAGAGAAAAGCACTCATGTTTAACATGGGGGGGAGCACACTAACTCAGGTCTAACGCAGAGGTGGGCGCACTATCTCAGGTTTAACTCGGGCGGGGATGTAGTGATTGTCACAGGGTCAGCAAGATGGACCTTACAGGCCTCTGAGGATTACCAGACCTGAAACGTTAACTTTGATTTCTCTTCACAGATGATGCCAGACCTACTGAGCTTTTCCAGCAACTTCTGTTTTTTGGTTCTCATTGAATATTAATTCCCTAATTGGGGCTGTTAATCTGGTCCATCTGGGAACCCTGGCTGACAGATATATAAAAGTGAGTGAGAGGGAGCATGTGGCATCCACCACTTTTGACACCTTTAAGAAGAGATGCAAACCACGGGAGGATGGCATGCTTTATTTTTTGCCCCCCACCGTCCCAATTCTATTTTGATTTAATCACTACCCTACCCTTCATGTTTTTCAAATAAGCATTGCTGGTTCCCTGGAGACAACTGTTTTTCCTGGTGGTGGAAATATTGAATAAAATTATTTGCATGATGCTGTCTTCATGGAGTCCCTGCAATTAGCGCACGTAACATGGGAGCTGTGGGGAAAAGTAAGCAACACTACTGTGCAGCAACAAGATACCAAGACAAAAAGAAAACAGGATTCAGAATCTCCTCACTTCAGGGGACTGACTCAACGCTGGATAATAAACAGGATGGTCAGAAGACTTGTTCACTCTCGACAGTTAGCTCAGGAAGCTAGATCAGTGTGAACTACTTTTCACGTGAATATAAAAGGTGACTTGGTGACAGGATACTGGCGTCTGTGAAGTTATTTCAGTGGTGATGAGAGGAAAAAAATACATCCTGAACTAAACTGCCTCTCTCATTTTGAGGATCTTGTATCTGCTTTGGAGTTCCTGATGCAGTACCCACCCTCCATCCATGCGCGCGCGCACACACACACACCCTGGAAGATCAGATTTAAGCTGGTGTGGGTTCTTCTCTCCATTAGCAACTGGAGCTATCCCTGTAGTTACATGAGAGGTGGTCTGAAAATCAAATAAGAACCAGGACAATTTGGTATCAAGTGAGCTGCAAGTTGTTTAAGCCTGCCATTAAAGTTTGGACCAGACCACAGATAATATGAAATTACCCCGAAATGTTGAATGCTATTTGACTTTTGAATTCTCTGCTGGTAAATGATGGCCCGTGATCCGACTAACACTTCTGGGAGTATGTGTGTTGCAAAAGTGTGTTGCAGCATTTCTCTCATTGTCCTCCTGTTTGACTAATGAAATCAATGCATGTCTAACCACCTTGAGTGGGCATCCACAATGACTAATATCTTGAATCTGTGGAGCAACCAGCATAGTAAATGTATAGCTGATCCCACGGTTTACTTGGCAGTTTGAGAACCAGGGGAGTTTGTGTTGGGATTTTTGACAATGTCAAGATGACTGGCAGAGGCATGTGACTTTGGTTTAAACCTTGGTATGTGGATTTAATGATATGACCATGCAGAATTCCTACTACCTGAATCAACTGGACTTCAAACACGCACTACAAAAGGCCTTATCATTAAAAATTTAGCAAGAAGAAAATATGAGTTAGAGGGTATGTCGATGGAAGTGGACACCCTCACCAAGCCAACTAAGCTTGGGGATTACTACTTAAGCTAAAGCAAGTGCATAGTCTCACATGACATCCTGAACAGACAGACTCTAGATCAGTCCACGACAAAACTCCAAAATGAAGCCAAAGCCTTGGCCGAATGGTTAACATTTTCAGTGTCCAGCCAGCAAGCCATTGTACTTGCTGCTGGTATGCAGACTCCAAGTAGGAAAAGAATCCCACTAGGCCTGAGTTGAGCAAGCAAACTCATAGGCCAATAATCAGGACAGCCCACCTACATTTGATTTGGGTCAGTTAAATTGCTCAGTAACACCCAAATCAGAACCAATCAAAATAAACGTCTGGTTAAATAGTCACTTGATTTTAATGTAGGTTGATACCAACAAGCTAAATCAGTCAGTGCAGAATCAATCTTCAACAAATTAGCTTTGGACTCCCAACCCTTAGGTTTGTGTAAGACCTCAGCTAAACTGAGTACCTATACCAGGAAAGCCCTACTGATTAAGGGTACAACTTCAGCTCCTGCCTCATAAGAAGCAGCACTGATTCATTTACCACTGATTGTAGTAAAAGGCTCAAGCTCAAGCCTGATGGGATGAAATTGGTTAAGAAAGATTCACCTTAACTGGCTCAACATCCTATGATTAGAAACTGGGTGCCTGAGTAAAGTACTGATTAAATAACAGGAGGTTTTTCAAGAAACTCTGGGAACTTTCAAAGGAGCCAAGGCCACTTTACATGTTGACCAGGAAGCAATTCTGCAAGGCTGCTCAGTACCATTTGCCTATTGTGCAAAAGCAGAGGCAGAAATCAGGAGGCTGGAAAACGAACGAATCATCAAACCAGCCCAGTTTGAGGAATGGGCAGTACCTGCTGTACCAATTGTGAAGTCTGATGGATCAGTTCGCATTTGTGGGGATTTCAAATGAACAGTAAACCACTTCTCGCAACTGGAAAAATACCCAATTCCTTGCATAGAGAACTTATACACAAAGCTGGCGAGGGTGGGGGAGTGGAGAGCTGTCCTTTATGAAGCTGGACATGCACTTGCTGAGAATTCCCAGAAGTATGCTTCAATTAATACCCATAAGGCTTTGTAACAATATATGAGACTGCCTTTTGGGACATCATGAGCCTGTGATTTTTCAGTAAACAATGGAGAACATTTTATAAGATCAACCCCAGGTCATCATTTATCTGGTTGATATGCAAATAACAGGGAAGACCAATAAAGAGCACTTAGAGAACTTGGACATAGTCCTTAGATATTTCCTGAAGGCAGATCTATGCCTTAGAAGGGAAAAGTGTGTGTTCCAGGCATCCCAGTGACCTACTTGGGCTACAGATTCGACAAGACCAGTTTACACTTATTGGAAGATAAAGTGAGGGTGATCAAAGTGTTCTGGCTCTCATGTCTGAACTGGAGCTTAGGATTTTCTTTGGATTGGTGAATTATTGCAGAAAGTTCATAAGTAACCTGGCCTTTATCCTGGAACCCTTCCGTCTGCTATTGAAAAAGGGTTAGCCTTGGAAATTGTCTCAAAGTCAAGGCATAGCCTTTAGGGCAGTAATGAAACATCTTTCATCATCTAAGGTGTTGAAACACTATGATCCCGTGCAAGATCTGGTGCTGACATGCAATTTCTCCCTGTAAGGTATCGGAATAGTGTTGGCTCACAGATGCCCAATGGGCAGGAATGACCAATAGCTTATGCTTCCTGGCCTTTGGCTGATGCACAGCGCAAATACATCCAGATAGAGAAGGAAGGTTTGGCGGTAATCTTTGGTGTGGAAAAGTTCCACCAATACCTATAAAGATGTAAATTTGTAATAGTAACAGACCACAAACCCCTGCTAGGGCTGCTCAGAGAGGACAAGATCATGCAACCCATAGTTTCAGGTCAAGTTCAACAGTGGACTCTCATTCTAAGTGCTTACAATTGCAAGTTGGAACATTGTCCAGGAGGCTAAGTAGCAAATGAGGATGCCTTGAGCTGCCTCCTGCTAGCAGATACACCACCATTGATGCCGACACTGGGAGAGTCCATACTGCTTTTAAACTTTCTGAACACCCTTCCTGTCAATGCTGACAATATGAAACTGTGGACATAAAAAGATCTGGTCCTGGCAAAATTAAAACAGCTGGTGATGATGGGGGAAACAAAAGGGCCATCACAACCAGAACTGAAACATTTTTGGACCTGGAGAGACCAGATCACCATGGAGGACGATGTTTTATTACAGGGAGCAAGAGTGATTGTCCCAAACAAAGATCGCCATCAAATGCTGACTTAACTCCACTAGACTCTTAGAATAGTGCTGGAAAAGCACAACAGATTAGGCAGCATCCGAGGAGCAGGAAAATCAACATTTCAGGCAAAAGTCCATCATCAGGAGGCTCCTGCCCGAAACGGCGATTTTCCTGCACCTCAGATACTGCCAGACCTGCTGTGCTTTTCCAGCACCACTCTAATCTCGACTCTGATCTCCAGCATCTGCAGTCCACACTTTTGCCTACTTAACTCCACCTAGAGTCATCCATGGGTTTCCAAAATGAAGATGGTGATAAGTTATCTCTGGGGACCAGGATTGGACATAGCCATGTTTGTGGGGCAGTGTGCAGAGTGCCAACAATGACAAAAATTACCTCCAGCAGCTCCCCCCCATTTATAGAAATGATTGGGTACATCCTGGACTTGGTTAAACATCAACTGTGCCAGCCCTTTTATGCACTCAACATTCTTCGTCATTGTGGATACCCAGTCAAAATGGTTGGGCATGCATTGAGTTCATTCATTGAATAGGGGATGACAACAGAAAAGCTGCAAGCATCTTTTGTGATACATGGGCTCCCAGAAGTATTATAGAGTCATGGAGATGTACAGCATGGGAACAGTCCATTTCATTCATGCTCACCTGATATTCTAAATAAATTACCCCAATTCGCTAGCATTTGGCCCATATCCCTCTAAACCCTTTCTATCCATGTACCCATTCCAATGCTTTTTTAACTGTTTTAATTGTACCAGCCTCCAGCACCTCCACTTCCTCTGAAAGCTCATTCCATCCAAGCACCACACTCTGTGTGAAAATGTTTCCACTTAGATCCCTTTTAAATCCTTCCCCTCTTGCCTTAAATCTATGCCCTCTAGTTTTGGACTCCCCTACCGTGGGGAAAAGACCTTGGCTATTTGCTATTCATCCTATCCATGACCCTCATGAATTTATAAACCTCATATAAGTCACTGCTCAGTGTCTGACACTCCAGAGAAAACAGCCTCAGCCTATTCAGCCACCTTCCAATAGCTCAAACCCTCCAACCCTGGCATTATCCTTGGAAATCTTTTCTAAGCATTTCAAATCTCACAACATCATTCCTATAACAGGGAGACCTGAAATGAATGCAGTATTCCAAAAGTGGCCTAACGAATGTCCTGTACAGCTGCAACATGACCTCCCAATTCCTACATTCAATGCACTGACTAACAAAGACACGGATACCAAACATCTTCTTCACTACCCTGTCCACCTGTGATTCCACTTTCAAGGATGAACCTGCATCACAAGGTCTTTTTTTCAGCAACACACCCCACACCCTTACCATTAAGTGTATAAATCCTTCCCTGATTTGCCTTACCAAAATGCAGCAGCCTGCAGACAAGGGGTCATTGTTTACCAGCAGGGAATTCAAATATTTCTTAAAGTTGAATTAGCATTCAGAATAAGGACAGCTCCAACCAACAGTCATACAATGGTCTGGTGGAGAGCACAGTCCAAACTTTGAAGGTAAGCTTAAAGAAACAGCCTGCAGCTACACTACACAACAACTGTTCCGGTTCCGATTTGATTTTTGGACCACCCCTCATGCAGCTCGAGGGATCGCTCCAGCAGAGTTGCTAATGGGGAGAAGACTCCAGGTTAAATCTGACCTCCCCAGACCTGGGTAGGTGAAGGGCATTGAAATGGCATCAGGAATGCTGGGCACAAGACTCCTCTACACAAGAGAGACAGTTTATCTCAGGAAACAGAAATTTAGTGCCAAAACCACAAAAATGACCCTGCATAACTAAGAGGCATGGTTGACTTGCGATCAGGTCCTATGATATACAAAATTCAGGTAGGTAAGGTGGGACTGAACAAGCACGAGGACCACATGAAAGCTGCAAATTCTCAACCAGGGCACAAGCAAATCTTACTCAGTCCCACAGAACAGCTAGAAGGCTGTCAAAATCCATGGCTGCTTACCCCCTGTCTTGCATCAAAGAAAGCTTGGAGACTGAGATAAACACATCAGATGTTAGAGCCTCAAAACGTTTTCCACCTGAAGAAGAGGATGAATTTTTTGCAAGATGCTTCAGGCACAAGAGGGAGGCTACAATTTGGCCAAGTCAAAAGAGCTGAACCTGATACAAAAATGCCCCAGGAGATGCAGCAGCGCTTAGAGTGGGAGAAGTGGAGTGATTGTAATGAGGTCAACCAGGTGGACCTTACAGAATATGAGTTTTCTGATTGGGGAAGCTAAACTGATGCAAACAGGGAGCTCTGGCTGACAGATATAACAGGAGTGTTGGACATCCTATTCACTCTGAGAGCTGGCTGTGAGGAAGTCAAACCTGTGTCAACTACTATTCACGTGGAAATAAAGGGTGATTTGGTGATGGGGTATACCAACCTCTGCAGAGTTATTCTAGAGGGGATGCACTAACTCAGGTTTAACACAGGGGAGGTGGCACACTGATTCAGGTTTAACATAGTGAGGGGGCCCACTAACTCAGGTTTTACAGGGAGTAGGGACATATTAACTCAGGTTTAACACAGCGAGGGGGGCACACTAACACAGGTTTAACACGGGGGGGTACACTAACTCAGGTCTGACATGGGGGCACACACTAACTCAGGTCGAACATGGGAGGGTGCACACTAACTCAGGATTAACAAGGACACTGGGGTACACTAACTCAGGTTTAACACAGAGAGGGGGCACATTAACTCAGATTTAACATGGAC
This sequence comes from Hemiscyllium ocellatum, assembly GCF_020745735.1. Lineage (NCBI taxonomy): Eukaryota > Metazoa > Chordata > Chondrichthyes > Orectolobiformes > Hemiscylliidae > Hemiscyllium > Hemiscyllium ocellatum. Next base: position 21,847,113 of record NC_083407.1, on the reverse strand, counting down.
AGGGGGGCACACTAACTCAGGATTAACACAGAGAAGGGGCCACATTAACTCAAGATTAACACAGGCAGAGGGATACACTAACTCAGGTCCAACACAGAAAGGGAGGTACACTAACTCAGGTCTAACACAGAGAGGGGTGTATACTAACTCAGATTTAACACGGAGAGGGGGTACACTAACTCAGATTTAACACAGAGAGGGGGGTACACTAACTCAGGTTTAATACAGAGAGGAGGCACATTAACTCAGGATTAACACAGAGAAGGGGCCACACTAACTTTAGGGTAGCATGGTGGCACAGTGCTGCTGCCTCACAACGCCAGAGACCCGGGTTCAATTCCCGCCTCATGCGACTCTCTGTGAGGAATTTGCACATTCTCCCCGTGTCTGCGTGGGTTTCCTCTGGTTGCTCCGGTTTCCTCCCACAATCCAAAAAAAATGTGCAGGTTAGGTGAATTGGCCATGCTAAATTGCCCGTGGTGTTCGGTGAAGGGGTAAATGTAGGGTAATGGGACTGGGTGGGTTGCGCTTCAGCGGGTTGGTGTGGACTTGTTGGGCCGAACGACCTGTTTCCACAGTGTAAGTATGTAATCTAACTCAGGTTTAACGCAGAAAGGGTCACGCTAACTCAGGCGTAACACGGAGAGGGGGCCACACTAACTCAAGTTTAACACTGAGAGGAGCACACTAACTGAGGATTAAAAAGGGGGGACACAATAACTCACAATTAACACGGAGTGGGAGGCACACTAATGGAGGATTAACACAGATAGGGGTGCACACTAACTCAGGTGTAACATGGGGTGCACACTAATTGAGGATTAACACGGGCTCACTAACTTAGCTTTAACATGGAGGGGCACATTAATTCAGGATTAACACCAGGGGGCACACTAACACAGGTTTAACATGGCGGGGGGTGCACACTAATTCGGGATTAACACTGGGGGACACACTAACTCAGGATTAACGGGTGTGGGGGCTTTCGGAATATGTCTCTCTGTAACTTCACACCAATAAGCCTTGGGAACTTTGTTAACAAGCACCTCTCATTAAAACAGAAAACACCTCTTCCAAATAAACAGATGAAAGAAATGGCTCAAAAGCCTCCCCATCAGCTTCACACATTGGTGCTGCAGGCTGGAAGTCACACTGTGTCACATTCAGAGATATCCACACATGCCATCAGGGATGGGCTGATATTGAAAAATGTCAAAAAGTGTGGTGCTGGAAGCACAACACGTCAGGCAGCATCTGAGGAACAGGAAAATCGATGTTTTAGGCATAAGTCCTTCATCAGGAATGTTGGGGGGTGGGGGGGGGGGCTGAGAGATAAATAGGAGGATAGGGGTGTGGGTGAGGTAGCTGGGAAGGTGTGGGTGATGGTGGCAGGTCTGAGGGGATGGTGGACTGGATAAGTGGGAAGGAGGATGGACAGGTAACTTAGGTCAAGAGGGCTGTGCAGAATTGGAGGGTTGGATCTGTGATGAGGTGGGGGCAGGAGAGATGAGGAAACTGGGAAAGTTGATGTTGATGCTGTATGTTTGGAGGGTCCCAAGGTGGAAGATGAGACACTCTACTCCCAGGCGTCAGGTGGCTTGGATTTGACAGTGGAGGAGGCCCAGGACTTGCATATCCTTGGCAGAGTGGGAAGGGGAGTTGAGGTGGTGCATCCATTGCTCTCAAAGTGGCCTCCTTTGCATTGGGGAGACAGGACACCAACTCAAACATGTCAGAGACCATCTCTGGGACACACACACCTAACAACCCCATCACCCTCTGGCTGATCACTCCCTCTCCCACTCCGCCAAGGACATTCAAGTCCTGGGCCTCCTCCTCTACCAAATCTAAGCCATCCAATGCCTGTAGGAAGAATGCCTCATCTTCCACCTTGGGACCCTCCAATCACAGGTCATCAACATAGACGTCACCAGTTTCCTCATCTCCCCTCCCCCACCTTATCCCAGTTCCAACTCTCCAACTCAGCACCGCCCTCTTGAACTGTCCTACCCGTCCATCTTCTTCCCCTCCCTCCCCTCCGAACTATCACCATCACCCCCTCACCTGCATCTACCTATCACCTTCCCAGCTACCTCACCCCCAAGCACCTATTCATCTCTCAGCCCCCTCCCCCCCACCCCAACCTCTACACATTCTTAACTGATGGGCCTATGCCCTAAACGTCGATTCTCCTGTCCCTCCGATAATGTCTAACCTGCTGTGTTTTTCCAGCGCCACACTTTTCGACTCTGATCGCCAGCATCTGTCGTCCTCACTTGAAAAGACCACACTCTATCTCTCTATTTCTGGGAATCACGATGGCCAGAGAAGGCTTGTTCAGGTTAATCCAGGGAAATTCGCGACCTTCACTCCGGTACAGAGTCAATGGTCATGTCAATGGCAAAGCCCTGGCGGGATATTTGTTTTACGCGCGTTTAGACTGAAACATGAGAATAAAAAAAGAACTTTCCTTTTCTACGCTTGGTCTTCGGGGCACACTTTGATATGCGTTCTCGCGCATCATTATCACGATCTGCCAGAAATACTGCAGGATTCAGTACATTTCAATGTGACTGGCTCATTCAAGCACAGCTTTACAGTTTACTCCCTATAATACTGGAGGAGAAAGTGAGGACTGCAGATGCTGGAGATCAGAGCTGAAAATGTGTTGCTGGAAAAGCGCAGCAGGTCAGGCAGCATCCAAGGAGCAGGAGAATCGATGTTTTGGGCATAAGCCCTTCTTCAGGAATCCTGATTCCTGAAGAAGGGCTTATGCCCGAAACGTCGATTCTCCTGTTCCTTGAATGCTGCCTGACCTGCTGCGCTTTTCCAGCAACACATTTTCACCCCTATAATACTGGCACACTTACACATTGGCAAAAGCGTTCAGTCGCCATGTGCAAGTGAATCCAGCTGGATGCGACAGATTGGATGATCAAAACCTTTCATTTCTACAAGCTGACCCTGCCCAGATCATCAATCCCCAAATGCACTTTTGTGCACAGACTCGGTTGAAGTTAGAATTGAATGTCTGGATTATAACTTGTTGAGGAGATTGTATCGAGATTCTTGCCTGGGGTGAATGAAGCATTTTTGCTATCAATACGTTTCCGAGCAGAAAAGACAGTCGGCTGATGTAAAGATGGTATGGTTTAGGCCGACAGGTTTCAAATACTTCGTATTGTCACGGCAGGAGAAGCAACTGGGACTCTGCCACACACAGCAGCCGCACAGAGGCTGCTGTAAAAAGTGGTAGCGCGTTATTCCAAGGCCCTGAAAACCACATTCGCGCCGCTATTGTGGAGTTGACTGCAGACTGGGATGCAACATTTTCTTTTCAAAGACCTGCCGGCTGTCGGGAGCTCTCTGGGAGGGAGGTCCTTCACCTAACTTGCAAGGAAAGTAATCAGGAAAGTGTGCGCACGATACAAACTATGAAACGCTGGCACTCTCTGATCCTTACTTTCCTCATGAAGCTGCCAAACCAATGGGTCTTATTCGAAAAGGAAAGTTATAGCCACGCTGTAACCCGGCAGGAAAACACCATTTTAGGTTTAATCCCGAGAACTTGCTTCCTTTGAAAGGAGACCGCCTCCCATACGTATCAGGAATCGTGCGTTTATTATGGTTATCTTTAACACTATACTGTATCAAATATCGCCTCCGAATAGATCTAACGATTTCATTGAATCCCTACAGTGTGGAAGCAGGCCATTCGCCCCATCGAGTCCACACCAACCTTCTGAAGAGCATCCCAACCAATCCCTGGGACCCTACATTTCCCATAGCCAATACGGCCAATCCATCTAACCTGCGCGTCTTCGGACTCTGGGAGGAAACCAGATCACCGACGGGAACCCCACGCAGACACACGGGGAGAATGTGCAAACACTACACAGTCGCCCGAAGTTGGGATCGAACCCGGGTCCCCGGCGCTTCATGGTAGCAGTGCTAACCATTGAGCCACCATACTCAGATTTCCCTTACACTACAGTACATCCTGAATAACTGCTATCCCTTTACCGATTTGTTACACATCTCCCTTAACCAATCGCATAAACAAAATCAGGAATCCTTCTTTATCCAGAAGTTCCCTGGTTTGGTTTTCTGTTAGATCACACTTTGAACACCTCAGTTGAACTGTCCAATCAGTTCACGCTTTGTTTATTGCTGGTGTGTGTACACACCATCAAACTGCTGCGAGAGAGTACCTGCTTTTGCCAGGTACTTTTTGTGATCAAACGTGACATCAAACTACTTTTCTCGGGTATTGGGTATAAATTGGAACTGCTCTCTCTCTCACACACACACACACACACAGACACTGCTGAATAACACTGGTCGCCACATAACTGAGCCCAATATAATTCTCTCCCACGTCCCTTTTGACCGGAACCCTTTCCAAGCTGTCTTTTTTCCCCGCAATTCTGCTTTTTAGGTTTGATTCTGCACATGTTACAGTCATACAACAACTACAGTGTTCACCTTTAGCGGTGGCTGTAGTGCCTGGTAAACTGCTCTCACATCGGAGGTGAGACTTACGGAATGCAATCTAAACACCCCTTCCACCTCTAAGGCTGTCATATGCTTTGGGACTAGGTTTCAGTTCTAGTGGTGTCTGAGCTGCGTTACAGTTAACTTTGTATACTGGCGAAAGGGAGATTCTAACTCGTGTATTATCCTAGCCGTTCTAATCGAAAGCTCTGGTCGGGAGCTGTTCCCAATATTCAGTCAAACGCGAAATTTGGGGAAGTCTTTTAAACCCAGGCATTAGGTACTGAGTGGACTGGAGTAAAGTCACTGACAGTATTACTAAAGGGAGGGGAGGGGGGTTCTTTCCAATTTATTCCAATGATTTTACTCTCATTGTTGGGACTTTGGTATCCGTGAAAGTTTACCGACCTCTCTCAGCGAAACTGATGATCTCCGAGGTCTGCTCCTGCAGTTCCTTCCTGTTGTAGCTGGTCGCATGGCCATCCAGGTGTGGGATCTCCAGCCTGCCGTCTTCCCTCATCTTGCCGGAGTGCAACTTCCTCAGGGCGGTCACCATCGCCGCTTTGGGCACCGGGTGAGTGATGTTGGGCCTCTCCCGCATCTGCAGGCGGCTCAGGATGTGCTTCTTGACGGCTTCCAGGAGCAGGGCGTCGGTCTGGCCGGGCTCGTCCGGCCGGGCCAGCCCGCAGGTCGCGCAGGAGCTGGCGCCGGTGATCGGGAGGGAGCCCTCGGCGGCCGGGGCTGGCGTGCCGCCGCCACACACCACGATCGCCAGCAGCCACGCTCCGCTCAGGCAAAAGACGCTCATCTTTTCAGGGCCAACGAGATCTCTCCCCCAGCCCCCCCCCCTCCCCTCCCTCCCCCCCCCCCACCCCCCCTCACAGAGGGAAAAAAAATCCCCTATCAAATGTGACTTAGAAGTGGCTGAATATTCGTTCTGGGGTCGCCACTGTATTGCGGTAGCGCCTCGGTTAGCATTATATCAGCAGACAGGAACCTGCTTTCGACTGGGAAGGTGTTCAGATAGCATCAAGCTCCTTGCGATAAATAACGTTTCGTTTTCTCCCCCACCCCCCCCCCCTCCCCCCCTTCACCCCAGAAACAAAACTGAAGGGCCACTGGGATACCAAAAAAAAATTAGCATCCACACTGAAAAGCTCTAACTCTTTTATTTCACTTTTGAACGCCGTTTCGAGCTTGCTCGAAGTTAATCTGCACGCTGTAACATTCCATCTCTGCCAGTCCCAACTTTAAGCCATTCTAGCGGCCCAGTATAGAGAGATTTATAAGAGAGATGCCAAGTATCCAGTTGGAAGCGCAAGGGGGAGGGTGGGGTGGACAAAAAGAGTGGGCAAGAGAGGATTTTGTTTGTAAAAAAAAATAGCTATGGTTGGCCAGGACAGGAGTTCCCCTTGTCTTTAAAGTAGTACTCCAGCATGGGTCACTTTGCGTTATGATCCTGGGCCTCCACCGGCGTTAAGGCAGTTCAAGTGACCGTGGCGCTGACTGCATTTCCCTAAGTTCAGCAGCAGGAACACTCCCCGCTCCCAGGCGGCGCTGCCAGCGATAACGACATTCCAGTCACTAGCAGCAAACTTTTATACAAACGGCAGCACCACGTGGGCAGTTCCACCTATGAACTGACTCGCTCCAGAGACAAGCGAGGGATCAACCGAACACTCCTGGGCACAGTTACTCCCTTGGGAAGAGTATTTCCAATCGGGTTCCCCTCCGCACCCCCCCCCCCCCCATAACGCCCGAAACCAAACCAAAAACAAAAGGGGATTCGGGTTTCCAAAACATCAATTAAGCAAAAATAGCCCCAACAACTCACAGCAATCTGAAATAAAATAAAGAACTGCAGAGGCTGGAAATCTAAAAGAAAATGCGCTGGAGAAATTCAGCATGTCCAATGATCTTTCAAATTAACCCAAAAAGTTAACTCTGTCCCTCTCTTCACAGGCTTAGGGTCATTGGGATATACAGCATGGAAACAGACCCTTCGGTCCAATCTCGTCCGTGCCGACCACATATCCAATATAAATCTAGTCCCATTTGCCAGCATTTGGCTCATATCCCTCTAAACCCTTTCCGTACCCGTCCAGATGCCTTTTTTTTGCTGAATTTCTCTAGCAATTTCTGTTTAGGTGAGCTCCAACCTTGACGGACGAGGGGAGCGAACGGTGTGCGAGATTTCACGAGAGATTGGTTTTATTTTGTGTGGTGTTTGTCTCCTTTCGACGTTTGGGGATGTTATTCAAACGCTCACGCTCCAAAACAAAATAAAGGATTTGGGTTACCTAATTTGGAGGACGACGCCAGGTTTCCTAACTCTTTCTATTCCAGAATGTGTCTTGCAAAACTTAGAAGCTTCAGTTGAAACTTACTTGTGGGGTTGTGTGTGTAAAAACTACTCGGGAACCTCGGCAGTCCCTGGGACCTTGCCTTAGTTTCCCCTAGTCAGATGTTTTAAATTGTAGTATTTTGCTCAGAAATAGAGCTAATGTCTCGGTCGATATCGAATAAACAGTTTCTGATTGAAAATCGATAGCGTTTTGGTTGTGGTTTGTATTTGAGTAACGCTGAGTGCAGTGCAGTGCAGTTTAGAATCACCACGCACTATTACATGGGATGACATGCCCTTTGATTCCAGCCACGATCTCCCATAAAGTCAATTCTGGTCAATGCAAACATGTCCCCTTGCCCTGCAGCGGTCTAGAGAGGCGACAGCAAAGGGAAATCAAATCAGAGCTACTTAACCCTGGCACTTTTCAGAAAAAGACAATGTACACGTGGGTCAACGTTGAGGTTTTTACAAGCAGGACGCGATCGGTACTACTTCCTCACACAGGTGACCTGGTGGTGATCGCCTTGGGCAGCTCTGAACGTAAATGTCGAGGGGTTTTAGCTCCTCCTGCCTCGGTTCATGAAGACTGACAAACTGAATGATTCTTCAGGCTGTAAGTAAAAAATGAGGTCACACCCCTAGCCCGCGCTCAATGAGTCCCAGCATCTGCAGTACCCACTTTCGCTTGCTCAATGAGTGTCAATAACGGACTGATTGCCGTCGATAGTGACCATGGTGTACCTAGGTCCTGATGGCATTGGCTCGCGTTTACAGCTCTCTCTCTCTTTCATCGCGGGAATTGGCTGTCTATCATTTCTGTAGCAATTCTCGTTCCTCCACCTTTCGCTTTCAAGAAAACCTTTCCAATTTCCTCGAAGTACGGGGGGGGGGACGTAAATCAAACAGGATGAGGGGACATTGCGAAATATGGAGACTGGTTGCTGGGGGTCGGTGCTGATAACTGCACGGCGGAATAAGGAATTCTGGTCAAAGCCTTATCAAGTAAATAGAGCGCCACCCACCTTCACACGCGTGTGAGCAGCAAAGGTCCTGTCCTCGCCGCGCACTGACGCTGGTCAATATAACATGCAATCCTGTTACTGTGGAAGCCAGGGTCGCCACTTGCTGGATAAATCCGGGAGAGGGGTTACTGGTTGGTTTTATTGGATTGCGTGTCCTTATTGCGACCATGTAATACAGGTTCGGTCAGTGGGAGGTGGGATAAATGTGTGAATCCTCTTACTCTTTAAGCAGCTTCCTCAAATTAAAACAGAAATTGCGAGAGCATCTGTGGAGAGAATTTCATTTCAGCCTCCTTAAATTGTCGCCTGCAGAATGAATAGTCACCCGGTCAGTGCGGGTTAATGAGGGAGAATGCTGTACTTGCCGGGTTTAATGAGGGAACAACAAAGCTTTTAAAATCGAGACGTTTTTATTCACTCGTGGGACTTGGGTGTTGCTGGCTGGCCAGTATTTATTGTCTGTCCGGAGTTGCTTTTGAGAAGGAGATAGTGAGCTGGTTGACCCACAACAGCCTTAAGGCAGGGAATTCCGGGATTCTGAACCAGGGACACTGTGGGAATAGCAATACATTTCCAGGTTAGGATGGTGATTGACTTCGAGAGGAACTTACAGGTCATGGTGATCCCATGAGTCTGCTTACCCTTGTAATCATGTTTGGAAGTTGCTGTTTTTGGTAAATTTCTGTAGTGCATCTTGGAGATGGTACACACTGCTGCGACTGAGCATCAGTGGTGGAGGGTTGGATGCTTGTGAATGTGGTGCCTATCAAGTGGACAGCTTCATCCTGGTTAGATTCAAACTTCCTGAGAGTTGTTGGAGCTGCACATCCAGGCAAGTGGGGAGTATTCCATCACATTCCTGACTTGTGCCTTGTGGATGGTGGACAGGCTTTGGCGAGTCAGGAGGTGAGTTACTCACTGCAGTATTCCTTGCCTCTGACCTGCTTTTGTAGGCACTGCGTTTATGGCAAGTCCAGTTAAATTTCTGGTCAATGGTAATCCCCAGGATGTTGATCATGGGGGATTCAGTGATGGTATCACCATTGAATGTCAAGGGACAGTGGTTAAATTGTCTCTTATTGGTGATGGTTATTGCCTGGTATTTGTGCAGTGTGAATGTTACTTGCCACTTGTCAGGATGAGAGTGATGCTGGAAAAGCACAGCAGGTCAGGCAGCATCTGAGGAGCAGGAAAATCGACATTTTGGGCAAAAGCCCTTCATCAGGAATCATTCCTGATGAAGGAAGCCCTTCATCAGGAATCATTCCTGATGAAGGGCTTTTGCCCAAATCAACAATTTTCCTGCTCCTTGGATGCTGCCTGACCTGCTGTGCTTTTCCAGCACCACTCTAATCTAGACTCTAATCTCCAGCATCTGCAGTGCCCACTTCTCCCTTGCCACTTGTCAGTAAAGCCTGGATATTATCCAGATCTTATTGCTTTTGAACATGAACTGCTTCAGTATCTGAGGAGTTGTGAATGGTGCTGAACATTGTGCAATCATTGTTGTACATCCCTATTTCAGATTTTATGTTGGAGGAAAGGTCATTGATGAAACAGTTGATGGTGGTTGGGTCTAGGACACTACCCTGAAGAACTCCTGCTGAGATGTCCAAAAGCTGAGATGTTTGACCTCCAACAACCATGACCATCTGCCTATGTGTCAGGTATGAGTATAACCAGTGAAAGTTTTGCCCCTGATACCCATTGATTCCAGTTTTTCTAGGGCTCCTTGAAGCCACACTTGGCCAAATGCAGCCTTGATGTTGAAGGCTGTCACTCTCACTTTACTAGTGGAATTCAGCTCTTTTGTCCAGGAGAAAATGAGGACTGTAGATGCTGGAAAGTCAGAGTCGAGACATGTGGCACTGGAAAAGCACAGCAGCTCAAGGTAGCATCTAAGGACAAGAAAGTCGACACTTTGGGCATGCTGCTGCTCGGATGCTGCCTGAGCTGCTGTGTGTTTCCAGTGCCACACCTTTTGACTGTGTCCACGTTTGAACCAAGGCTGTAATGAGGTCAGGAGCTGAGTGGCCCTGGTGGAATCTAAACCAGGCATCAGTGAACAGGTTATTGCTGAGCAAGCTCTGCTTGTTAACAATGCTGATGACACATTTCATTGCTTTAGAGATGATGGCGTGGTATTTAGCTGAGTTGGATTTTTCCTTTTTGTGTACAGGACATACCTGGGCAATTTTCAACACTGCTGGTTGGATGCCAGCATTGTAACTGGACTGGAAGAGCTTGGCTAGGGGAGCAGCAAGTTTTGGAGCACAAACCTTCAGTACTATTTTGGAATGTTCTTATGGCCCCTAGTCAGTGCAGTATCCAGTGCCTCCATCCATTTCTTGATATCACGCGAAGTGAATTGAATTGGCTGGTATGTGTGACACTGGGAATCATTGGAGGAGGCTGAGATAGATTGTCCACTTGGCATTGGTGCCTAAAGGTAAGCAAAGCTTGGGTACTATGGAGAATCTACAAGTGTTGTAGAATCTACAATCTACAACATGGTACAATATTTAAATAGTAGGAGAAATTCACTTTTTTTCTGTGCAATTCAAAGGTGGCAAGATATTAATTTACATTTGCTCATACATATAAGCCAAAGCAGTGTACATTGTTGCAGATTCAACATCTTATTGATTGAGGTAATCCTCTTCCAAGTATTCTGAATCTTGATGGATATGCCCCATTATATTCAACTTGGCTAATCACTGCAGGAGTTCCTTGGGGTAGTATCCTTGGCCCAGCCATCTTCCACCATTTAATCAATTATCTTCTTAGCATTGTAAGATCAGAGGCGGGGATATTCATTGATGACTGCACTATGTTCAGCACCATTCATGACCCTTCAGGTACCCTTCAAATAGTTATTAGACCTGTATAACATCCAAGATTGACATGTAGCAGAAAGTGCCAGGCAATAACCATTCCCACCAAAAGAGAATCCTACCATCCCTCTTGGATAATCAATTGTCACAGAGAAAGAAAAGACTTCTAGGTTGCTAATGCAATTTAAGTAAGGAAACTGTCTTTACCTGGTCTGGTCTATATGTGACTCTAGACTCACCAGTTTCCTCATTTTCCCTCCCCCAACATTATTCCAGACCCACGCCCCAAAGTGGCACCACTCTCCTGACCTGCCCATCATGTTTCCATCTATCCACTCCACCATCCTCTCCGAACTATTACCTTTTCCCTCAGCTTCATCTACCTATCGTATTCTCAGCTACCTTCCCCGCAACCCCAAACCACCCTCCCATTTATCTCTCAGCTCCTCCAGCCCACAAACCTCATTCTGATGAAGGGCTTATGCCCGAAATGTCGATTCTCCTGCTCCTTGGATGCTGCCTGACCAGCTATGCTTTTCAAGCACCACACTCTCAACTTCAGACTCACAGCAATGTTGTTAAGAAGTGCAGTAAAGACAAGACAAGCGAGGGAACTATAGATCGGTGAGCCTAACCTCAGTGGTGGGCAAGTTGTTGGAGGGAATCCTGAGGGACAGGATGTACGTGTATTCGGAAAGGCAAGGACTGATTCGGGATAGTCAACATGGTTTTGGGCATGGGAAGTCATGTCTCACAAACTTGATTGAGATTTTTGAAGAAGTAACAAAGAAGATTGATGAGGGTAGAGCAGTAGATGTGATCTATATGGACTTCAGTAAGGCATTCAACAAGGTTCCCCATGAGAGACTGATTAGCAAGGTTAGATCTCATGGAATACAGGGAGAACTAGCCATTTGGATACACAACTGGCTCAAAGGTAGAAGACAGGGTGTTGGTGGAGGCCTGTGACCAGTGGAGTGCCACAAGGATTGATGCTGGGCCCTTTACTTTTTGTCATTTACAAAAATGATTTGGATGCAAGCATAAGAGGTACAATTAGTAAGTTTGCAGATGACACCAAAATTGGAGGTATAGTGGGCAGCGAAGAGGGTTACCTCAGATTAGAACAGGATCTGGACCAGATGGGCCAATGGGCTGAGAAGTGGCAGATGGAGTTTAATTGCGATAAATGCGAGGTGCTGCATTTTGAGAAAGCAACTCTTAGCAGGACTTATATACTTAATGGTAAGGTCCTATGGAGTGTTGCTGAGCAAAGAGACCTTGGAGTGCAGGTTCATAGCTCCTTGAAAGTGGAGTCGCAGTTAGATAAGATAGTGAAGAAGGCATTTGGTATGCTTTCCTTTATTGGTCAGAGTATTGAGTACGGGAGTTGGGAGGTCATGTTGTGTCTGTACAGGACATTGGTTAGGCCATTGTTGGAATATTGCGTGCAATTCTGGTCTCCTTCCTATCGGAAATATGTTTTGAAACTTCAGAAAAGATTAAGAAGGATGTTGCCAGGTTTGGAGGATCTGAGCTACAGGGAGAAGCAGAACAGGCTGGGGCTGGAGTGTCGGAGGCTGAGGGGAGACCTTGTAGAGGTTTACAAAATTATGAGGGCATGGATAGGATAAATAGACAAAGTCTTTTCCCTGGCGTTGGGCAGATCAGAACTAGAGGGCATAGGTTTAAGGTGAGAGGGGAAAGATATAAAAGAGACCAAAGGGGCAACTTTTTCACGCAGAGGGTGGTACGTGTATGGAATGAGCTGCCAGAGGATGTGGTAGAGGCTGGTACAATTGCAACATTTAAGAGGCATTTAGATGGGTATATGAATAGGAAGGGTTTGGAGGGATATGGGCCGGGTGCTGGCAGGTGGGACTAGATTAGGTTGGGATATCTAGTCGACATGGAAGGGTCTGTTTCCATGCTGTACATCTCTATGACGATGACTCAAATGCACTCTGGGCAATTAGGGATGTGCAATAAATGTTGGCCTGCCCAGCAATACTGACATCATATGAATGATTTTTTAAAAGAAATACCATCACTAAATCCTGCCCTATCATCTTCCTAGGAGTTAACTGTTGACCAGAAACTGAATTGGACTAGCCATTTAAATAATCATAAATATCTCATCTTCAACCACCCCGAAGTGTATCCACTATCAGACACAAGTCAGGAATGCAGTGGAGTACTCGCCATTTGCCTGGATAGGTGCAGCTCCAACAACACTCAAGAATCTTGGCACCAGACAAATCAGCTCACTTGATTGGCAACCTATCTGCTACATTCAACATTCACTCCTTCCATCACTAATGCACAGTGGTAGCATGCTGTACTATCTACATAATGCACTGCAGCAAATCATCATAGCTCCATTTATAATTTCTTCTGTACTGATGACTTCTATCACCTAACTGAACAACAGCAGCAGATTCATGACAGTACACCATCTACATGTTCCCCTCCAAGTCACACACCATCCTGACTTGGAGCTATACTACAATCCTTTCATTGTTGCTGGGTAAAACAAAAACTCTGGAACTCCCTTGCTAACAGCACTGTGGATGTACCTACACCATAAGTACTGCTGCAGTTTAAGAAGACAGTTTACCATCACCTTCTCTGGGGCAATTCAAGATGGAAAATAAATGCTAGCCTCACCAGAAAAGTTCATATTCTCTTGAACAAATTTTATAAAAAAGTTTTTAAGATTAGATTACTTACAGTGTGGAAACAGGCCCTTCGGCCCAACAAGTCCACACCGACCCGCCGAAGCGCAACCCACCCATTCTCCTACATTTACCCCTTACCTAACACTACGGGCAATTTAGCATGGCCAATTCACCTAACTTGCACATCTTTGGACTGTGGGAGGAAACCGGAGCACCCGGAGGAAACCCACGCAGACACGGGGAGAACGTGCAAACTCCACACAGTCAGTCACCTGAGTCGGGAAGTTCTGCTGCTATATTCTTCATAAAGTGATTCCCTTCTGCTACTAAGCTAAAGGTAATGCATAAAACTAAGGACATTGACATTTCTGAGCAGACTCCAGGAATTAAATATGACTCTCCAAATCATTACAATAAATACCCCAACAGAAAATGCACATTGGCATCAAAATGAACAGTGTTTTAAAACTTTCTTGTTTGTTTTTAATGGTTTACTAATTATGAAAATACTGATGATGGGTATAATGGCTGTTTGACTAATAGTTCGGAATTATCCAATTCGTTAATGATTTGTTTTCTATTTAAGTGCAATAGATACAATGTGAGTTTCAATGTGCTAACCAACCGATGGCATGGAGGCTGATTATGGGCAATGATGAAACTTCATGGAATACATCCAACCAGAGTTGGTAACATTACATAAGCCGGATAAATACCGTGAACTGTCTTCTTGATTTATGGAACTTACTGCATATTTCACTTCCCCACAGTCTGTTCTCTATTTCATTTGTGTTGAATGACACACCGCTGCCAAATAATATCCAGAGTATGCTTATTATTGTGAAGTGTATTGTTGTGCTTTAACATGTAAATAAATACAAAGCACTACAGTTCAACTCAATAGACTCTCCCTTCATAGTATTTAATTCAAGCTCGTGACACACTCATGAATGGAAGTGTTTCCACACTTTCATAGAATCCCTACAGTGCAGAAAGAGGTCATTTGGCCAACTGAGTCCGCACCAATCTTCCAAAGAGCATCCCACCCAAACCCATCCCCATAACCCCTCATGGGTTTTTGTTAAAAACCATGGCTAAGCCACCTAACCTGCAAATCTTTGGACTGTGGGAGCAAACCCATACAGATAATGTGCAAACTCCACATGGACAGTTGCCCAAGGCAGGAATCAAACCCAGGTCCCTGGTGCTATGAGGCAGCAGTCCTAACCACTGTGCCACTATGCCACCTAATTTTTAACCTTTTCACAGAAGAATACAAAAATATATTTTGAGGTAATGATATTTCAGATTTAAGTATTTTCGAAAGTCATTTATTAAATTTATGAGTTACCTGCCACATTATAGAAAGTTTTGATTGAATTCTTGATAATAGTCAATGCGCTCCAACCTTTAAGATTATCTGAAAAAAAAACAGAAATCCTACAAAGGCAAAATTGTGACACAACAGGTGCCTGATGTGGTCTTGCTCTGACAAGCATTGATAAGCAGTTTGCTCTGCCTGCCTTGGTAGCTTAAGCTGTATTTACACTGAACATTTTGTGTCATGTTGCCATCTTGCTGAAACTGTAGGATAGATCCAGAGTTCAAACTCTAGAAAGATTCAGTCAGAGACTCCCTGGAGAAGGCTAATCTGACATTGTTGAAAATGTGTTTCTGGTTAAAGCACAGCAGGTTAGGCAGCATCCAAGAAACAGGAAATTCGATGTTTCGGGCCAAAGCCCTTCATCTCATTCCTGATGAAGAGCTCTGGCCCGAAACGTCGAATTTCCTGTTCCTTGGATGCTGCCTAACCTGCTGTGCTTTAACCAGCAACACATTTTCAGCTCTGATCTCCAGCATCTGCAGACCTCACTTTTTACTCACTAATCTGACATTGTATCAATTTGTTCTCTCAACCAGTGTCGGATCAAACAGGGTTTAAAACTCGACAAACTTGCGTGACGTTATTTAAAGGTGTTACCATGGTGGCTGCACTCTTCAAATATTTACACTGGAAGAACTTCACACAGATTGGTAGCTGCAGTATAAACGTCCATTTAAAGATGTGAATTATAATCTTTAGTCACTATCGATATGGAAAATGTTGCCCTGCACCCAGTGGAAAATTACTTTTTTTTTAACGATTCGAGTCACCTTTCCTTCCTGTCATGTCTTACCTCCTTTCGAGCTATTGAGTCAGCAACAACACTGATTACTGAGTTACTTCAAGCCAGTAATCACAGCACAATATTTCAACTATTACACTGTCTCCAAACCAGTGTAAAACACGTTGAAATATTCATTAAAGCCAAATTAATAATTAAGATTGAAAAAAGACTATTCGGCTTATTCAGTTTATTTAATGGTCAGTGTCAACACTGACTCAGTGGGCACAATCACCTCTGAGACATAAACATTTCAGAAATAGAACGTTGGGTCTCTCCAACCTTTCAGTATGCTTCTGGTTGATCACAATTTCACTTTCCCATCCACTTTCCCTGTCGTTTGCTTCCCTCAGAGACCACAACCCTCTGGGACAGGGAAGTCCAAAGATCCCTTTACAACCTTCTCTGGACTGCCTCAAATGTCAGTATCTTAGAAAAATGGGAAACCTGTTCATAGTGTTCCAGCTGCTGTCTAACTAGTGCCTTACAAATTTTGCAAAACCTTCCCTACTTGCATACATGATTTCCTTTAAAATATAGGCCAACTTTCCATTTGCCATCCTTATTACCCACTGAAACTAGATATGAGCTTTATGTGATTCTGGCACAAAGACCCCTGAATCCGTCTGCCCTGCAGCTTTCTCTTAAATAACACTTAGCTCCTCTATTCTTCCAAAGTACATGACCTCACATTTTCCTACATTGTATTCCATCTGCCAAATGTTTGTCCCATCATTTAACCTTGCTATATCCCTCTGTATACTCTTTGTGTCATCCTCAACATTCCTCTTCTCACCTATTTTTGTATTTTCTATAAACTTGGCTATAATACAATCAATTTCTTGTCCAAGTCATTCATATATGTTATAAATAATTGTGGCCCCAGCACTGATCCCTGTAGTACTCCACCAGCTACAGATCCACCAATGGCAACAGATCTATTCTGCAGAACAGATCTATCTATTTTGCCTCAACACCTTATGAATTTGACCACTTCTATCAGTTCTCCTCTTAACCTCCACCTCTCAAGGAAAACAGTCACAACGTTTTCAGTCTGTCTATGCAACTAAAGTTCCTTATCCCTGGAACCATTCTCATGAAACTTTCCTGCACTCTAGAAACACAGGACTTAGAAGCAGAAGTAGGCTATTTTGCCGTTTAAGCCTGCTTCACCATTTAATAAGATCATGGTTCATCTGGTTGTGGCCCTGACTCCACTTTCCTGTCCACCCTCATAATGCTTGGCTCACCAGGCAATCAAAAATCAATTTTTCCATGAATAAATTCAGTGACCTCACCTCCACTGCTGTCTGTGGAAGAGATTCCACATAATAATGAACCACCAAAAGCAAAAGAAACGCTTAAAAGGGAGACCTCTTATTCTTAAACTAAGCCTCCTAGCTCGAGTCTCTGCCATAAGAGGAAAAACTCTCTAATGCCTTTGTAACCTTTCTAAAATGTCCTGAACTAGATGCAATGCATCAACTGAGGCCACAGGTAGCTGTTATTAAAGTCTAGGATAATTATGCTTTATTAACCATTCTCTCAACATGTCCTGTCACTTTTATTGACTTATGCACATAAACATACAGGTCCCTCTGGACCTGCATCCCCTTTGGAATCATACCCTTTATTTTATGCTGATTTCCATTGTCCTCCTACAAAATGAATTCATTCTCCATTCTCTGCTTTAAATTGTATCTACAATTTGTCTACCCATTCTATAACCTTGTGTATGAACTCTTGAAGTTCTACACTGTCCTCCTCACAGTTCACAATGTTTCTAAATATCATATTGCCCTAAATAGAACATAGAACATTACAGCAGAGTAAAGGCCCTTTGGCCCGCGATGTTGCACCAACATGTGCAACTAATCTGAAGCCGATCTAGCCTACACTATTCCATTTTCATCCATATGCCATCCCATAACCACTTAAATGCTCTTAAAGTTGGCAAGTGTACTACTGTTGCAGGCCCCTACTACTCTCTGAGTAAAGAAACTACCTCTGACATCTGTCCTATATCTATCACCTCTCCATGTCCCCTCTTGCTAGCCATCACCATCCAAGGAGAAAGGCTCCCAATGTCCACCATATCTAACCCTCTGATTATCTTATATGTCTCAATTAAGTCACCTCTCAACCTTCTTTTCTCTTATGAAAACAGCCTCAAGTCCCTCAGCCTTTCCTGATAAGACCTTCCCTCCATACCAGGCAACATCCTAGTAAATCTCCTCTGACCCCTTTCCAAAGCTTCCACATCATTCCTATAATGCAGTGAGTAACATGAGTAAAGAGTACTGGGCTAATGGTAAGATTCTTGCTTATGGAGATGAGCAGAGAGATCTCGGTGTCCATGTTGCCACCCAGGCTGATAGGGTTGTTAATAAGGCATACAGTATGTTAAGATTTTATTGGTACAGGGTTTGAATTTCAGAACCATGAGGTATGCAATACTCCAAGTGCGGCCGTTTGTACATTTGCAGCATGACCTCATGGTTCCGAAATTCAATCCCTGTACCAATAAAAGCTAACACACTGTATGCTTTCTTAACAACCCTATCAACCTGGGTGGCAACTTTCAAGGATCTATGTACATGGAGACCGAGATCTCTTTGCTCATCTACACTATCAAGAATCTTACCATTAGCCCAGTACTCTTTAGTCATGTTACTCCTTCCAAAGTGAATCACCTCACACTTTTCCACATTAAACTTCATTTGCCAACTCTCAGCCAAGCTTTGCAGCTTATCTGTGTCCCTCTGTAACCTACAAAATCCTTTGTCACTATCCATAACTCTACCAACCTTAGTATGATCTGAAAATTTACTAACCCATCCTTCTATGCCCTCATCCAGGTCATTTATAAAAAAGACAAACAGCAGTGGACCCAAAGCAGATCCTTGTGGTACACCACTAGGAACTGAACTCAAGGATGAATATTTCCCATCAACCACCAGCCTCTGTGTTCTTTCAGCTAGCCAATTTCTGATCCAAACCACTAAATCACCCTCAATCCCATGCCTCTGTATGTTGTGCAATAGCCTACCATGGGGAAATCCATATACACCACATCAACTGCTTTACCCTCATCCATCTGTTTGGTCACCTTCTTAAAGAACTCAATAAGGTTTGTGAGGCACAACCTACCCTTCACAAAATTGTGTTGACTATCTCTAATCAAGTTATTCCTTTCTAGATGATTATAAATCCTATCTCTTTATAACCCTTTCTAACACTTTACCCACAACCGAAGTAAGGCTAGCTGGTCTATAATTATCAGGGTTGTCTCTACTCCCCTTCCTGAACAAGGAAGATAGCATTAGCTATTTTCCAGTTTTCTGGCACTATTCCTGCAGACAATGACAACATAAAGATCAAAGCCAAAGGCTCAGCAGTCTCCTTCCTGGCTTCCCAGAGAATCCTAGGATAAATCACATCCGGCCCATTGGATTTAACTATTTCTACACTTTCCAGAATTGCTAATACCTCATCCTTGTGAACTTCAATCCCATCTAGTCTAGTAGCCTGTATCTCAATATTCTTCTCGACATCATTGTCTTTTTTCTGTGTGAATATCGATGAAACCTATTCATTTAATTCTTCCCCATCTCTTCTGACTCCACACACAACTATCCTTGATTTGCCATACTCTTACTCTAGTCATTCTTTTATTCCTGACATACCTATAGAAAGCCTTAGGGTTTTGCTTGATCCTATCTGCCAATTACTTCTCATGTCCCCCGAGTAACTGTTCCTTGAATAAGCTCCACATTTTAGCAGTGTCCATCTCCTGCAGTTTCCTTCCACATCCTATGCATTCTAAATCTTGCCTCATCACATCATAACTGCCTTCCCCCCAGCTATAACTCTCACACTACAGTATATATATCTATCCCTTTCCATTACTAAAGTAACCTTAATGGAATTGTGGTCACTGTCCCCAAATTGCCCACCTATCTCCAAATCTACCACCTGGCTGGATTCATGACCCAGTACCAAATCTAATGTGACCTCGCCCCTTGTTGGCCTGCCTACATACTGTGTCAGAAAACCCTCCTGCACACATTAGACAAAAACTGACCCATCTAAAGTTCTTGAACTATAGTATTCCCAGTCAATATTTGGAAAGTTAAAGTCCCCCATAACAATTACCCTGTCACTCTCACACCTATTGAGGATCATCTTTGCTATCCTACCCTCTACATCTCTGGAACTATTTGGAGACCTGTAGAAAACTCCCAACAGGGTGACCTCTCCTTTCCTATTTTGTAACCTCAACATTTCTCTTCCCACCTATTTTTGTGTTATCTGAAAACTTGGCAATACTACAAACAATTTCTAAACTTTTGCAATGTTGCCATGCACAGGTCATTCTGCTATAACGCGTGTTTCATTAATGCGAATTCGCTATGTTATGATTGATGAATTGGGGACATTGCTGCTAAAGGGGCAAACTTTTAAAGTGTGTATTGGTTATAACATGATTCTGGCCCCATTACTTTAAAAGGTGCTGCTATTACATGATTTTTCTTATAACACAGGATTGCATGAGAATGGAACTACCACTGTAGCAGGACTGACTTTACATTAAATCTAAATTATGAGTCTATTTCAGGAAGAGTGGGGATCTTAATACCAATCCCTTCAACATAAATGTTCCTTCTATCAGAATAAAAACATCTAGTAGGCACCTCTCTGTTTCTTGTCTCTCAGCCACTTTTATTTTAATTTTGTTTCTGTCCCTTTTAATCCATGAGCAGTAATTTTGTTCCTAAGTCTTTGTTAAATGCATTTTGGAAATCCATGCATACTACATCGATAACATTACATTACATTTATCATCCTTCTCTGTTATCAAAATATCCAGCAAGTTAGTTAAACATGATTTGCCTATAACTAATCCATTATGGCTTTTCTTAATGAACCACTTTTGCATAAGTAAATATAATTGTGTCCCAAATGTTCAGATCTAGAAACTTCCCTATCATTGAAGTTAAACTGACTGTTCTGTATTTGTTGGGTTTATCTTTGCACCCACTATTGAAGAAGTGTGTAACAATTTCAATTCTCCAATATGTTGGCATCATCTTTGAGTCCAAGGAAAACTGCAAACATAATGGCCGATGCTTCTGCAATGTCCGTTCTCATTCCCTGTGTACCCTTGAATGCATCCCAACTCACCTTGATCCCTTGTTATTTCAAGGACTGAGAACGTATATCTCCTTTTTATTAATTCAAAATCCTTCACATGTTTGAATTATCTTCTGTTTCACCATGACCCATGCAGCAGCATCTTTTTTTGGAAAGACAGATGTAAATTATACATTTAAAACCTCAACCGTATTCTGTCTCCACGCATAAATCTCCTTTTTTGTCAGTCTTTGCCCTCACTCATCCTTTTACAATCCTCTGACTATTTATATGCTCATCAGAGACTTTTGGATTCCCTTTTATGTTAGTTGCAAGTCTTTTTTCATATTCTCTCTTTGCTTCCTTTATTGATTCCACCCCCCCCAACTAAGATTTTAGATTTTATTTATTGTCACATGTACTCAAGTACAGTGAAAAGTGTATAATCTCACCAGAGGTGGTGCCATCTTAGGAACCAAGGTATTTAGATACAAAAAAACGCTTAAGTACAAACCTACAAGAGAAACGATCATTAAGAATTTAAGTATTACTTCAAAGAATATTAGAAAAATAAAGAAATAGATAATAGTTTACATTAAAACCTTTTGTAGTTTAAACTAGGAAAATAAAGGAATAAGTTAAAGTTCAACAGTCTTTGATCAGTCCTCTGCTTATCTCGCCCTGCCTTCAGTTCTCAACTTCGCCACAACAGGTACCATTGCTGCTGCTGCACTGCTGCTTCTCCAAACTCTCCGGAGCCTCAGGAACATGCCTCGAGTAGGATCCACTTGCACACCGATCAAAGACACTGCCGTGAGCCATCGAGAGACCAACGACATACTGCCAAGAGACCAGGCTGAGAGCCACCCAGAGAACACGCTATTGGCCCCCCCCCTCATGAGCCACTGAGAGACCAAGCCGGGACCCACCACGAGCCAAGAGACCAGGCCGGGACCCACTGAGATATTCCATGTCCACTTGGGTTCTTAGTTGTATTGTCTACTTGACATTAGTCATAAATACGTTTCTTCTTCATCTTAATCTTTATCTCGTGCATCATCTGTTGAAATGGATTCATTTATAATGTGATTTATAACTGCCACAGAACTTTTCAAACTTTAATTACACTCTTTCTTGCATGCTAGCACAACTTTTGCTTATTTAAAATGATAGCTGGCAAATTTAAGGTGTGTTCCACAATGATAAATAATAATTTAATTAATACATTTATTCCAGCCTAATAAATATATAGCAAAACTGAATAAAATCTGTTTAATTACACTCTTCATGTGCCATTTAAAATTGCAGCTTTGAAAAAGAAATATTAGTGTGGTCAAAATATATGTTGTTAGCTGATCGTCTTGTGGTTGGACATGCACTTTAGAATCTTGTCTAAAGCATTTTGAAATCTGTTTCAAGATCAAAGTATTATAAAGGTAGCATACATGAAAAGCATATTTCAAATCCTGTGTTGGTTCACTTTATAAAAGCTCATGTACTACAACTACTGTGTTCTTCAAAGAAAGTGAGCACTTATCATAGTACCATTATGGTCATAAATTTTCTAAACCCCTAGAGGCCTGGACTTGTGGCATTATTTAAATCATTTAATACTTGATAGCATAAAAGAGTAAGTTTGAAGAAACACTATCCAGCCACCCAGCTCACCTCATCACATAATTTCTTTCTCATGACCCTCTTTGATCCAAGAGCAATGTTGCCCTTAATATATATCCTCCATTTAAACATCAAGTAGTTATGTTCTTTTCATTCATTCACAGGATGTGGGCATCACTGGCTAATCCACATTTATTGCCTAACCCTAAATTTGCCCAGAGGGCAGTTAGGAGTCAATTATATTGCTGTTGTTCTGGAATCACATGTAAGGACATGACAGTTTCCTTTCCTCGAGGACAGTGGATGGGTTTTTTTTCCAACAATCAACAGTGATTTTGTGGTCATTAATAGCTTCTTAATTTCAGATTTTATAGAATTCAAATTTCACCATCTACATGTTGGGATTTGAACCAGGTCCCTAGCTTATGTACCCAAGAACAAGCAAAAATGCAAATCAGTACCTCTGGATTAACAGTCCAGTGATAATACCGTTAGGCCATTGCTTTCCCTTAAAGGGGAATTTATTTAACTATTATCTTTTCATGGGATGTAAATATTGATGGTGAGGCCAGGATTTGTTGTCCATCCTAGTTTTCATTGAACTGAACAGTTGGTCAGCCATTTGATTAAGAGTCAACCACTTTTCTGGGGGGTCTGGAGTCTTATTTGTACCAGATCAGTCAATGATGGCAGAAAAGGAAGGGGAAAAAAAAAGTGAATCAGATGGGATTTTACAACAATCAATGTCAGTCATCAACAGACTTTAGATTACAGACTTGTACACTGAATTTAAACTCCACCAATTTCTATGGTCCAATTTCAACCACAATGGATTGAGCCTGCACCTCTGGATTACTAGTCTAATGACATTACTCCTATGTCACCATTGCCCACTAAAGTTTAATGATCCAAGCTAAGAAATTTACAAAGAATGTGAAGCACAGAAAGAGGCTAGGGATTAGGGATAGTCAACATGGCTTTATGCGAGGGAAACCATGTCTCACAAACTTGATTGAGTTTTTTGAAGAAGTAACAAAGATGATTGATGAGGGCAGAGCGGTGGACATGATCTTCAGTAAGGCGTTTGACAAGGTTGCCCGTGAGAGACTAGTCAGCAAGGTTAGATCTCATGGAATACAGGGAGAACTAGAAGACAGGGGGTGGTGGTGGAGGGTTATTTTTCAGACTGGAGGCCTGTGACCAGTGGAGTGCCACAAGGATTGGTGCTGGGTCCACTACTTTTGATCATTTACATAAATGCTTTGGATGTGAGCATAAGAGGTACAGTTAGTAAGTTTGCAGATGACATCAAAATTGGAGGTGTAATGGACAGCATAGAAGATTATCTCAGATTACAACGGGATCTTGATCAGATGGGCCAATGGGCTGAGAAGTGGCAGATGGAGTTTAATTTGGATAAATGCGAGGTGTTGCATTTTGAGAAAGCAAACCTGAGCAGGACTTGTACTTAATGGCAAGGTTCTAGGGAGTGTTGCTGAACAAAGAGACAATGGAGTGCATATTCATAGCTCCTTGAAAGTGGAATTACAGATAGATAGGATAGTGAAGGTGGTGTTTGGTATGCTTTCCTTCCTTGGCTGTACAGGACATTAATTAGGCCATTTTTGGAATATTGTGCGCAATTCTGGTCTTCCTATCAGAAGGATGTTCTGAAACATGAAAGGCTTCAGGAAAGGTTTACAAGAATGTTGTCAGGGTTAGAGGATTTGAGCTATAGGGAGAGGTTGAATAGGCTGGGGCTATTTTCCCTACAGCGTTGGAGGTTGAGGGGTGACCTTATACGGATTTATAAAGTCATGAGGGACATGGATAGGAAAAATAAACAAAGTCCCCTCCCTGGGAAGAGGCAGTCCAGAACTAGAGGGCATTGGTTCAGGGTGAGGAAAAAGATGTAAAAGTGACCTAGAGGGCAACATTTTCACACAGAGGGTGGTATGTGTATGGAATGAGCTGCCAGAGGAAGTGGTGGAGGCTAGTACAATTGCAACATTTAAAAGGCATCTGGATAGGTATATGAATATGAAGGGATTGGAGGGATATGGGCTGGGTGCTGGCAGGTGGGACTAGATTAGGTTGGGATATCTGGTCGGCATGGACGGGTTGGACCAAACGGTCTGATTCCGTGCTGTACATCTCTATGACTATGACTCTACCTGTGTCCTTCCACTCATTCTCATCCAATCTTATTTACATAACCCGAACATTCATTTTTCTCTGATGTGTAGATTTTCCTCCCCTTTGGCTACATTTATGCAATTCACCTCAACCATTCCTTGTGGTACCAGGTTTCACGTTCTAACCACTCTCTGGGTGTAGAACTTAAACTCAACAAATCTGTTAATTTGTAGGCTGGCACCAGAGAGGGAACATGAAAGCTGCTGGGAAACAGATTAACTAATGATCTTCAGGAAAAAATGCCTTCTGTCGCCATCCAGTCTACCCTATATGTGACTCCAGTCCCATAATGTGTGGCTGACTCTTCAAGCCCTGAGGGGAAGTAAAGCAATGGGTAGCGAATGCTGACTCATCGGCTCATGCCCCACGAGCAAACAAAAATGCAAATCAATACCTTTCTCACAGTCATCATAGAGTTTGTGACAATGAAGTAAGACTTGATTGAGTAACCTGTGATGCGCTATTAACCTGCGCCCCAGGCATTCTTCATGTTAATCTTAACAAATTTGGATTTCACTTTTTTCCAAAAACTTCTTCATAATTTCAAACGTTCAGTTAAACACACGTCTTGCTTCTCTGTACTGCCTGTCGGGGTGACAGAAATGCTGAAGTCAGCAGTGGGAGGAGACTTATCCTAACATAGCTCTGTCGGGTAATAAATAGAGATTATACCTGGGATATTGCTCAGAGTCTCATCTTGGCATGTAAATCATCAATGGTGTATAATTTGATTAAGGCTTGTAATATCAAAAGCACTGAGTAGACTAAGTGCAGTGAGCTGTTAGACAGACAAGGGTAAATCATAAAATGAAAAAGGAAATGTTGGAAATATGCCAGCAGGATTAACAGTTACTGTCGAGCGAGGAACAGAATTAACTTTTCAGAAAACCTTTTAAAAAAGGATGAAATATACATTCATTCTCACTCCACAGATGCTGCCTGACCTGCTGAGCATTTTACAGGACTTTCTGTTCTTTGTTTCAGATTTCCACCATCCTCCGTAATTTGATTTTGGACCAGAGTAGGTCTTAAGTGTGTAGCAGTGTAATATGGTTACCAAGGAAGCAGCCCATTTTATGCTCCCTCTGCTTTTTATTGACTTTGATTTTACTAAGTAATAATAGCAAGCATCAAGAATAAATGATTGATAAAAGATGGTGCCATTATATACAGAGTTCATTAGCCTGAAAGTCCATTTGGCTCCAGCAAAAACCACTAGAATTCCCTCAGAAAATGACAGATACCTACTTATATTAAACATATGTCACATCTGTGAAGGGCATTGTGCTTTGCCCCTTCAAAGTTCTCACTATCCTGACTAATTTGGGATCTAATATTTCCTTGGAGCCTAGTAAACCAAGTGTGTTATGATACATCCACTTCGACAAAATGGATTTCAACAGCAGGCAGGGAAGTGCCCCGCACAGCCAATACCAACCTCACTACTCCAATCAAACTATCAATCACAACTTTGAGAATTTTTAACTGACCTCCCACAAGCACCCCTCCTCCAGCCTACCCCAGTTTTTAGGGGGTGAAAATGCCATATTTCCATGATCACGTGTGTGAGATATTGCTTCCAAATAACATCTTTAAATGACCTCTTTTTAGCTTAAACGCTATGCACTTTGTTCTGAAACCCATCCTTTTTAAGATTTCAATCATCTTTAACATTTCAATGAGATCACTTTCAAGTATTCAATATGAAAAGGGATAGAGACCTATAATGTGAAACGTATTCCTATAAGTTGTGATTTGGAGGTGCCAGTGTTCACTCTTTTAGACCTAATTCAAGAGACTGTTCATTACACATCCTCCGAAGACAATTAACCTGCTCTCGAGGTGTGAGGCTGAAAATGAATGTAGTACTTCTGAGAGGATCTTTCAAGAGTTTTATTTATCAATTTACTCTCCATCAAACCCTGAAGACAGACTAATGCACTCCAAGGCAATATGTGGGAATTTCAGACTTGTTTTCATGATAGTCCTGTATTCCTATACTTGAGTACATGTTACAATAAAACCTAATTCCACTTCAGAATGCCTGCATGCTCAGTGCAGTGGGTGTGCCAACCACATTGATCCGAGTGGTTCATGTTACTTTTTAGTTCAGTTGTCCTCCGAATGCTGTGAGCATGATTGTGAGAGGGCAAAAAAATCAGCTGGATTCCACGGTGTCCTGACTGGCAGGTCAGGCTGGGAATGGGAAACAGAGATAAGGAATTGATGGCAGAGGGGTTCAGATACGGGAGAATCATGGGCTGTGGCATTGATATGGAGCCAAAGGAGCACTGCTGCACCTTGGTGATTTAATTGGCTGTTGCTGCCAATAAGATATGAAATAATGCTGAGACACTTGCCAAAGCTTTCAAGACATCTCTTGCCAAAATACTGGCATCCTTGCAATTGTTCTGAGAAGTGGGTGATGCAAAGCTTGGACGACATGGCTCTTTTCCCAGCAATAGTCAAGTTCTGTGCTACCTACAGACATATTAGATTAGATTACTTACAGTGTAGAAACAGGCCCTTCGGCCCAACAAGTCCACACCGACCTGCCGAAGCGCAACCCACCCACCCATACCCCTATATTTAGCATAGGGGTTTGCTCTTACCTAACACTATGGGCAATTTAGCATAGCCAATTCACCTGACCTGCACATCTTTGGACTGTGGGAGGAAACCGGAGCACCTGGAGGAAACCCACGCAGACACGGGGAGGATGTGCAAACTCCACACAGTCAGTCGCCTGAGGCAGGAAATGAACCCGGGTCTCTGGTGCTGTGAGGCAGCAGTGCTAACCACTGTGCCACCGTGCTCCCCACTGCTTAACATATAAAGGGCTGAAACATCTACTTATTATTCTTTCTCTCTTTTCTACTCTTAAAATGCTCAACAGAGAGAATTGTTAAAGGTAAAGGAAAGACCATGCAATTAGGTAGCATTCTTTACAACCTCAGGATGTGATGAGGTGTTATAGAAGTAATGAAGTAGTATTGAAATGTAGCCACCATTATAATATAGGAAATATCATACCATGTTACCAAATTGCATAGCATCTACTTCCTTCTGGCAAACATTGCTCAGAATTACAGTGAAGTTAATATTCGGGGTACATCGTTATGCACTGCATTAAATTATACCAAAATAAGCTAGTACACGCATTTTCATAGTGGGGAATGTAGAAAATGCTCACCTCAGTTAGTTATCAATAAAAGTTTTAACTGCAATTTGCATTAAAAATAAAATTGGCAACAATATCTGATGGCGATGTGAAATACTCATTTGTTATGTAATAAGGGAAAAAAGTGAAATGCTTCCAGTGATAACTGGTACTGAAGAGGTTTTAGACAACTACTCCTTCCTGTTATCATATCCTGCTCCCAATTATTAGAGTAAATTGTAGTAGCATGATCCTTGCCCTCTGCAAATCAACCCTGGAAACCATGATGTGGGTGGTACATTGACAGCTCAGGGCAGGCTCATTTCTGTCCATGTCATGCCATCTAGTTTGAAGATACATCGGAGAGAGATGAAACACTAAAAAATTTGGGGATGGGGGGGAGGGGGGAAGAGGTGGTGGTTAATTATTCACCCTTTCAAAATTCTTTAAATGATCTTTACTAAAAGGAAGTCGGAAGCTATGAGGATTAAGACAATAAACAATAGACAATAGGTGCAGGAGTAGGCCATTCTGCCCTTCAAGCCTGCACCACCATTCAATATGATCATGGCTGGTCATCCTTAATCAGTATCCTGTTCCTGCCTTATCTCCATAACCCTTGATTCCACTTTCCTTGAGAGCTCTATCCAACTCTTTCATTAATGAATCCAGAGACTGGGCCTCCACTGCCCTCTGGGGCAGAGCATTCCACACACCCATCACTCTCTGGGTGAAGAAATTTCTCCTCATCTCTGTCCTAAATGGTCTACCCCGTATTTTTAAGCTGTGTCCTCTGGTTTGGCACTCACCTATCAGTGGAAACATGTTTCCTGCCTCCAGAATGTCCAATCCTTTAATAATTTTATATGTCTCAATCAGATCCCCTCTCAGTCTTCTAAACTCAAGGGTATACAAGCCCAGTCGCTCCAGTCTTTCAGCGTAAGGTAGTCCCGCCATTCCAGGAATTGACCTCGTGAACTTACACTGCACTTGCTCAATAGCCAGATTAAGTAAAATTTAATTTGAATTCTTCAATCCAGGTCCTTCAATGGTCAAAGAAATACAACCACATCTACAACGTCACTCCAAAAGAAAATCAATTACTTTCAAATGCAGTGAGCTACCATTTAGGTAAGCAGGAACCATTTTGCATAAAACAAGGTTCTACTAACAGCAATATCTTAAATTACTTGTTAGTCAGTTTTCATAATATGAGTTGTAAATGGGGTTTCTTCCTTAAGTGTTGGCATGTGTTCAAAACAGGCAAATTGCTGGTCAGTCTACTATGTCCCGTGAAGAATGACAGCTTGCGAAATGCAATATTCAGTGCTGTACAAACATATCGGCCTACAAGATTTACATAAGTCCTGCGTACAGCTCGAACTCACAGTCTTAGGCCTGCGTTGGGCACTAAATCATAACTCTTCGTGGCGAGCTGCAGATTTCAAGATATATCTTGTCAACCTTTTTCAGCTCCACCTGACATTTCCTTCCACCTCTTTTATGTTCCAAGTTGAGTTTGTGTTTGAAATTGTATACAGATTATTGATATGGTAGTAGAACACAATGACATTTACATTTAATATAACATTAGGACTGAATGAGAGCATTAGGACTCAATGCAGCAAAATGGGAACAGAAGTACACTAACTGCCTTTGATCCTGCTCCAGCATGCAATAAGATCATGGAGAATGTTCTTTCTCAACTCCACCTTTGTGTCTTACCCCATATTTGTTGACTCCCTTATTATCCAAACTTCTATCAACTATGTCTTGAATATACCCAATGTCACAGCCACCACAGTTCTCTCAGGCAGGGAATTCCAAAGATTCACAGTTTTGAAGAAGGGTCATGGGATTTGAAAAATTAACTCTTGTGACAATGCTGCTCCTTTAACAAGGTTGGGTTGACATTGCATTTTTGAAAAGGGGTTATAAAAGGCAGAGGTTCTGATTTGTCTGGGAAGGCCACTTAGTTTATGGCTAACAAATACTGCCTAAGGTAACAATGAGGGAAAAGGACTTTTACATTTTTTTAAAACACTTGAACAATGAAAAGGGAGTGGCCAGTTCTCCCAGTTCAGGGTTTTTTCTAGTTTGGTTTAGTTTTAGCTGGGGACCCTGAGAAACTGCTGCCGTGGAAAGAGATTCCATGCTTCTGCAATTGATCCTTAGCTGATCCTCTTTCTATCTCTCTCTCTCTCTTTCTTTCTCTGACATCTCTCCTGTAAGAATCTGTGTTCGAATTTATCCTTGTTTTTTTTGTCAAGGGGTGTGTTTATGAGAATGTAGCAGGAAATTGGAAGTGTTCCTTTGTTAAGTTGCAAGGGATATCATGTTGGTTGAATTTTCAAATCATTGTTATTCTAAATTCTGTTTTCTTTCGCTTGTATTTCATTCGATGGTGTGTAAGCAAATTCTGTTTTACTTGAAGCCAAGTGGTTTGACCAGCTGCATCACTCGATAGCCACCTGACATCTATGTAAAGCAACTAGAAACGTTAAGGTCTGGGCAACCTTCTTAAAATGTCTTGAGGGGTCTGGCCTGGTCCATAACACTCTGCTTTCCATCCACAGATGCTGCCAGACCTGCTGAGTTTCTTCTGCTTTTGTTTGATTTACACCATCTGTGGTTCATTGTTTTATCCAAAGATTCACAATTCTTTGAACAGAGACATTTGTCCTTATCTCATTCCTAAGGATCACTGTCATTATTCTGAAAGCACCCACCCCTCCCCAATCATTTCTAGACTCCCTAAGCTCCTAACATCTATCTGCTATGCTCTTGAAGAATTTTACGTTTCAGTGGCCTCCTCTCATTCTTCTAAACTTGAAAGAATGCAGGCTTAGCATACTCCATGTCTCTTTTTCTGATAATTACTTGTATTCCAGGAATCCATCCAACTTACCTAGCA
The DNA here is from genome assembly GCF_020745735.1 of Hemiscyllium ocellatum. NCBI lineage: Eukaryota > Metazoa > Chordata > Chondrichthyes > Orectolobiformes > Hemiscylliidae > Hemiscyllium > Hemiscyllium ocellatum. The sequence goes on along the minus strand of NC_083407.1, from coordinate 21,816,553 downwards.
CTCTCTGAGATAAGTATATCTTTAGGTAAGAAGACAAAAATTGAACACAATACTCCAGGTGTGGTCTCACTAGACCTTATATAATTGTAGTAAGGCTTCTTTACTTTTATACTTTAATCCCTTTTTAATAAAAACCAACATGTTTCATTTTCCTAGCTGCTTGTTTATTTTTATACTAATTGCTCATATGCAAGCATACCCAGGATCCTCTCATCATTTTAAAATAGTCAATGTTTTTCTATTTTTCCTACCAAAGTGAGTAACATCACACCTTTGTATATTATACTCCATCTTCCATGTTCATCCTCAAAATTTAACCTGCCTAAAGCCTTTGCAACCTCCTTGCATCCTCCTCATAGCTTATGTTTCCACCTAACTTTGTATCATAAACAAATTTGGCTACGTTAACATCAGTGACAATGACAACTAAGTCATTTATGTGGATTTCAAATATCTCATAGCTATCAATACGAAAGATTTAAAAGATATAAGTGTGCTCCTTTGGGTTTCTTTGTTTGACAACTTCAGGATAATCTGTAATCTTTAACAGTACTAACATTAATCTGATTTCTCTATAAATATTAGGCTCTTCAGGACACATCACCTGACTGTGATTAAACTGTCATAAGATGGAAAGACACAAGTCTTCAACCTGCTGTAGATCAAAACACAAAACAAAAGACAATTGCAAGATTGTTGAATAGCACCAGATACCTTTGGGAGAAGCTAGCTAAGTACAGGATGGATAATGGAATAGTAGGCTCTGCAGATATGGTTAGGTAAATTAGGATGGGTGGAGGCACATGTGGAGTATGAACACCGACAGACTAATTGGGTCACATGACCTGTTCTGTGATGTAAATTCCATGTAATTCTATGTAACAATTATTGCATGGATGCCTTGCTGTCTGGCTATAACTTTGCCCGTGACATTGTATACGAGTCTCATATTGAACAGTTGTTTTCAAAGTTATGAAAGTGTTGAAAATGCAAATTAAAAATCTGCATTTAATTTTTCATTTCTTATTTTATCTAATTGAACCTCCTATTGATATGATTTCAAAGCTACACAATTGTTCTTAGCTACATTGGGGGAGGTGCAGTGACAACTGGCCATTGACCCCAGGTCGGGAAGGGTAAATATCAATTGGGGCTTTTATTATTGCTCATTGTCTACTGCTCACTACTGAATGTCAGATGAGCACAGAATCAGGAATGGCTGTGATTCCACCATCCCCCCATTTAACAAATGTTAATAGATTCAAATTAGACAACTGATTCCACTCTGACAATTTGCATGGAATGCAATCCCTTCTCATCCCCTAAAACTAGTAACTGTGTTCAGATGCTTTTGGAACCTTATCTCTAAAATCCTCCAGTTCTTCATCTTATTCAAGATTCTCCGTAAAATCTACCACTCTGACGATGCTTTTGGATACTGTATCTAATATCTGCTTCCTTGGCATTGTCATCTGCCTTATTTATGCTTCTATGAAGTCTCTTTGGCACTTCTCCACATTAAATCTGCTTTATAAATTGCTGAGCACCTAATCTCTTTATAAGGGTGCAATTTTAATAATGTATTCATTTAAAACAATTTAATACCTCTATTATATCCTAAAGTCCTTTCAAAAAATAAGGATTGAATTAATTTCAAACAAACATGTTAAGCATTGCATGTTAGTAAAAATCTCCGTCCATTAGCATTCTATAATTTGACCAAAACTGATAATCTAAAAATAAAGTAACCGGATGTTGAGACACACCACTGTGATCTATGCTGAATGAAGTAACTTGTTCAGGATGCCAATGAGTGACATATCATTTTCCTGGAAGCCTATCAAGGAATGATCAAATCCAGCATCCATCAATCTTTTCAAACCAAACCTCAACACTGAATTTTTATTAGAGTCACCACCTCAAGTTTGTGCCCGCTGCCAAGAGAACTCAGTGAATGCACCCCTTCAAAGGCTCTAAAGACACGGGCATCGTGATACTGTAGCATTTCACATTGTAAAGAAGAACAATTTATTAAGTATGTATTAGTTAAGTATTAGGGAATGAACAAAAATTCTTCAAGATGTAATTCCACATTCCAACGTGGGCGGCACGGTGACACAGTGGTTAGCACTGCTGCCTCACAGCGCCAGAGACCCGGGTTCAATTCCCGACTCAGGCGACTGACTGTGTGGAGTTTGCACATTCTCCCCGTGTCTGCGTGGGTTTCCTCCGGGTGCTCCGGTTTCCTCCCACAGTCCAAAGATGTGCAGGTCAGGTGAATTGGCTACGCTAAATTGCCCATAGTGTTAGGTAAAAGGGGTAAATGTAGGGGAATGGGTGGGTTTCGCTTCGGCGGGGCGGTGTGGACTTGTTGGGCCGAAGGGCCTATTTCCACACTGTAAGTAATCTAATCTAATTTAAGGCTTCTGCAATCCCAAGAAGACTAAAACAACTCTGTTTATATCAGGATTACCTCTGTAAGTAAATTGCTCAGCCACTGCTCTGGGCTGCAAGTGTCTCATAATTCTACTTAAAAATCATTTGTAATATATTATCTGTCTACAATCAGAGTTCATAGTAGTGACTGAAATGTTTAGAACTAGATTCTGCAGTTAAGTCACTGATTTCTCCAGTGTTCCCCAGAAACATTATGTCTAATTCTAGACTGCAGCAACATGGTGACATTGTGCTAAATATTACAATGGAACTGGCATTTACTGTTATGTCCCATTGTTTCATGGTCTGCAACACACTAAGTGCCAAAATAATCGGCAAAACCTTGATTAGTTTACCTAAATATGTCTTTTTTATATTCACTCATGGGATGTTGGCATCACTGGCTGGGCCAGGATTAATTGGCTATCTATAGTTGCCCTTGAGAAGATGGTGGTGAGCTGCCTTCTTAAACTGCTACAGTCCATTTAGTGTAGGCACATCCACAATGCCATTAGGGAGGGAGTTGTAGATGCCAGGCAAGCAAGCTCTTTGATTAAGGATCAGGATTCCTTCACCATTTGTTCAGGCCACGTTTGGAATATTGTGCACATTTCTGGTTTCCCTGCTGTAGGAAAGATGTTGTGAAACTTGAAAGGGTTCAGAAAAGATTTACAAGGATGTTGCCAGGGCTGGAGAGTTTGAGCTATAGGCAGAGGCTGAATAGGCTAGGGCTGTTTTCCCTTCAGCATCAGAGGCTGAGGGGTGACCTTATAAAAATTTCTAAAATCATGAGGAGCATGGATAAGGTAAATAGAAAAAGTATTTTCCCAGGGTGGGAGAGTCCAAAACTGGAGGGCATAGGTTTAAGGTGAAACAGAAAAGATTTAAAAGAGATCTAACAGGCAAACTTTTCACACAGAGAGTGGTGCATCTATGGAATGACCCGCCAGAGGAAGTGGTGGAAGTTGTATCAATTACAGCATTTAAAAGGCATCTGGATGGGTATATGAATAGGAAGGGTTTAAAGGGACATGGGCCAAATGGGACTAGATTAGGTTGGAATATCTGGTCAGCTTGGACAAGTTGGATCGAAGGGTCTGTTTCCATGCACTACATTTCCATGTCTATGTGACTGTATTTCTATGGTTAGATTAGAATAGATTACTTACAGTGTGGAAACAGGCCCTTCAGCCCAACAAGTCCACACCGACCCTCTGAAGAGTAACCCACCCAGACCCATTCCTCTACATTTACCGCTTCAGCTAACACAACGGGCAATTTAGCATGGCCAATTCACCTAACCTGCACATCTTTGGACTGTGGGAGGAAACCGGAGCACCCGGAGGAAATCCACACAGTCACGGGGAGAATGTGTAAACTCCGCACAGACAGTTGCCCGAGGTGGGAACTGAACCCACGTCTCTGGTACTGTGAGGCAGCAGTGCTAACCACTGTGCCACCATACCACCAAGAAACAAATCCCTCTGGACATACTACGACCTTATGATGTTGACATTTGTTGGTGTTTAGGGGCAAGTCATGCTTATTTGAAATTTCCAGAGCTCTAGACATAGATTTATAGAAACCATAGTGCTGAGTAGCTGTCGCCAGAATGTCCTTTGACTCCTCCCTTAAGAGTGATAATTAGATTAAAAAGGGTAATCCTCTTTAATTATAGTATTTCTAACTTCTACTGAGAATGATGAAATATAAATATTAAAATGGCTACCAAGATAGATCCAGATACTGGTATTGATTCTAAGATAATCTGCTAAACTAGCAGCGAAACACTTTTTGATTTCCACAAGTAATTCTACGCATTGTTGCTCTGCCGATCTACAGCTTTGAGAGTGGAAGCCAGGAGTTTGAGACCTGAATTTGGTGTGCTGCAGATGAGGTCTGTAAATTGTCAGGTTTATGTGGCTAAATACCACCATCGCATACAGGAGATGGTTTGAAGCTTCCCCCAGAGTATGGAGACACGGTCCGGTATTTGTATCGAGACATTATGGAGTTGCAGCTGTGTTAGTTATAGGCAATTGATTATAAACTGGGTTTTGAGCTAACAACATCCACTGCATCAGTCTGAACAAACTGCATCTGACTAAGCCTGACACCTCTTTGTTTTAAAATCAAATGAAATACTTCCTTTTAATCAAGAAGAGCTGGAAAACTGATGGATTTCTTTAGATAGTGGTCAACATTTTAAAAGACCAATGTTCACATTGAGTTAAAGGAAATTTCAAATAGATTAATACAGTCCTCCTTTTCATGATTAATAATAGTAAATCTTTCAGGACCACGAATGTCGTATCTGGCCCAAATGTTATGTTTTGTTACCATATGGAAAAAGATAACTATTTTGTCTGACCTGTCAATGTGAATCCATTTTCATGTGCATCTCCTTTTCTGTTAAGGAGACATAGGTCGCTGTTGCTTTATTTATCATAAACCTGTCGATATTACTTTGGACATTTTAGGTTTTGGAAGTGACGAGATGAGTAGGTTCATTGTTTCAATAAATTTTAAAACAGTCAGGATTCTGTAAAAGCACTTCCCCCAGGGATTTGCACTGCATGTTGCATCATTTAAAGACATGCTTTGGCGGTAGGGTTAATATAGGTATTGCACAGTGTTGTGCTAAGATGACTGTTCTGCTTAGCTTGAGACCATAAAAACTGATAGTACTTTTTCCAAGTTTCCAATATGATCCAGATCCCATTGTTTCAGATGTAAATATACAATAATAGCATTACATTAAAACCCCATGGTGCTCCAAGGTTTTGGTCCATCATAACAAGCAACTTGTAATGAGAACCCTTGTGTTATTACTCAGAGAATTAAAACAAAGAAACTCTTTACATTTGTGAATTTATTCCTTTTGCACCAAGCATTGAAAACTATTTTCAGTCTTGTGAAGGAGAAGACAAGATAATGTTGTGACCTGCATCGGAAACAAACGGGCTTTAGGGTATTAATAGCTCACATTCCGGGGTGTAGCATAACAGGATAAAACAACAGCAGATCAGATCAGATCAGATACAGATCCTATGCGTGTTAGAGATCACAAAACTGCTGCTGTGTTATTACAGGCCATCATGTAAAGAAGACAGCTGCTATAATTAACGTAGTTTGTGTGGGTTTTTTGCACACTATTTAAATTATTTTGATTTGTTTTAATTAAAAGGCAGCGGAAAGCAATACTACCCTCTTATGTGTCCTGCACTGTCAGCTTTTTATTTCTCCTTACCTAGTAGAATATTTATATATTTATTCATGAGACATTAGCCACTAGGCACCATCAAATAGGGAATCCTTACGGATCATAGAAAGGGTTCAGAGGGATATGGACCAAATGCCGGCCAATGCGACTAGATTAATGTAGAATATCTGGTCAGCATGGACGAGTTGAGCTAAAGTGTCTACTTCTGTGCTACATCACTCTATGTCCCTTGTTTCCTTGCATTGCCTTGATCATCATGGTATAACTTTGCCCTCTTGATTTATTTCCAAAAGTGACTATAACCTGCTACCTTGCTCCTCATATTCAGTGGTATTCCAAATGTCTGCTGCCTTTCACTTGGCCTTTAACCTCATACCATTTCTGTAGCCTATTCCATACTACTCAAAATGTCCCTGTCGAAATTAGTTTTACTCCTACGTGACAATCCTTTCCCCTTTAATGTGCCAATAACTACACTCATTACAAATTAAGATTTCCTTTCTAATGCCTTGCCCCCACCCCACACAAACATCTGGCCCGAGTCTGAATTGAATGAAAATACTTTATTCTACTATTAGCCTAGCAATTCAGATCTCAAAATATTAATTAAATGCATTTTATTCTTTGCATTTCAAAAATTCTCTCAGCAATGTTTCTATTTAAATAGAGTCCATAATGCCTCCCATTTCCTGATCATTTTTGTTTTCCAAGGAGAATCTAGATTTTGTTCAAATTAAGATAATAAGTTACCTGCCATCTCCAGAGCATAACCCAGTTTCTGGTTACAATCTGGGTAATTGATCCAACAAGGGACCTTATGCTGCATTGAAAAACAATCAATAAGTCAATTAAATTATTATACATCTCTCCTCCAGTTCAAGATAATTGCTAACGACTGCTTATCATCTCTTTGTAGCCCTCCATAATTACTCAGTCAGTGGAGCATCAGTCCCAATACTCTCTTTCTTCAAACCACGAGAGATTATGATCCATTTCTGGAACAACTATTCTACACTGGTTGCCACTCTATGGATTTTTGTTTGCATCTACAGTTCATACAAGTCCAGAAATTAATTTCTCTGTTTTTATTCATAAAACAATATTTAGTTAGGAGAACTAATTCAATTTGCTTATTCATCTGAATTGCCGGGACAATGAAATAACATGAGTAATTGCATTCATTTCAGTCTTGGTCCAATTGTTTGTTGATGGAAAAGCAGTGCAAAGGGAATCATTAATTTTCCTCACATCTCTTGAATTCTAAGACGAAAGTCAGGTATTTAACTCAGGTAACTTAGTGCATATAATTTTGTTTTGTATATCCGAAATACTTGGTCAGTTAATGGCCTTATTTTCCTTCTGGGGAAGATTCAGTGACACTATTGCTGATATGTGTATGTGAGAGTACATATCATTCAATTCGCTTGTTCAATCTGTATTATTTAACAAATTATTCTTCACAAATTTTCTTTTACATGAAATAAGAGAAAGGTACATGCACAATTAAAGAAATAATGCATAGAAGCAGAAATAATAGTACTTGGGCTCTAATTTTAGCCTTTATTTGTTTGCTTTTGTATATTTGTCTTCCTCAGCTAATTTTATTTCCCTTTATTTGCATCCTTTTTGCATTTGACTTTTATTATCATTCTTATTATAATTATCAATGGGCTGACTCTCTCAACAAATGAAGGCATGTGAAGGAGCTTGCTATCTTAGCATTATCATTTGCAATTTGAAAAAAAAACTTTTTAATTACTTATTTCAAAATGACTAAGTATCTTCAAAACTTTCCAAACAATATGTCTTCTGCTGTGGATTTTCACGGAAGGATTTTGATTGAGATTATTAAAGTGTCAGTTCTAAAGCTAAAGGATTTTCCTATTTTCTTACCTTAGACTTGCTCTCTGTTGAGTAGTAAATTCAATGATTTTTGTTATTTTGAAGAAATATAGCATGTTCTTTCAAGCAATTTCGCTAATAAAAATACGTTTTGACATGAGATTATCATCCCCTAAGGCAGAAATAATACTGGTATCTTCCAAACATTGCTTTAACTCAATATACGGAAAGTAGACAATATAAAACAGCATCCATACTCCAGAAATGGTCACACTTATTGATATGTATTATGTCAATATAACTTTTCGTGAACTTCCAGTGCACCCCTGTTCACCCAATTACCTTTTTAATAACTGCCTGACACCAACCAGATGCTCTCAGAGCGTGATCACTCGCAAATTCTATTTCTTCTATTTCAAAGACTTCTATCACGCCAATGGAAATCCTTTCAAGTTGTACATGCTTGCTGTTACTTGATCCTGAATGCATTATCCTACATTTATCCATTTTCAATTCTATCTGCCAAATCTCACTCTCATCTCAGTACTGTAATTGGAACAAGCCTCTCTGAAGAAAGTTAGTATACTTTTGACTTGCCCACAAATCTCTGTATTGTCAGTAAATTGAATACCACAGTTGCCCTGCTCTATGTAATTCACAAATATTTTAAGAAGCCAGCCGTCCCAGAATAGATTCCTGTTGAAATCCACAAATTACATTTTAGGTAGAATATTACCCCTTTGCCACTGACTTACATTTTGTTGTCCTCAATCTATTGAAATAACACATGAATTTTCTCACAAACCTAAACTTCATTTAATAGCCTCATGCAAGGAACCATTACACAACTTTAGGAACTCCAGATGAGCACGATGTACAGGATATAGGAGCAAATTACTGCAAACAGCAGATGCTGGAGATCACAGCATCCAGGATTACATCATCCATCAGTTTAGTTATCATCAAAGAATTTTAGTCCTGTTCATAAGATATGAAACATTGTCATTGTTGGTAATGATGGTGGCATAGTAGTAATGTCACTAGACTGGTAACCTAGTACTGGACAGTGGTTTGAATCCTACCACAGCAGCTGATTTAAATTTGAATTCAATTAACAGATCCAGACTATAAAGCTAATACTCAGTGATAGTGATCATGCCACCTGCCATCAATTATTGTTTAAAAACTAATTGGCTTCACCGTTATCCTTCAAGGAAGGAAATCTGCCAACCTTATCCGATTTGACTTTCATGTGACTCCAGACCCACAGCAGTGTGATTGACTCTTAACCGCCCTCTGATAGCGGTGCAAGGGCAATTAGGAATAGGCAACAAATGCTGGTTTTACTGGTGATACCCACATCCTATCAAAAAAATAAAGTTTAGCTGACTGATTTATGTGATAGATATTTTTAAAAAGCTCATTATTATAATGTGTGGAACACTTATACTTTCCTCAATATGGGTCATGTATAATTACAAGACAGAAGCAGACCATCAGCCTGATCTTGGTGATTATTCATCAAAAAGTTCTGATTCCATCAGTTTTTCCTCATATTTTTCTCTCACAAATTTCTTTCAATATATTATCAAGGCTATTGATGAATATAGACATGGGCTGTGTATCAATTATTAACTCTGGTGTTGCATTTCAATTGTTTATTCTACTCTCTGTCCTAAAGCTCTTACATGCAAAATCTTAGCAATGTAGCCTCATATTTTATGTTTCTCAAATGTCTGGAAATGGTCTGTTCTAAGTACTCTCACCCATGTTTTTTCACATATTTCTATCCCCTTTGTTCTATTGAAAACAGCCTCAGTTTTTGAAGTCTCTCAAATTAATATACTCTCAATATTAAAAAAGATTTAGAACACAAATTACAGGCCAGTTGAATGTACCCTGCAATTAGCTATTTTGTGCACTACCTTTTTTTCAAACGTACACTTCTCTTTGTCCAGTTCTCACGTTCTTTTCAGGCTTGTGATGTCAAGGAACATGAGTCAAAAAGTGTGGTGCTGTTAAAGCAGAGCTGGTCAGGCAGCATTCAAGGAACAGGAGAGTTGACATCTTGGGTATAAGCTGTTGATCAGGAATGTGATGAAGGAGCATGGAAAAGATGGCATCAAACTTTAAAGGTAATGATTAAAGCGGTTGCCAAGAATTTCCTAAATGATTGTGATTTCCTTATTACTGTTTGCCATTATAAATGCCCTCAGTGAATCCAGAGGATTCAGTCTTTTGAACTGACAAAAGGACACTAGATAAGTGGACCCCCTAAACTGATTAAAACAAAATTTATTAACTAAAGCTCAGAGACTAATCTTCCTGCTTCAGGTTCAAGCTTCAGAGAGAAAATGGCCAAAGCATGTGCATTGGCCAAAAAGCATTTTAAATAATAAAACGGCAGTTAAGAAGGGCAAAGCTTGAAATTTTGTTGCTGGAGACATTGCAATAACATTGTGACCTGTCTTTGCGGAGCCATTAAAAGCAAGGTATACCGGACTTAATTAAGTCAAAACAAACTCAATGATGTGAATTATATAGTGACTCCTCCAGGGAGGAACAAAATCAGGTGACCATTGTCATGCTAAATGGTAAAGGATTACTATGATTGGGAGGATAGTCATATGAAAATAGAAGAATAGAAGAAATAAGGAGTAAAATGAAAGTATCAGAATGATTCAGGAATAAGAAATTGAAATTTCAAAACTTGGATCTTAGAGTAGATAATACAGAGATACTTAAAATATTAGATGGAATATTATGCTATCTTCCAGAAAATAATCAAAGTGTGATTTTCAAAAGTTATTATGGACTCATAAATCAATTTATGCAAATATCTTTTGCTACACACCAAAGAAAATCTAAATATATAATATATATTGACATCCCCAGGGTAAGGAAGTCCAAAACTAGAAGGCATAGATTTAATGTGAGAGGGGAAAGATTTAAAAGGGTCTTAAGGGGTAGCATTTTCAAGCAGAGGGTGATGTATGTATGGAACGAGCTGCCAGAGGAGATTGTGGAGGCTAGTACAATTGTACAACATTTAAAAAGCATCCGGATAAGTACATGAATAGATCGGTTTTTCAGGGATATGAGCCAAATGCTGGCAAATGAGACCAGATAAGTTTAGGATATCTGGTCAGCATGATCAAGTTGAACTGAAGGGTCTATTTCCATGCTGTGCATCTCTATGACTCTGTAATGTAGAGATGTATTACCCGTAAAACGACACCTTAACAGACTCAATCTAGAGAAGCTATTTCAAGTTAGGATAGAGATTAAGTTCATGATGGACAATGAAATTATTTATCTGAGTCACAATAGATTGAACTCACCAATCAAGATGATGCTGAAACCATATACATCACAGAGACTCTGCGTTGATTACTTTCAATTCAATACAGTAATAAAGTTGAAACCTGATTCCCCACTTGGAAAATGGTACTGAAAGGATTGGACAAGTATGATCGGTTACAAAAAAATTAATTTTTCAAAGAATATGAGAAAACTCCATTGACTGATACAACCAAAGAAATATCAGATTTTGAAACACCAGACAGACTTTATCCATGTCAAGGGAATGGAAAATTTTTCAGTAATTAATTAACGAAGTCATTGCAGGATTATAAAACTGTGTTGTGAATATTAATGCTTTGGTTGTGTCCTGCCAAACATGGAAGAACATATACACCGTGTGAATGATTTGTTTGATTGGTTACAAAGGGCCAAGTTGGTCATAAATTTAGATAAAAGTGAATTTTCCAAAGAAAACTGACTTATTTGGACAACATGTTGATCAAGGCCAAGTAGGAACCAGAGAAGTAAATATAATTGGAAACTTTCAAATCTTCCCTCACACTTACCTGGTAAATCGGTGACTCTTCACTTCCCTTCTTTGACTTCAATGTTTCCTTTTCTGAGGATAGTCTGTCCACCAATATCCACTACAGACTCACTCCCATAGAAACCTTGCTTAGGAGAGGGTGCAGAAGAGGTTTACCAGGACGCTGTCTGGATTAGAGGCCACGAGTTATAAGGAGAGGCTAGAAAAAAACTCACGTTGCTTTCTCTGGACAGGCAAAAGCTGAGGGAAGACTTGATAGAAGTCTATAAAACTATGAGATGCAGAGATGGGGTTGACAGTCAGAATCTTTTCCCAGAGTTGAAATGTCTAATATTAGGAGCATGCACTTAAGGTGAGAGGGGAAAAGTTCAAAGGAGACGTGAGGAGCATGTTTTTTACAGAGAGTGGTAGGAGTCTGAAATGCACTGGCAGAGTGGTGGTGGAGACAGATACGATAGGGGTGTTTAAGGGACTTTTAGATAAGCACATGAATATGCAAGGAATGGAGGGAAAAGGACCAAGGGCAGGCAGAAGGGATCAGTTTCATTTGGCATCACGTTTGGCACAATACTGTGGGCCAAAGGGGCATTCCTGTGCTGTACTGTTCTACATTCTAACCTCATTCCATTTTCTCATACTGTGCTTCCTCAAAATTCCATCTTTCTAGTTTCCAAGTGTCCATTGCATCCATTCTAATGATACCACCAAGATCCTTGACCATGTTACACTTTAGCCAGGAATTTTTAATCATCATCCTTTCCAGTTCTAACATTAATTGCGAACTTGTGTACATGTTGTAAGTCAGCTAGCCATAGAGTCATAGAGACATACAGCATGGAAATAGATCCTTCGGCAGCCATGCTTACTAAAACCAAAATTTCCCTACTCTGGATCGTGAACACTGGTGTGAAAAGTTCATTTATATTTGCCTTTTTGGTAAATGCCTTATCCAATTTATCCTATAATGTATCTCCAGCTTCTTGACGTTTTTCCTCGAATGTGGTTGTGCCATAGTCCAATGTCATAGCTCATGCACATCTGCATTTTTGGTGCCTTCAACCCTATAAATGAATTTTGTCAGTCCATTATCTCCAGATTTCTATCTCTCCAGTAAAAAAAAATCAGCTCACTTCTACATTACCTCTTGTTTAGATCAGCGTCTCTGAATCACCTCCTTTATTCTGCCCTGCAATCTCACCAAGGTATCAATAGGCTTTGATCAGGGGTTCTAAGGAAGGCTCCAGGCTGAAAACATTAAATGTTTTCTCTCCACAAATACTGCCAGACCTGTTGAGATTTTCCTACATTTTCTGTTTGTGTTTCAGAACTCCAGCATACGCAGTACTTTGGCTTTAGCTTTAAAGGCAAGTTGGCCAGAATTATATACTATATTCCAAAAGTGACTTATGAAAGGCTGAATTAACTTGTTTAAACTAATGTTTTGGTTATATTCATCTGTTTATATTTACAGTACCTTTTCAAATAATAGGTGGAATCTTTATCAATAATCATACCCAGATCTTTTTCCTTTACCACCTTTGCTAATGGACAGACTGACATTGTTTATTGCTTGATACATCCTGCTCCAGCAAACAGTGGGTCAAGTTTTCCTTGGTCACTCTGTCTCTGCCCTGACCCATTTTCCGTTGTCAGAGTCTTTGAAGATACCTTATATGTTTGCAGTAAGATTCCTGTAGCCAAGAGAGGTGGTCTGCTCATTGCCAGCAATAGCTGAGGCACTTAAAAGGAGCGGAAAAGCCCCAAAATAGGTTGGTAGTTCTCAGCAGAAACTGGGGCTTATATAGGTAAGGGCATGGAATAAGATGACTGTCTCTATCCAGTAACTTATGTATAGAGATCACAAGGTCCTTCAACATGAGATTAAACTACAACATCACATTTCAAAAGGATTAATTAGGACAGGTTCCTCAAAACATCCTCAAAGAGGGAGAATCACAGAATCTAAAGTTTAGAGCACGTAAAATGGTCACTTGGCTCATCATGTTTGCAAAGCCAAGAAATGAGCCACATAGCCCAATCCAATTCCCTAGCATTTAGTCTATAGCCCTGCATGTTACAGTAATAGTAATGGAAAAGGATAGATATTATCTAAAAGTTAAAATTCTAAATTGGAGTAAAGCCAATTTTGATGGTATTCGGCAAGAACTTCCAAAAGGGCAAAAGTGAGGACTGCAGATGCTGGAAACCAGAGTTTAGATCAGAGTGGTGCTGGAAAAGCACAGCAGGTCAGGCAGCATCTGAGGAGCTGGAAAATCTACGTTTCGGGCAAAAGCCCTTCATCAGGAATAGAGGCAGGGAGTTTGTGTTGCAAACGTTTCGTCCCCTTTCTAGGTGACATCCTCAGTGCTTGGGAGCCTCCTGTGAAGCGCTTCTGTGATGCTTCCTCTGGCATTTATAGTGGCTTGTCTCTGCCGCTTCCAGTTTCCTTTTCTTCCTCTCTAGTGAATCGGATTCCTGTGAGTGTGGCGTTGATGATCCGATGTGTGTTCTCTATTTCTGTGTTTTTATAGAGAACACACACCGGATTATCCATTACATATTGCCAAGCTAATCCTCAATCTATTCAGTAAATCATAACCTCCACAATAATCTGACATCTCGAATTTAATTGCGCTGTTTGGAATTTCAGTCATTGCTTTTAAAAAAAAGCAAAATAAATTCTACCCATCAGTTTAATTACCTGACCAAAGAATTCCAACAGAACCATGAGGTATGAATCATTGCTTCTTAAAGCTTACTGAATATTCTACATATACCTTTTGATGCTTTGATAGACATTTATAGTATTCTAAACTACTCCCTGGTATTTTCTCCAATGCATTCCAAACTCATTACAGATCCTTATTTTGTATCTCAGAACTTTTGCTCTAATCTACTCCTCATATTACCTTCTGTATTTCATTCATATAGAGTCATGGAAAAAGATCCTTTGGTCCAACCAGACCATGTTGAACCTAATCCCAATCTAAAATAGTCTCACCTGCCTGATCCTGGCCCACATCCCTCCGGAGCTGCAGGAGATAGGGGGAATTACTAAACAAGTATTTTGCATCAAAATGTAGGGAAATAGATGGTAACATCTTGAAAAATGTCCATATTACAGAGGAGGAAGTGCTGGATGTCTTGAAATGCATAAAAGTGGAAAAATCCCCAGGATCTGATCAGGTGTACCCTAGAACACTGAGAAAGTAGGGAAGTAATTACTGGTCCTCTTGCTGAGATAGTCATATCATCAATAGTCACAGGTGAGGTGCCAGAAGACTGGGGATTGGCTAACATGGTGCCACTGTTTAAGAAAGGTGGTAAGGACAAACCAGGGAACTATAGACCGGTGAGCCTGATGTCGATGGTGGGTAAGTTGTTGGAGGGAATCCTGAGGGACAGGATGTACATGCATTTGGAAAGGCAAGGACTGATTACGGATAGTCAACATGGATTTGCGTGTGGGAAATCATGTCTCACAAACATGATTGAGTTTTTTGAATAAGTAACAAAGAGGATTGATGAGGGCAGAGCGGTGGACATAATCTATATGGACTTCAGTAAGGCGTTCGACAAGGTTCCTCATGGGAGACTGGTTAGGAAGGTTGGATCTCATGGAATACAGGGAGAACTAGCCATTTGGATACAGAACTGGCTCAAAGGTAGAAGACAGAGGGTAGTAGTGGAGGATTGTTTTTCAGACTGGAGGCCTGTGACCAGTGGAGTGACACAAGGATCGGCGCTGGGTCGTCTACGTTTTGTCATTTACATAAATGATTTGGATGCGAGCATACGAAGTACAGTATTTGGATATGAGCACAAAAGGTATTATTAGTAAATTTGCAGATGACACCAAAATTGGAAAAGATCGTTACCTCGGAGTACAACGGGATCTAGATCAGATGGGCCAATGGGCTGAGGACTAGCTGATGGAGTTTAATTTCAATAAATGTGAGGTGCTGCATTTTGGGACAGCAAATTTTAGCAGACTTACGAAATTAATGGTAATGTCCTAGGGAGGCTGAACAAAGAGAATGCAGGTTCATAGCTCCTTGAAAGTAGAGTTGCAAGTAGATAGGATAGTGAAGGAGGCATTTGGTATACTTCCCTTTATTGGTCAGAGTATTGAGTAGAGGACTTGGGAGGTCATGTTGCGGCTGTACAGTACACTAGCTCGGCCACTTTTGGAATATTGCTTGCAATTCTGGTCTCCTTCCTATTGGAAGGATGTTGTGAAACGTGAAAGGGTCCGGAAATGATCTACCAGGATGTTGCCAGAGTTGGAGGATTTCAGCTACAGCGAGAGGTTGAATAGACTAGGGCTGTTTTCCCTGGAGAGTCAGAGGCTGAGGAATGACCTTATAAAGGTTTACAAAATCTTGACGGGCATGGATAGGGTAAATAGACAGGGTCTTTTCCCTGCGGTGGGGGAGTGTAGAACTAGAAGGCAGAGGTTTAAGGTGAGAGGGGAAAGATATAAAAGAGATCTAAGGAGGCAACATTTTCACACATAGGTGGTGCACGTGTGGAATGAGCTGCCAGAAGTGGTGAAGGCTGGTACAATTGCAACATTTAAAAGGTATCTGGATGGGTATATGAACAGGAAGGGATATGAGCCGGGTGCTGGCAAAAAGAACCAGATTGTGTTGGAACATTAGATTAGATTACTTACAGTGTGGAAACAGGCCCTTCGGCCCAACAAGTCCACACTGACCGTCCAAAGAGTAACCCACCCCCCTACATTTACCCCTTCACTTAAAAGTATGGGCAATTTAGCATGGCCAATTCATCTAACCGGCACATCTTCGGACTATGGGAGGAAACCGGAGCAAACCCACACACACAGGGAGAATGTGCAAACTCCACACACACAGTTGGCCGAGGCGGGAATTGAACCTGGGTCTCTGGTGCTGTGAGGCAGCAGTGCTAACTACTGTGCCACCGTGCCATCCTTTTTAACATGCAGCACAGTAACAACAGGTAACCGAACACACGACTCTACAGAGGTTGCAAACCTAAACACAGTGGCTTAGACCGCTCGACCGTAGCCCAGACGAACATCTGGTCGACGTGGACGAGTTGGACTGAAGGGTCTGTTTCTGTCCTGTGCATCTCCATGACTCTTATTCACGTACTTGTCCAAATTTCTTTTAAACATGACTGTACCACATCCGCTACTTCATCACAAACTACCCTCTGTGTAAAAAAAATTGTCACTTGTGTCTTTTTTAAGTCTCTCTCCTTAAAAATGTGCACCCTAATCTTGAAAGCCCCGTCCGAGGGAAAAGATCATTAACTCCATCCATACTCACCATTATTTTATGAACTTCGAAAAGGTTATCTCTCAATCTCCTAAGCTCCAGTGAAATAAGTGTCAGCCCTTCCAGCCTTTCTTTATAACTCAAACTTTCCATACCCGACAATATCCCGGCAGAGCTCTTCTGAACCCTGTCCCACTTAATAATATCATCCCTATAACTGGGCAACTAGAACTTGATAAGTTTACCCCTTTCTAAGGAGCAATGGGGCTTACTGCATTAAAATTCGTTCAAGGGATGTTGTCTGCAGCCACCCCAAGTTGCCCTGAAAAAGCTGGTGCTGAATTGCCGCATTAAACTATTGCAGCCCATTTGGTGGAAATATGCCCACAATATTGACAGGATTAGAGCTACAGGACTTTGACTCAGCAACATTAAAAGTAATGGTAACATATTTCTAAGTTGGAATGGGCAGTAGGATAACATGGAACTCGCAGATTGTGGCGTTGCCAATGTTCGATTGCCCTTGATCTTCAAGGGGTCAAGGTAGTGGTTTAGATGTGTCATTGGAGTATTTCTGCAATGAATCTTATACCTCCAACAGTGTGTGCCATCTACAAGAGTGAATGCTTGGGGATGTCGTACTAATCAAGTACGCTGTTGTGTGGTGGATGGGGTCAGCCTTCAAGTGTTGTTGGAGCTGAATGCAGCTAGATAAATTGGGGTATTCTATCACATATCTGATTTGAGTATGGTCCCAATAGTGGGTGGGCTTTGGGGAATGAAGCAGAGAATTACTGCAGGATTCCTAATCATGTCATCATTGGACGAGTAGACCACCCAAACACACATTCAAAATCACTGTCAGTTTGAGAATTTGCATTTAGTTTTAAAACAGAAACTAAAAGGCTGCTATCAGTAAGTGTCGAATAATGTGGCAGTTGAAAATCATATCAGTAACTATCATTGTTGAGTTGGCTTAAACCTTACCTAGTTGATCATGTCCATTAGTGAAAGGAATTATCCCCCTTCTTGGTCTGGCTAATGTGACCCATTCCCATACAAATATAGTTGAATTTGTACTATCCTCCAAATCAGCCTAGCAAGCTTCTGAAGTTGTATCAGCCCATTACAATATAATGGCTCAAGAAAGTGGCCCACTCATACCATCTTGGAATAGCCAAGTATAGGAAATTGCCATTGGTGCCCAATTTAGGAGAAATGATATGTTTATTGGACATAAAGTACCTTAACTTCAGTCAGAGGAATTTGACTGACAACGTGCGATTTAAAAACATTTCACTAAACCTGCGAGTCTAACAATGTAAAGATTAATCAAGCAACATCTAAGAGTTAGTGAAGCATTTTCATGCTAATCGATACAATGCAAACTGTTGGACAAAAATTTGTGGAATCCTGATTTACTGTGATTGATCGGGGTGAAAAATCAAGGTTAAATAAAAACTCAGCCATACTGCAGTGGGAACTTGCATTTTAATTGATGACATCCATTAGTCTCACAAGACCATGGATCAACACCTGGGAAGTCTTGCTTCAATCTTTGTTGGCAGAGCAGCGTCTGTTATGACTGCAGAGGCCCACGTGGGAGTGGCAGTCTCAGCTACAGCAACTGCACTTGAAGGCACTGTACGCCGGTGCTGTCTTTTTATTAGATTCCCTACACTGTGGAAACAGGCTCTTCGGCCCAGCAAGTCCACAGCGCCCTCCGAAGAGTAACCCATCCAGACCCATTTCCTTCTGACTAATGCACCTAAACACTATGGGCAATTTAGCATGGCCAATTCACCTGACCTGCACATCTTTGGACTGTGGGAGGAAACCAAAGCACCCGGAGGAAACCCACACAGACACTGGGAGAATGTGCAAAGCCCACACCGACAGTCACCCGAGGCTGGAATCGAAGCTGGGACCCTGGTGCTGTGAGGCTGCAGTGCTAACCACTGAGCCACCATGCCATCTTGGTGCTGTTTCTTCAGCGAGTACACTTTTCTTCAGCAGCAAGCCTCTGCTTCTCTTCTCATTTTAGAGCTTTTTGTAATTCCAGCCTCCAGTGAGGGCAATTGTTGGCAACATCGTCCCTCCTCTCGATGTTTGTGCTCTTTGAAATGAAGATGGGCTGCCCTTGTGCTCTTGCCAGAGGTCAGTTCCCCGTACAGCGGGTCTTTCGGGATCCCGACATGTGTTGTACATGGCCCAGCCAGCAGAGACTGTGTTGTTGGAGCAGGGTGACGAAGCTGGGTATCTGGGCGTGGCCCAGGACCTCATTGTTGGTGACTCTGTCAGTCCACTTGATGTCCAGGATGTGTCTCAGGCTGCAAAGGTGGAAGGCATTGAGACACCGCTCTTGTCGGGAGTAGAGGCTCCAAGTCTCACTGCCATAAGGCAGCATGCAGAGGACGCAGGCCTTGTAGACTGCAACCTTGGTGTGCGTTGTTAGCTTTCTATTCTCCCAGACTCTATCAGCCTGACGAACGTTGAGGCTGCTTGCCCGATCCGTCTGCTGACCTCGGAGTCTAAGGAGAGACTCTGTGATGGTGGAGCCAAGGTATGTAAACTTGTGGACTACCTCCAGCTTATAGTTTTGGATGGTAATGACATGGGGATACTCAATGCCGTGACCTAATACTTTGGTCTTCTTCAGGCTGTTGATCAAGCTGAAGCCCTGACAGGCTCTTGAGAAGCCGCCCATGAGGCGTTGCTGCAAGATCAGACTTTGAGAACTTGCATTTAAGTGCAAGGTTATTGCATCAGACAGATCTGTACAAAAGGATCATTTTTATATCTATGCATCTTATTTCATTTTTTTGTTACTGACTGGTTTCACATTAAGCCTATCAGTTATCAGAATGGTCTGAGCTGTGAATGACTTTTTGTGCAAGTACAAAGTGAAGAGCCTTAGGACAACTGTCACATGAAACCTATATTATCAGGATGACAGTGACAATTTGTAACAATTTGCTTCTTTCCACATGGGTACAATTTATTCAAAGTAGTCATTTTCATTTCCAGTCACATATTATACTCAGTGATATTGGGTGAACAGAGATTCTCCATCTGTTCAATGAGCGCCAAATTCATTACTGAAATTAAACGATATGGCTTGACAGGTACTTACACCCATTAGAATATTTAGTTTCATCTCCCTGGCAGTCAGCCACTACAACACAACAGGTGCAGAAAGCTGTAGTAACAGTAACTGTAATCTTTCTTTTGAAAGATTAAAGGGGAGATTTTCCTGAACGTTAAAAGCTTGGAGATTGGAGAAATATTAAGTCAAGTGAGAATATTGGTTTTCCCTGAGGAAAGGGGAAAATTCGAAAGCATGGTCCCATAAAGAGTTTGATTTTAAAACAGAATAGGGAGAGAATTACAAGCACACAGGAAAACACATTTAGACAGAGCAAGTCACAAAAGTTTAAGAGCATTTGCCAGTTGAAAGAAAAAAACAGCAAGAAAAATTGTGATAAACAAATGGAAATTTAATGTCAATGATAAGAATGCTATGGTATTGGTGAACTGGGGACATTGTTTCTAAAAAGTGTGAACTTTTAAAATATGTGCTGGCTGTAACGCAATTACATCACCAACACTTCATGTGCTGTTTCTAAAGCATGATTTTCCTATAATAGGGGTTGCACAAGAATGCAACCATTGCATTATAGAAGAATTACCTACATTTGGCTTCCACAGCCCTCTGTGGCAATGAGGTACACAGGCTGAAGAAATTCCTCATAGTTCTAAAGGGTCATCCCCTCACCTTGAGGCTGTGCTCCTGGATTCTAGTCCCTCCTACTTGTGGAAACACATTTTCCACATCCAGAGTCCTTTCAGCAAGTTTCAGTTAGATTCCACTTCATCCTTCGAAACTCATAGAATCCCTGCAGTGCAGATAGAAGCCATTTAGTCCATCAAGACTACACTGATCTTCTGAAGAACATTCCATCAAGGCCCATACCGCACCTATCCCCATAACCCTGCATTTCCCACAGATAATTCACCTAGCCTGCATATCCCTGAACACTATGGGCAGTTTAGCATGGCCAATTTAGCACAGCCAATCCAGCTAACCCGCACATCTTTGCACTGTGGGAGGAAACCAGAGCATCCAACAGAAACCCAGAGGCAAGGTGAGAATGTGCAAACTCCACACAAATAGTGGCCTCGGTTCCTAGCATTCTGAAGCAGCAGTGCTAATAATTGTGCCTCCATCAAGTATAGACCAAGTCTTCAACCGCTCATTTGACAAGCCCTTCATTCCCAGGATCTTTGTTGTAAACCTCGTTTGGACCCCTTCCAATGTCAGCATATCTTTCCTTAGAAACAGGGTCCAAAACTGATCACAACATTACAAATGTAAGCTTGGCATTACATTTGTTCTTGTTTTCTAGCCTTCATAACTGCCAACTGAACCTGAATGTTTACTTCTAACTAGAGAATCCTAAACTAGGACTCCTGACTCCTTTCATACTTCAGATTTCCACAGCCTTTTTCAGTTTAGAAAATAATCTACACCTCTATTCTTCCTACCAAACTGCATAACCTCACGTTCCACATTGTAGTCTCTGACACTTCCTTCCTTACTTTCCTAGCCAGTCAAAGTCCTTCTGCAACTTACCTGCCTCCTCAACACTACCTCTCCCTCCACCTTTGTTTAAGTTTACAAATTTCTCAATGCCCTCAGTTTCTTCATCCAGATTGTTAATGCAAATGAATAGTTTTAGTCCCAACACTGACCTGTCGAACTCCACTAGTAACCAGTCACCATCCTGAAAAAGACTCCTTTATCCCTACACTTTGCCTCTGCCAGCCAGCCAATCCTCTATTCATGCCAGCAACTTGCCCCTAACACTTAGCTTATTTAGTAGCCTGTGTGGCACCTTGTCAAAGGTCTTCTGGAAATCCAAATAGGTCACGTCTATTGGCTCTCCTTTGTCTAACTCGCTGAGTATCTGCTCAAAGAACTCTAGCAGATTTCTCAGGCATGACCACCCCGAGGAAGCTGACTTCACTTTTTTTTCATGCGTTTCTAAGTGCTCATCTTTAATAATGGACAAAAATCTTAGTGAATAAGGTCAAGCTAACAAGCTTAAAGCTTCCAGTCTTGTGCCTCCCTCCCTTCTTAAACAAGGATAACACATTAGCACTTTCCTAGCCTCTAGGATCGTGCCTGACTCAGTGATTCCTGAAAGATCACTGCCAAAGCTTCCACATTGTCCTCAGCCCTCTCTCCTTCAGAAATCTCGATGTAGTCCATTCGATCTGGGTCATTTATCCACTTTCAGACTTTTCAGCTTCCCTAATGGTCTCTCCTTAATGATGGCCATCTCACTCACCTGTCCCCTGACAAAGTTCTGGTATGTTGCTGGCATCTTCCATTGTGAAAACTGATGCAAAGTACTAATTCAGTTTCTCTACTTTTGTCCACATTACAACTTCTGCAGCTTCATTTGACAGTAGTCCAATATCCACTTTTGCCTCTTTTAGACATCTAAACAACTCTTGAAATCTTCCTTTATAGTACTAGCTAGTTTAGTCTCATTATCTTCTTTCTCCCCACCCCCTCCACCACCAACTTATTGCTTTTGTAGTCATCCTCTGCTAGGTTTTAAAAGCTTCCTGATCCTGTGGCTTCTCACTGAGCTTCACCACATTGTGCTTTTTAATTTGCTTTTATCTTGTTCCCAACTTCCCTGGTCAGCCATGGTTACCTCATCCTCCTCCGAGTAGGTTTTTTGTTCCGGGGGATGAATTTCTGCTATACCTCCCGGATTACCCCCAGACTCCTGCCATTGCTATGCCACTGTCTTCCTGGTAAGGGTCCGCCTTCCGATCAACTCTGGACAGCTCTTCCCTCAGGGTAAAAACAATGACTGTAGATGCTGGAAACCAGATTCCGGATCAGTGGTGCTGGAAGAGCACAGCAGTTCAGGCAGCATCCAACGAGCAGTGAAATCGACGTTTCGGGCAAAAGCCCTTCATCAGGAATAAAGGCAGTGAGCTGGAAGCATGGAGAGATAAGCTGGAGGGAGGTGGGGGTGGGGAGAAAGTAGCATAGAGTACAATGGACGAGTGGGGGAGGAGATGAAGGTGATAGGTCAGGGAGGAGAGGGTGGAGTGGATAGGTGGAAAAGGAGCTAGGCAGGTCGGACAAGTCCGGACAAGTCATGGGGACAGTGCTGAACTGGAAGCTTAAAACTAGGATGAGGTGGGGGAAGGGGAAGTGAGGAAACTGGTGAAGTCCACATTGATGCCCTGGGGTTGAAGTGTTCCGAGGCGGAAGATGAGGCGTTCTTCCTGCAGGTGTCTGGTGGTGAGGGAGTGGTGGTGAAGGAGGCCCAGGACCTCCATGTCCTCGGCAGAGTGGGAGGGGGAGTCGAAATGTTGGGCCACGGTGGTTGATTGGTGCGGGTGTTTTGGAGATGTTCCCTAAAGCGCTCTGCTAGGAGGTGCCCAGTCTCCCCAATGTAGAGGAGATCGCATCGGGAGCAATGGATACAATAAATGATATTAGTGGATGTGCAGGTAAAACTTTGATGGATGTGGAAGGCTCCTTTAGGGCCTTGGATAGAGGTGAGGCAGAAGGTGTGGGCACAGGTTTTACAGTTCCTGCGGCGGCAGGGGAAGGTGCCAGGATGGGAGGGTGGGTCGTAGGGGGGTGTGGACCTGACCAGGTAGTCACAGAGGGAACGGTCTTTGCAGAAGTCAGAAAGGGGTGGGGAGGGAAATATATCCCTGGTGGTGGGTCTTTTTGGAAGTGGCGGAAATGTCGGCGGATGATTTGGTTTATGCGAAGGTTGCTAGGGTGGAAGGTGAGCACCAGGGGCATTCTGTCCTTGTTATAGTTGGAGGGGTGTGGTCTGAGGGCAGAGGTGCGGGATGTGGATGAGATGTGTTGAAGGGCATCTTTAACCACGTGGGAAGGGAAATTACAGTCTCTAAAGAAGGAGGCCATCTGGTGTGTTCTATGGTGGAACTGGTCCTCCTGAGAGCAGATACGGCGGAGGAAATGGCATTTTTTTCAAGAGATAGGGTGGGAAGAGGTGTAATCCAGGTAGCTGTGGGAGTCAGTGGGTTTGTAAAAAATATCAGTGTCAAGTTGGTCATCATTAATGGAGATGAAGAGGTCCAGGAAGGTGGGGGGGGGGGGGGGGGGGGGGGGGGGGGGGGGAAAGAGGTTTCAGAGATGGTCCAAGTAAATTTAAGGTCAGGGTGGAATGTGTTGGTGAAGTTGATGAATTGCTCAAGCTCCTCGCGGGAGCACGAGGTGGTGCCAATGCAGTCATCAATGTTATGGAGGAAGAGGTGAGGAGTGGTGCCGGTGTAATTACGGAAGATCAACTGTTCTACGTAACCAACAAAGAGACAGGCATAGCTGGGGCCCATACGTGTGCCCATGGCTACCCCTTTGGTCTGGAGGAAGTGGGAGGATTCAAAGGAGAAATTGTTAAGGGTGAGGACCAGTTCAGCCAAACGAATGTGTGTGTCAGTGGAAGGGTATTGTTGGCGACGTATGGAGAGGAAAAAATGGAGGGCTTGGAGGCCCTGGTCATGGCGGATGGAGGTGGAGAGGGATTGGATAGCCATGGTGAAGATGAGGCGTTGGGGGCCGGGGAAACTGAAGTCTTCGAGGAGGTGGAGGGCGTGGGTGGTGTCTCGAACGTATGTGGGGAGTTCCTGGACTGGGGGGATAGGACAGTGTCGAGGTAGGTAGAGATGAGTTCAGTGGGGCAGGAGCATGATGAGACAATGGGTCGGCCAGGCTTGTGGATCTTGGGAAAAGAGGTAGAACTGGGCAGTGCGGGGTTCCCGGGCTATGAGGTTGGAAGCTTTGGGTGGGAGATCTCCTGAGGTGATGAGGTTCTGTATGGTCTGGGAGATGATGGTTTGGTGATGGGGGGTGGGGTCATGGTCGAGGAGGCAGTAGGAAGATTAGATTAGATTAGATTAGATTACTTACAGTGTGGAAACAGGCCCTTCGGCCCAACAAGTCCACACCGACCCGCCGAAGCACAACCCATCCATACCCCTACATATACCCCTTACCTAACACTACTGGCAATTTAGCATGGCCAATTCACCTGACCCGCACATCTTTGGACTGTGGGAGGAAACCGGAGCACCCGGAGGAAACCCACGCAGACACGGGGAGAACGTGCAAACTCCACACAGTCAGTCGCCTGAGGCGGGAATCAAACCCAGGTCCCTGGTGCTGTGAGGCAGCAGTGCTAACCACTGTGCCACCGTGCCGCCCTGAGGTGTCCTCAAGTTGGCATTTATCTTCAGCGGTGTAGAGGTCAGTGCACCAGACTACCACTGCACCCCCTTTATCCGCTGGCTTAATGGTGAAGTTGGGATTGGAGCAGAGGGATTGGAGGGCTGCGCGTTGTGAGGGTGAGAGGTTAGAGTGGGGGAGGGGGGTAGACAGGTTGAGGTGCTTAGTGTCCCAGCGGCAGTTGGAAATGAAGAGGTCGAGGGCAGGTAATAGGCCAGTGCGGGGTGTCCAGGTGGATGCAGTGTGTTGGAGGTGGGCGAAGGGGTCTTCCCTCATGTCTCTTTGGTTACCTTTACTCAATTGTAACACTGCTACATCTGATTCAATCTTCTCCCCCTCAAACTGAAGGAAGAATTCTATCATATTATGTTCATTACCCCTTAGGGATCCCCACTCAAATCTGTCTCACTACACATCACTAAATCCAGAATTGCCTGTTCCCTGGTGGGCTCTACCACACTTACACAGGTCAGTCCCCATGATTATACTGCCTTTATTACATGCTTTTTCTGATTTATTTCCTTCTCCACAACCTGACTACTGCTAGGAGGCCTGTACGCAACTCTCATCAGGCTCTTGTTTTTTCCCTTGTACTTCCTCAACTCTACCACAGATTCTACACCTTCCAATTCCACATCATTTCTTGCTATCACTATAATTTCATTCCTTACTAAAGGCAGAAAACCCACCCCCTCTACCCATCTGCCTGTCCTTTTCATTGGAATCTTCATCTTTGGATATATAGTTTGCAGTCCTGATAGCCTTTCAGCCACATCTTTGATACCTACAATATCATACCCACCAATTCCAATGTGCAGTAAGCTTATTTACATGTTTCATATACTGCATGTATTTAAATACAACACCCTCAGTTCTGTGTTGACTGCCCACCTATCCCACCCCATCCAACTGTTGGGAGAAAATGAGACCTGCAGATGCTGGAGAGTCAGAGTCAAAAAGTGTGGCAATGGAAAGGCACAACAGGTCAGACAACATCAAGGAGCAGGAGTTGACGTTTTGGACATAAGTCCTTCATGAAGGACTTAAGTGAAACACCCATTCTCGTGCTCAAATGCTGCCTGACTTGCTGTGCTTTTCCAGCACTACATTTTTCGACTCCTCTCATTTGTCTCTATCTACTGTGCCTGAAATTAAACTCTTGACCCTTTCCATAACGTCCCCTATTAAGTGCTTGGAAACTAACTTCTGCAGGGTCCTACTCTGTTTTAACTCTGCATGGAAATTATGTAACACCCCTCACCCAGCACCCCACTATTTAATTTAAAGCCTTATCCACTTTCCCCACACCAATTTGAGGCACATGTTCACCTCTAATCGAGTTGACCCTGTGCCAATTTGCTCACAGCTCAGGTAGCAATTATTTTTTGGTTCTGTTTCTTAATTTAGCCCCAAGCTACTCATTGTTTCTGTAGAAGATCTTTCCCCTATATCATTGGTAGCTATGTGGAACATGACGATTCAGTCTTTCCCCACCCACTCCAAGTTTCTCTATAGTCCAGAGGAGATATCCTGAACCTGGACACCAGGCAGAGACAGCCTTCTGGACTCAGTCCTGGCCACACAGAAGTGTCTACCACCGTGACTACACTATCACCAATTACAGCTAAGTTCTCCTTCCTCCTGCCCCCATCCAACTTGAATGACTCCCTGTACCGTGGTGCTATGGTCAGTTAGCTGATCCTCCCTACAGTCCCCACTCTCATCCATACAAGGAGCAAGAACCTCAAACCTGTTAGACAAGGGCTAAGGCTCTTTCAGCACTACCTCCTGGATCTCTACCTGCTTCACTCAGTCACCTGTCCTTGGTCACTGAATTTGAGGTAGTTAAGCTAAGGGGTATGACTGCCTCCTGAAACAAAGGTATTCAAGTAGCTCTTCCCCTCCCTGAAGTTGTGTGTTTGAAGCTCAGGTGCTTGCTCAAGAAACCAACATTTACTGTAGATGTGGTCACTATGAATGAAAATGGGCTCATCAGCTCCCACATCATGCAGGAACAATGACATAGTCCTTAGTTTCATATTTATAAATTTCATACTGGCCTTTTAGTTTGTAGTCTGTGAATATTTCCCCTATTTACCTTCAATCTGATAGTCAAATCTGTAGCTGTCACCAACCAGTGAATTTACAGGTTACCTGCAATGTTACTCTTTTATTTGACCTGATCCTGGGCTTCAGTTATCCCTGTTAAAAAATCTCAAAATAAGCCAAAAAATGCAAAACATAATCTTGTTTCCCTCTACATTGAATTCCCATATTGCCACCAAATCCCCCAAATTATGCACCATTCGGGCTGCATCTCACTCTGGACAGGATCTCCCATACCTAACTGTACAAAGCTTACTGTGATTATGGATGTTTACTGGTATTGACTGGTACTCCCTTACATGGAGCAGAATTTGTCAGGTGCTTCCAGGAGGGTTTCTTGAACCAATATGTAGACAGACAGTCTGATGAGGGAAGACTCCTTTCTAGATCTAGGAGGGAGAATGTGCCTGGCCAGGCAAACCAAGCTTCAAATCGGGTCCATCTTCAAGTGATCAGACCTCCCCAAGTTTTAAGATGAGGAAAGATAAGGATAAGGCCTTGGATGAAAACGTTGAATTTTGTTTGGAGGCTGGTTGAGGGGGGGGGGGGGGGGGGGGGGGAAGAAATACAAGTTTGACATCTGACACAGTCTCTTAAACGCCTATTGACAGGAGTTCAGGACTAGCACATTCTTGGAAGGAAGATTACTACTACAAGATTCAAGAATCCTGGATGACGAAAGAAATTAAAAGTTTTGCTAAAAAGAAAAAGGAAGCATATAATGTCAGAGCAGGCCCTTGAATAACAAAGGAAACTGGAAAGAAATTAAACAAATTAGGTTGGCTAAAATGGGTCAGGAAATTATCTTTGACAAGAAGGATTAAAAGGAGAATCCCAAGGCATTTTATACATGTTAGGAACAAGAGAGGCAGCTGGGAAAGAACAGGTCCGCTCAAACAAAGGTGGGAGTTCATGTATAGAGCTGGACAAAGTGAGTGTGGTCCTTAAATGAATACCAATGCAAAGTAGTCATTAAGGAGAAAGACCATTAGATTATTAGGGAGGAGTCTGTTGGTACTCTAGCCCATGTTGATATCAAGATGGTGGTAATGTTGGGTGTATTGAAAAACATTAAGGTAGATAAGTTACCAGAGCCTAGTGGGATCATTCCCAGGATACTGAGGCAGTAAGGAAGAGAATGCTGGCACCTTGGCAGATATCTTGATATCTTCTTTAGGCATAGGCAAGCTCCCAGAGACTGGAAAACAGCCACTGTTGTTCCTATAAGAAAAGGCAAAAGGGATATAACAGCAAATTATAGGCCATTGAAGGTTTGTCAAGATTCTAAGAGAAAGAATTTATTTTCATCTGGAAAAGAATGTAGTTATTAGGGATAGTCAGTATGGCTTTGTGCAGGGATGGTCTTATCTCAAATTTGATAGAGTTTGAGGAAGTGGACGCTGTCTACACGAACTTTACTGAGGCACTTGAAAAGGTCCCTCATGATAATCTTCTGGGTCAGCCTAAGTCACATGGGATCAATAGAGAGTCAACAACTTGGTTACAAAATTGCCATGATCTTAGATGACAGAGGGCGGTTAACAAGGAGTGATTTTCTAGGAGACTGAGGTCTGCAGATGCTGGAGATCAGAGCAAAGTGTGTTGCTGGAAAAGCACAGGTCAGGCAGCATCCTATGAGCAGGAGAATAGACTTTTTGGGCATACAAGTTTCATTCCTGATGAAGGGCTTGAGCCAAGGGGATAGAGATAAGTGGTAGAGGTGGGGGGAGGGGGAGCAGGGGAAGAGAAGGTAGCTGAAGAGTGTGATAGGTAGATTAAGGTAGGGTAATGGTGATAGGTGGAAAGAAGATGGATGGACAGGTAGGACAGGTCATGAGAGCAGTACAGAGTTAGAAGATTGGATCTGGGATAAGGTGAAGGCAGGGGAAGATGAAACTGGTGAAGACCACATTACTCCAGTGTGATTGGAGGGTCCCAAGCGCATCTCCCCCACCTTATCTCTATCCCCTTGGCACTCAGTCTCATTCCTGAGGAAAGGCTTGCGCCTGGAGCATCAATTTTCCTGTTCCTTGGATGCTGCCTGACCTGCTGTGCTTTTCCAGCACCACACTTTTCACACTGATCTGCAGTCCTCACTTTCTCCTAGAGATCTTCAGGTGCAAGTCCATAGTTCCCTGATAGCAACATAACTGGATAAGATGTTAAAATACAGCTTGCTTACCTTCAGTCAGGCGGAGTATAAAAGTTGGCCAGTCACTGTGCAGTCATAAAACTTTACTTCGGTCACGTTCAGAGATATTGTGCAGTTTTGGTCACTATACTGTAGGAAGGATGGAGTCTTACCAGGATGTTAGCTGGATTGAAGTAGATTAGCTACAAAGTGAGAGGTTGAAAAAAAAACTTTGTTTTCTTTAAAGCAACAGAGGCTAAGGGATGACCTGAATTTTATACTTCTATGAGAACCATGGACAGGGTGGATATCTGGAATCTTTTGGCCAGGATGGAAATGTCAAATTCTAAGAATCACTGGTTTAAAAAAAAAGAGGGAAAGTCAAAAGATGTGCAAAGCAAGTTTTTGTTTTGATGCAGAGGGTGGTGGGTGCCCTGAATACACTGCCAAGGGAAGTGGTAGAAATAGATACGATGGCAACATTTAAGCCGACATGAACAGGTAGGGAGTAGAGAGATTCAGAATATGTGCAAGCAGATGACATTTGTTTGGTGGGTCAAAGGGCCTGCTTCTGTGCTGTACTGTTCTATGTTGTTCATACCCAGTCCCTAACAAATCGCTTACCTGAAGCCTCTGATGTTCTTGTCCTTGTCTCAAGACCACTCTCCTTCAGATTTGGATTGTTAGCCACTCCACTCTTGGTTGGAATGCAATTAGAATGCAAACAAAGCTAGTTGATTTAAATCATTGTTCAAGTCTCAGCAAGATGGCTGTCCCCATCTTCCCTTGCTGGTCTACATTTGCAACCAGTGAAAATTTAAATTCACCATTTCATGAAATAGAGAGAATCAAAATATTTCTGAATTTTTCCCTAAACCCCTCTCCCAAAACATTTAATGATTTGTGTTTCGATAAATTCCTATAACCATCCAAGGAATCCATTTTCCCTTGACGAAATCATGAGCTAGATGTTACCTGCCCTCTCGAGACTAGTGAGATTTGTAAGGCAGTGCCCGAGATAGGGTAGTCAAGAGATTTGAAAGGTAATGGGATAATACGTTAAAAAGAAAGGAAACCCAGCAGGATTTGAAGAAAAGGGCAGGAGTATGATAACATCCAAATTTCTTTGGGCAAGGCTCCAGATTCATTGGCATGAACAGCCATCTTCTGTGCAATATGATTTTAATGATACAATGCTTGTACTTTATCAATGAGCTTGTAATGGCGAATGTGGTATAGACCAGAATGCAAAGTTGCACAATGTCTAGAGTTGAGAAAATTACCACTTAGAGGGTGGCATCAGATGGTCACCAACTTAAGTTGCTACACCTAAACTTGAATGGATGGTAAATGTATAGGGAAAAAAAAGAGGCAAGGAGAATAGTAAGGGTTCAAAATTTAAACTTTTTAAAAAGTCTATATTCAGGTACTTAAAACTTTCATTTCAAAACTGCATTCCTGGAAAAGGAACACTTGTAAAATAGATCTTACAACTTGAATTGGGATGAGTGATCAGGCAGTTTACAAAATTATTTCACCACAATCAAAACAGGATCACAACTTGTACATTGTTATGAAAAATGAATGAAAATTTCAATAGCATTAGAAAAAAGTTTATTGCATTTACTATTTATAAATTATACAGAGTTATGACATTGTAAAATTAACTAACAGGTTTTGAAAAAATACACAAAACATTGTGAATTGATATACAGGTAAGTATTTCTATTAACAACTCATGTAATGAAGTTATAAAAAGTTGTACAGTTTAACAATTAAGAAATCAAATGAATGTTCTATATCAAAAGGGTAGTACACATTTAATATTTACAATTAATAGCCCCTAAAATACCAATAGATTTTGCAAGTAATACAGTGAAATGTCATGGTTAATAAATTATGCAATGAGATGAATCAAAGAATTTGGAAAAAACATGGTTAGTTTGAAAATCTCATTAACATGCTACCACAGTATAAAATGTGCAAATGTTCTTTGAGATTACCAAGGTTGGGAAAAATATATTTGGCTCAGGTTGTTTTAATTATCAGTATTTTACTATTTTAAAAAAAGGAAAAAATTCACATCATAAATGAGACATTCCATGATCCAAAGTTACAGCTTCCGAATAGAATTTCCTACAATCTACGAACTGTGGCCGGTCCCTTAAAGCTAGCATTCATGATTTTGCCAATGCACATAGGAACAGCAAGCATTTGATTTATTGCAAGGATTTAAAAAATTTAAATAAATGATCTAGATACAGAGCAAGTTAGGCATACACAGCTAGATAGACTTACCATCATAAACCTACTTTAGGAAACCAGCCCTTAAAATATTACTTTGTCAGTTGACTTTCAGGATTTATGGCGTCGTAACAATCTAAACACTGCAATACACATTTCCTTCTCGTGCAGAAGAATTAGAAATTATCCGACCGATCCTCTGAATTATGATTGCACATTACAGGATCGTCGATAGCTTTTAATGCAAGTTTGCAAAGACAAAATGTTTCTGGAATGTGCTGCAAGCAAATACTTTATCACGTTATTCCTACAAGCTTGTCCAGACTAGATTTTGATCAGCACAAACCATTTAAAATGCAAACTCGGAGAGACATTTGAGATTTAAAATATCAATGATCCAACTCTTCCTTGTTTATGGATCCACAACGCCTGCTAAATAGAAATTAAAACATACAGCCAATAATGAAAATCCACAAAACTGTGTACACAAGAAAACATCCTAAAAAGGAAGTTTCATTTCTGTTCAAAAAACTTAGACCAAGTTACCCAAGCAAACAGATTTAGATGGTTAGTGCACCTAATGCTTTATTTTATTTTTACACATGCTTTTAGTGAGGCAATTGTTTGAAAGATGTAGAGGAAAAGCAAAAGATGAAAGAATGCCTGACAGTAATTCAAGAAAATACACAAAATGAACATTTTCTGGCAAAATGTTGGATTACCCTAATTGTTTGAAGGCAGAGGGGGGCAATTGAAATTTCACTTCAACTAAAAGATTGCAAGGCTGTAGTCTTTAACAATCAAAAGCACAGACTTCAGAAGTTATTTATCATGACAGAACAATGTAAACATTTAGGAAGTTTATCAATAGGATTACAAACACTATTTGATTGTTTATCAAACCTAGGCTGACAACATATGAAAATGGTCTATACTTCTACACAAAACAAGTTAACAAAACATACCTAGTTATCTTGAGATGGAAAAGGCTCACAGAGGGAAAGTCTATATGTACTGATAGTGAAGTCAGAGAAGTCATCAAGTTGTCTTGCTCAACAGCTTTCCTCCTTGAGGCAACAGCTGCAGTGACAAGGTAAAAAAAACAGCATGCATGCAGAAAAGGCAGCATGACTCTTATTGATTTTAATTATGAATTCCACAATCAAATTTTTGTCCTTTTGTACCATGTCAAACAATTCCATTTTACAAAGCACAAGATAAAAGGCTGAACTCTTCAGTCCTGATACGCAGGTGAACCTTAGTCACTTCAGACCAGAATTACACCAGAGTGATATTTCCACTTCACACTCCAGCTATCCTTAAGGCCAGAGGTTGGAAAGCAGCATTGAATAGTACACTACACACTTGTACTTAGGATATGCAACATTGTCCAAGCTCCCTTCCCTGGAGCGCGTTGTTTTTGGTGCCGAGGAATCTGACTGCATCGTATGTTAACTATGATCTTAGTCACTGAAAAGTAATTTAACACTTTTCTGTAAAATATCCACAAATCAAAAATCAGCTTGTTTCAAGGAACATTGGAGACAGGGATTAGTCATGTTACTGGTTTTATTCATAATTCATGTTGAAATATTTCACATTTTCATGATATTAGGTTTGTCTCAATCAGGAAATTTCCATCTCAATTATTCAATTTGTTAGGCAATGTAAACAATCAGTAGCTATTATTTTTTGGCAAATACAATACCAGTTTATTATTGGCATGGAACTCCAACCTATTCAGCTCAACATAAACATTGCATTAAATCACAAATTCAGTCATGTTATCTACAAATCAAACAAACAAAAAAAAAAGGGGCAAGTTCAATTCACATGCAATTTGTGTTAAGGCAAATGTAGGAAAATCAATTGGTGTACTGTCCCAATATTCTAGTGTTTTAATGCAGTAATAACCCACTTTCATCCAGAAATTGTTAAAAACACAAGTCAGAATAGCCCAAAGTTTATACAAGTCATTCACAAGATTTACTTAAAAAAAAAATCAATCAATCCAATCTGGTTTCTTTACAAATGTTAAAAATCAGTGCGAGATATTGGTCCATTCCATACAGGTCAACTTTGTGTTCTTAAAAACATCTGAAAGAATTCTTCTTTATTCATCACCTTTTACAACAAGACCACACAGGACTACATACGTTTTTAAAAAGTACGAATGCTAAACCTACAATAGCCACCATGTTTCACGTGCTCAGTCATTTGCAAAATTAGCTCAAATATTCAAACTTTTTTTCACGCCAATGCTTTACCATAAAAACAGAGACACACAATCCAATACCCTAATGCATGGGCTGCTCAGGTGAATAGACTTGGAATACTGTTTAGTGCCAGTGATCTGTCTGAAGATCTTAATCTCGAGCATTTTTAATACGACTCATGGAGGTAGAGAATGCAACATGACAGTCTTAGAGACAGTAGAGTTAGTCTCTCTCTCTACAAAACTACTAATTATATTGGGTGCAAAATACCAAAATTGTGTTCTTGGAACAGAGTAGTTGTTGTGCTAGTGAAAAGCCTAGGACTAAAAATAAACGAAGATTTTCTTTATCAAGATAAAGAGACTTATGGTTTAATTTTATGTAGAGAAAACACCTCCAGAAAGATTTCTATGTAATGAAATCAGAAAACAACATTACACTTGGGAAATTTTACCTCTGGACTTGTTAAAGCCAGGAGTAGTTTTAATAAATCTGGCTTCGATTGCACTACATCAGAAAGCTAGGTTTTAATCATTTGCCTCTCGGTGCAACAATAGCACAAATTGAGAATTTTGTTGTACTGCAAGCCCACATGTGGTGCTGTGTAAAAGAGGATCAGAGTGTTCAAACTACTTTATCAAATGCCATTTTAAACATAAAGTCTTCACATTAAAAAGACAAATTAAACTTTGAACACAAGCTGTAATGCAACAGCTTATGCATGCTGCCTTTTATAAGTCTGCAGTTTTCTTTTGATGTATTAGAAATCTGCCCTTTAATTACTTCCCAAATTGATTTTGAAAGGAGAGGTTATGAATAGTTAGCAGTTAACTGGACAAGGGGATCTAGAGATCTACACGGAAGGTGGAGCATGTTACTGCTTGATAAGTTCGCTCTAAACTAAAATGCTCCTGTAAGAAAAAAGGCAAGGAAATACAAATCCTACAAGTAGGTCCAAAGAATACAACTCACTTAAATCAGTCAAAGAGCATTGTATTGACAATGAACCCACTCAATACTTCAAATAAAACACCATTTTGCTATAAAGTGATTAATTATAAACAAATTGAGTGGCTAAATGAATTTTAAGTGCCCAAGTTCAAATTGCTGCCAATTGATCCCAAGAAACAAAAAAATCACAGTATGCAGCATCGCTCTCGGAGGCTCTTTTTATTCCGGCTGCTTTTTTTCCCATTTTTGTCTTTGTTTTCTGACATTTTCTTTGCTCTCACTTCTCTCATCAGGTCAAAAAATACCTAAAAGGAGATTTTTAAAAATCATTTATACAAACTAAAACAAAAATATTACAGACTTCATTTGAAAATATCCATTGCTCTTCAAGGCAAAGACAACTTGCATAAGCAAAATCTTCAACGGACTTAGTTTGTCCTGATAGGTATATTAGTTCAGAAATTAGAGTGCTGGAAGCACACGTTATTTTTCAGATCATGCTATAACCCCTCTGCAAAATGATTCCGTTGAAATTCCTGTGGAAACATTATACCACTCCTTCAGGTCCTGATTGAGTATTAACTAGTCTTGGTATCTATTATGGATTGTTATACAGTTCTATGAGAAAGTATACAAAAAAATTACCTTATCTACATTGGCTCGTGTTTTAGCTGAAGTCTCAACATACTGAACGCCCCATTCTTCTGCTTTGCTCCTTGCTTCTTCAACAGACACTTGTCTCCGATCTTCCAAATCGGACTTGTTGCCAACTAAAAGCAATGGGATTTTATCTTCCTCTGCTTTCACACGAAGAATTTGTTCCCTAAAAGTAAGTCATTCATTGAATGCCAAACTGGAAAATCTAAATATTTTCTCTACATCAGCAGCATGCAGACGGAACAAGAGTATCATATGACACCAATAAAATGGCCCTCGTAGAGTACCTACAACATTTGAAATTGAGAAACACAATCTAGTAGCATCAGGCAAGATACAGAATTTGTGCATGAAATTGTGAGCACAATTCACTAATCAGTTAACTGGGCCTAAATGTGGAATCAGTTCAAGAGGGAACACAAAACCTCAGAAACGATAAGTAAATGTGATTATACATATAATCATTTATTAAACTGCAATTAATATCGATTCAGTGAAGATAAAACTCCGTACAAGTGACTTTAGCTTTTTTTAAAAAAGACTGGCATTCTGATCACAAAGCCCAAGACGTGACCTTTTTAAAAAAAGGAAAACTCAATTGGTAGGATGGGGAGAGGGGATTTTAAATTTTTAAAAAACTTGGGGTGCTCAATTTTAAGCATAGGAACTATTTTTCATTCATTCACAACTTGGATTCATAAATGTCAAATAGTAATGTTAATATTTTCAAACAAACTTCAAATAAAGAGTTAGCCCTCCTTAGATGAAGTACGTAGGGCAATGACAAATGCAATTTACAGTTCATAACCCATCTGGTTCACTAATGTATTTTAGGGAAAAACTTCTCTCTTACCTGGTCTGGCCTACATGTGACTCGAGCCATAGTATTGTGGTTGACCTTTAAATGCCCTCTGGTCAATTACTGATGGGCAATAAATGCTGGCCCGGCCAGCATCAGGAGGTGGAGAAGTCAATGTTTAGGGTATAACCATTCTTCAGGGCTAGATGTGGGGAAAGGAGGAACTACAGATAAAGGGAGGGAGGTGGGGTAGGGAGAGTAGCAGAATAATTAAAGTATGATAGGTAAACACAGGTAGCAGATATGACCTGGCTGGCAGATGGGAGGGATGTATCTGGTCTGTAGCTGGAAAGGTGGGTCAATCGCTGGAAAGAAAGCACACAGTTGGGAAGGTTATTTGAAATTTGAGAACTCAAAGTCAAGTCCTCCGGCCTGTAGGCTGTCCAGGCAGAAAGGAAGATGCTGTTCTTTCAATTTGCGGTCTGATCGACTACAGCAATGGAACAGGCTGAAGATGGACATATTGGAGGGCGAATTGTAATTGACAGTGGCTGGGGAGGTTAGGCTGACTGTTTCGGGGCCGAAGATACTCAGGTAGCCTTACTTCAAACAAGATTCTCTTCCCAGTCATCCAGACACCTCCACCGCACCCCCTCCATTCACCATTACTGCTCTAAACTGCATCCCCCCTCCCCCACTCCCAACATAAGATAGGGTACACCCCATCCTCACTTTCAACTCCACCAGCCTCTGCATCCAATTCATCTTCAATACTTCCGCCAACCCCAATTGGACCCACCATCAAGAACATCTTCCCTTTCCGACCCATCTGCCTTCTGGAAGGACAGTTCCTTTCACCACTCCCTGGCCCACACTCCCCCATCCCTCCACAACCCTTACCTTGCCCTGGAAGCAAAAAAAGATGCAACACTTGCCCATATACCACTTCCCTTACCTCCATTCTGGGCCCCAAACAGTCCTTCCAGGTCCGACAGAAGTTCACCTGCATCAGGTGCTCCCAATGTGATCTTCTCCACAATGGTGAGACCCAACAGACTAGATAACCATTTTGCCAGACACCTGTGTCAGGTCCAAAAACGGCCAGCCTGATCTCCCAATCACCACCCATTTCAATTCCCCCTCCGCCATCACCACATCATTCAGACCACAAGCTGGAGGAACACCACTGTGTCTTCCACCTGGGCAGCCTACATATTGGAGGACTTAAGAGTTTAATTTCAAAACAACCTTCCCACCGGCTCCCTTTCCAGCTCTGCCTCCTCCCTTCCATTCCACCTACCAACCCTTCCTTCCAGCAACCAACCAGATTCATCCCTCCCAATAAGTCATACCTACTACTGGTGTTCACCTATCACTACCTCACCATTCTGCTATTCCTGCACCTCCCCCACCATTCCCACATATAGAACTAAAGAATTATACTCAAGACTTTGACTTCACCTCTTACTGCACTCTTCCAGCCTCCTGTCTACTTTGGAATTCAGCATCTGGAGGTTTTTTTTTTGTCTCTAACCAGTGACACCTTTATCCTATGAAGGAATGAAATTTTTAAACGTGTACTAATGTGACAAAATATCTTCAACTAGTGCAGATAGCAATCAATGCAATTGGAATACAGAGTTTCACACCTAAGCAACAGTAGTACATGTCACAGCAAGTGTTACTGACGCTTGAAGTAAGAGTAATGATTGTTGAAAGTAGAGAATACCATATACCCTACAGTTTACACTTTAAATTTCACCAAAATGTTTTAAGTCAAAAGCCCCTTCCATTTGAACTTCACTTCAACAGGTCAGTTTTTCATCCCCTAATCACCTCTATGAATATCTTTCTGATTAGTCACCCTTACCAGTAAAGGTATTTTGGGGAAGAATTAGGTCAAAGCAAATACAATATACAGGATCATGGAATCCCTACAGTGTGCAAAGAGGCCATTTGGCCCATCAAATCTGCACCAATCCTCCAAAGAGCATTTTACCAGACCCAAACCCCTACCTATCACAGTAACCCTACATTTAATCCACCTTGCCTACATTACCCTGGATACCATGGGCAATTTTAGCATAGCCAATCCACCCAATCTGAACATCTTTGGACCACTACATCAGTTAATAGAAAAATGTTAAAATTAATACATTATAAAATGCCACATTTTACTAGATTCTATACACTTTGTACTTACAGCAAATACTGAATTCGTAGTACATAAACATGCACAACCATTTGTTTCCCAATCTAATCCCACTGTTCAAACAACCTGTACATGTGTTATGACCCACCTCTAGAACAGATGGGAATTAAAGCCAGACCTTCTGGACCATCAGTAGGGACACTACCACCATACTATAAGAGTCCCCAGCTCTTGATGCACAATTCCCTACTGGAACAGTTATAAAATCCAAAAAGCTCATTCCTGATGCCCTGAGATCATTGTGCACACATTCCTGAAGAGGCAGAGTTTGTTTTCCAACAATAGATTCCAAATCTAAAAAAAAATCACCCCAAATGTACATTAAGTTAAAAGATAATTATAAAATCTCGCTCTCAACTCCCAAAGATCACCTACTTTGCAGGCGAAGTGTTCGAAATCTTTATGACTGAACTACAAGATGCGCACCCTATTGTTCAGTGGTTGAGCAAGTCAGTCCAGAAATAATGTTAGTTTTCAAACATTTGGTCTGTTATGAGATTCACAGCATAGTAAACCACTTATTAACAAGTTGCAATTCATTGAATAACCATGGGTGTGGCTCATTTTTCACTTGCTGACTTTGAGATCAGAACTTTGGCTTGCAATTAAACACTACAGGGTGCTGTGTTGTAAAGTACACCCGTCAGACAGACTATAGTTGAAGAAAACTGGTCAGAATGAAATCTAGATTATTTGAAGGGATAAAAAGAGCAAGTAGAATAGAGCAAGAGCATTAGCAAGAGAAAAAGAACATGCAAAAAAGGTATTTAAACTGGAGAACAAGTTAAAAAACAAAAATTCCCAAGACAATTTAAACAAATGCTGTGAATTTACCCCAAGTTCTCTAATCAACACTACTAGAAATAGATCAACTTGTCAATCTCAGTTTGTTCAAAGTTAGCTACCATATTTGCCCATATCTGCCCATATCTCTAACTGGTAATTTGCATGTCTAACTTAATCCAATGATTACAGAATTAAATGTCTGAGGACATGATACTACATAAATGGTCCTCGATTTATTAATCTTTTCCTGTTTAAAGGCACAGAAACTTTAATGTATCACAACCTCACAGTTAAAATACATTGGTTCTAGTTTCCACAAATGCTAAAAGATGCTAATAATAATAACCAGAAAGTTATCAACACTATATCTGGAATTAGTATGAAAGGACAGTTTCACAGAAGATGAAGCATACATTAGTGGTGAAAGGGGAAAGTTAACCAAGTGTTCATATTGTATTACAGTTCAAGGCATATCTGCTAGGTATTAAAAGGTAAGTGTTACAACTTGCAACATAGTTAGAAAAATGGCATTCCAGCAGTTCACACTCAGACTTTCTAAGAAGAACTGAACGTAAGCCAGCAGAATTGTATTTGGCTAGGATGTACTTGTTGAATAATAAGAAAGCAAGTAGGGGTAGCACATTTCTGATCTTCCAGATTTTGGAAGACATTTGCTAATAGAAGTTATACACTCTTGATTTGCAGGTTTTGTTTTTGCTGTCATCGAACCCACGATTATGCAACTCTACTTCTATCCAAAGTTGCCACTATCCATTAGGAACATCAGTACTTAGATGAGCACCTGAAGTGTCAGAACATTCAAGGCTGTGGGTCTAATACAAAGTGGTATAGTTTTAGTAGTAATGTATTTTTGATGGGAAGGACTCAATAGGTCAAAGGACCTCTTCTGTATTGTATGATTCTATGACTACTTATCCCAGACATGAAATTCGGATGGCCTTTCTAATGCAGTACTGCTGTGAATTAACCAGCAGAGGGCTTACTGGAGTCAGGAAATTCTGGGTCAGCCTCCAGAGCAAAAGGTTCGAGTCCTATTTGTTCAAAATTGGAGCAATTCTTGTGACAAATGACACCGGAGGAGCTGTAGAGGAAAAAGGCATATGAAGCATCAGTCTCTGGTGTAGAGACTTAATACTAAATTCTCAAAAATAGCAGTGGTGAGTGGGTGAGGGTGGTGGTTAGAAGAAAAAAAGGGCTCCATTCATATAAAAGCGATCTTGCTCCAGTCACTTCATGACCCTTTGCAGCATACAAATGTACCCATGCTGGTGTTGCTCATTCGTTCTATTACAAACCAAAATGTTTTTTTTTTGGGGGGGGGGGGTAGGAAGATAGGAAAATTGGAATATGATTAAAAAATTGCATTTGATTTATAGTTACCATGGGGAGGAGCAGATTGTAAAGAGACAATTCCCAAAAGCTGAGTTATCTTTTCCATTTCTGCAGCTGACACCTTGAAATAACTAAAAGCAAGCCACGAACAAGTTGTGAACAGTCACCAGAATTACAAGATTGGAATAATCTGTTCTTAACTAGCCGTAACTTGTTTGGTATGCAACATCTGCCAAGTGGACATTAGACATCATAAATCACTAATATATTTGTAGTTGCAGTACTGGTGATGCTTCAAAAAAATAAAGTCTTACTTCCACCCTACAATACAAGGTTACCAACCTTGTTAACAAGTTGTACCTCAGTACAAATCAAATTGCTCATGGAGGTCAAAACAATAGCATCTCTTACCAAGACCAAAACTACTTGATGTGAATAGCTTGTACATATTCCCCAGCAGTGCGCTAAAGCTCAGAATAGTTTCAAGTTACAATATGTTATACTCATTTGAAAAATAAAACACATTCCAATAAACTTAGAGACAAGAGCATTCCAAACCACAGAAAAAGCTGAATGCAATTTTGTTTTTAAA
Organism: Hemiscyllium ocellatum; assembly: GCF_020745735.1. Classification (NCBI taxonomy): domain Eukaryota; kingdom Metazoa; phylum Chordata; class Chondrichthyes; order Orectolobiformes; family Hemiscylliidae; genus Hemiscyllium; species Hemiscyllium ocellatum. The sequence continues at coordinate 21,775,601 of NC_083407.1, read as the reverse complement.
AAGATATTTGTTTTTAAAAAAAAATCAATAGCTTGCTTGCCTAAGGGCCTAACTTTCAGAAAATGCAGAACAGATGATAAATATTTACTCTTTAAAAAATGAACATTAAGTTGTATTTCCATGCACTTCACTACTTGTGAAGAATTGTATTGAGGACTAAACATACTACTTGCTTTTCCAATTGCTTGCTGCTTTTAATGTCTTATGAACAAGGGTACGCAGATTTGTTTGGACACTTTCACTTCCAAACTTAAGAAATATGCCTTTATATTTAAACAAATTCATTTCCAATCTGGGAGGATAAGGGGATAAAGCTGGTGTAGGATGGACAGAGCAAGAACTGTGCAAAAACATTGGAAATATTGTGGAAAGTCAAAAAGGACAGTGTAACAGGCTCACAGGATATAAAGTAGACCATGACATGGGGTCACAGTTTTGGATTAGTTCATTTGAGCATGCAGGATGAGAGGTTGGTCAAGAGAACACAGCAATGGTCTATAGTAACAACAGGATGAAGATGTTAACAGCAAGTTTCAGATGGCTGAAATAACATGTGATGCTACATAGGAGTAAAGTCTTTCAGATGTAAAGGATGTGGTCAAAGATCAATTTGAAGTCAAAAAGATGCTGAGATTACAAGCAGTTTCTTTCAGCCTGAAAAGACAGTTAGAGAAAGCAATGGAATCTGTAAAACAGTGTGAAGATGCATGCATCTCAAATTAACACTGATTTTAGTTTGGAGCAAAGATCAATTCTGAAATCTTTCATAACCCAATCAAACAAAAAATTTTAAAATTCATTTCAATGTTATAGTACCCATCTAAAATGTACACAAGTCACAAATGTTTGTATTAATCATTTTTCACCTACAAGCTAATCACTTTTGATTTATCAATTCCGAGCAGGAATAGTAAAGGCTGTAGTAAACCGAATGGTGCTGTCTTAATTTTTAATGCTTCAAATAGAGTAATTGGAACTTTAAGGTTTTAGTTCTAGTGTTATGACTAGTGCTTTTCAGTAAATGGAAGACAAACTGAAGCTGTTGCAACAATCTGGCTCTGGAACACATTCCCAGACAGTAAAAAGTTCAGGAAAAGGACTTTTAACAGGATGAAATTAACAATGAATAACCAATGCTTTTGTAAATAAAAAGTGCTGTAGTTTTGCACAAGATTCAGTTTGAGTATTTATAGTACTCCTGTGGGACCAGGCCACACTCCAGAGACTTGAGCACAACACATGAGAAGTTTAGGTATATATGGAGAAGTATTTCATTGTGAAGTGCAACTAACTAATGTTTAGGTGGATGCGAAAGATTTATTAAAGATTCATTCTTAGGATGCAGGCGTTGCCTATCCCTAATTGTCCAGAGGGCAATTCAGAGTCAACCGCATTGCTGTGGATTAGGAGTCACATGTATGCCTGACCAGGTAAGGAAGCAGTTTCCTTCCCGAAAAAGGACATTGATGAAACAGATGGGTTTGTCCACCAGTCAACAATGAATCATGGTCATTAGACTCCATTCCAGATTTTTACTGAATTCAAATCTCACCATCTGCTGTGGCAGAATTCAAACCAGAACACCCATAACATTACCTAGGTGTCTGCATTAACAGTCCAGTTTTAACAGCACTCGGCCAATGTCTTCCCAGTATTCTAACCTTCAAAGAGCAGGGAAATTTTTCTGGTCAGCACCCACCTCTTGTCCAAAGATTGATAAACTGATCATTAAGCTCACTGGCAGGCTTTGAATGTAAAATTTCCACTAAACACAAGTTGTACCAATAATTTCACTAGTTACAAGGCAATAGAAATCCAGCCTGACTGCTTCGCAACTGACAAAAGTAATCCAAGTCATGCTGGTTAGGAACCAATGTCATTTATACAGTACAAATCCATATGAAAGCAGCTTTACTGTATAAAGATTCAAATACTAGAAATGCAGGTTAATGTATGATAAATGAAGCTAATAAGGGTGCAATCTGGTAAACAGATGATTACAAAAGACAGATACTAGGGAAAAACACAGGCAGCAAAAGTTGCAGCTTGATATAAAGACTGGTGAGAAGGACAGTATTTGATCTTCAAATCTACATAAATGTTTTCACACATCTTTCTTTAGCCTGGAGCCTGATCTTAAAAAAAGCTTTTGAACTTCAATTAACAGAACATAGTAAATCAAAGACTAATTGTAGCTCTTGGAAAACCCATTCAATTCAGATTATTTTCATTCAGTTTTTTTTGCAGGAAGCAAATTGCCAAGCTTGGCTGCCCGGTCAGAGGAATAGCTCAGTGCACCATCGACATGTGCCCTAGAAGGGAAGACTGCTGACAGTGTTGCCTATTGAGGGGCAGAGAACTAGTTAGTTAGTTAGTTACTATGGTGGAAAATAGGAATTATATTTTGGGGAGTAAAATAAAGAAAAAAGGACCGGGGTGGGGGTGGGGGAAGACAGAAGAGAGAAAGAAAGAACTGTAGGAGAAAGCGACAGTGGCATATTTGTGTTAAAAGTATGAGATGTGATTTTAATATCTTGCTAAAATTTTGCAAAAAATATACTAATTCTCTACATCAACTAGACATTCAGGTAGCCTCTCATTTATCCACAAATATGCCCTTTCTGATCATTTACAGACTGCTAACATCTTAAAGAACTATAGCTCCAATTTGTCAGTAGCGTCAATGTTGTGTAGTATTATTCTATCACAAGGTGAACATGTAGGACGTGATATGCATCGGAATGGGGAGCGCCACATGATTCACTTTTACTGATGACTGAAGCCCAAATCACAAGAGGCCAGTGTTGCTAAAAGTGCTGCGTGGGAAGTGGTTATCAAATGTTATGGGTTTTCAGTAGTCACTGATTGTTATGGAAGCACAACCCATCCTACAACTGATGTCACCATTTTCCTCTTGTTAGCTGGCTTCCAGGTGCAGTGATGGTTTAGTCACTTAATTTCCAAGCTTCTTTGAAGCTTAACATTGACCATTAGTTTTCTGATTATAGCTATTTCACCATTAAAAAAAAATTCTTAAACTCCATTTGGAATATTTAGCAGTTTTGGCTCCCGAATCCAAGGGGGTGCTGGCCATGGGCGCTCAACAAACAAGGCAGCAAAAAAAAAAACTGCCAGGCTTTCTGGTGGCAGTTTTAGCTGGCTTGATGGCAGAGTACTGAGTTATATCATTATAGGTTTAGCGATAATCTTGATTCCCAAATGGTTTGGGCATATACAAATCAAACACAGGGTGGGTGGCAATAAAGCTCAAATTTCATTAAAGTTGAAATCTCTCAATAGGAGTCCACTGCCAAGACAAAAATGACTGTTTAGTACCTTAAAGTACAATTGGTGCAAGCCATTTTAAATTAAAAATTGGGGCAACAAGGACAGCAAGGAAAGACAACTTAAGTTTCAGAATTGTCATTATAACCTTTTTTATCACGGGAGGGAAGGAGGGAGTACTTGTAAAGAGTAAGTGATCACCCTCTTGGCAAAGCACAAGGGACATGGATGTAGCAAGTAGAGACTTAGCAATCCTCAGACAGCACAAAACATGGAGATAAAGGCATCTGGGTGACAGTGGTTAGCACTGCTGCCTCACAGCGCCAGAGACCCGGGTTCAATTCCCACCTCAGGCGACTTACTGTGTGGAGTTTGCACATTCTCCCCGTGTCTGTGTGGGTTTCCTCCGGGTGCTCCGGTTTCCTCCCACAGTCCAAAGATGTGCAAGTTAGGTGAATTAGCTGTGCTAAATTGCCCATAGTGTTAGATAAAGGGGTAAATATAGGGGAATGGGTCTGGGTGGGTTGTGTAAAAAATGAGGTCTGCAGATGCTGCAGATCACAGTTGAAAATGTGTTGCTGGTTAAAGCACAGCAGGTTAGGCAGCATCCAAGGAATAGGAAATTCGACGTTTCGGGCATAAGCTGATGAAGGGCTTATGCCCGAAACATCGAATTTCCTATTCCTTGGATGCTGCCTAACCTGCTGTGCTTTAACCAGCAACACATTTTCAACTGGGTGGGTTGCGCTTCGGTGGGTCAGTGTGGACTTGTTGGGCCGAAGGGCCTGTTCCCACACTAAGTAATCTAAAAGTAATCTAATAATACATTTCCCTAACCTCTTATTTATCAAAGCTAGAAGGCTTCAGATGCACCCCACAAATCATCTCTCGTGTTAAAGACAACGCATAAATACAAGTCCCAAGGCAATTCAAGACAGCTAACCCAATGGGTATCTACAATTTTCACTGCACCCAAAAAAGCCAGAAGTGGAGCAATGCAGAGATCCTGCAGGAAATTAGAGAATCAAAACGCACTTCAGAAGACTTCTCAACCCATCATGTGTCCCAGCTTCTTTGAAAAATATATTCAAATCAGTCCCACTCCACTACACTTTTCCCATTGGCCTATTAGGTGTTTGTCTCATTTATTTGTCCATTCCCTACTATATCAACTTCCACATCTTTTCAGGCAGTGCGTCTTCTGTTATAAGAGTATAGTACACTTCTTCCCTACCATCCTCATGTTCCCTCTCGTTATTGATCCTTTCACAACTGGAAAGGGTTCATTCTAGTTTACCTCAACAAACCATTTGTGTATTTCAAAACCTTTATCAAATCTTACCATAGCCTTCACGGATCCAAACTTAGTTTATGCCATGTAACTTCAGACATGATCTCATCTCAAAAGACTGCATATTCTTTCTAAACCACATTACCAGAATTAGATATTATCCTCCAACTGTGATCTAAATGGACTACTGATTATAAAAAGGTTGAGGATATTCCTTGATTTTGTACTGTTTATTATTTGCAAAGCCTTGAATCCCATCTGCCTCAAAAGCATTCTCAACTCACCCAAAGAGACAACATTGCAACTGCACATGTCCCTCCAAAACCAGAAAAGCTTTCATTTATTTGTTTTCTTTCCCTTAGAAAATTTCATTTCCATGCAGAAACTGTTCCTTTAACTCCATGAGCTTCAAGCTTGCTTAAGTCTGATTTTGGTATTTCATCAAATGTCTTTTAAGATAGTGTGATATAGTTGATTCTGTGACTAGGGTCCTGAATCTAATCGAAGTATAATGGTATGAGACACGAGTTGGTTCTGATAGATTGACAAAATGGTGGAAAGGCAAGGGCAAACATTCAAAGAGCATATGGGTGAACTGCAACAATTCCTGTACAGTGCAAAAATAAGACATGACAGCTGACAAACCATATCTTATTAAAATAAAGCAACATAAGATCCAAGGAAGATGCAAAAAAATGATATGATCAGAAAAACAAAGGACAGAGATTAAAAAAGGAAAATTGAGAATCGGAGTAAGCTTGCAGGGAATATAAAAAATGACTGCAACAGTTTCTATAGGTATGTGAACAGAGAAAGATTGGTGAAGACGAATCAATCAGAAACAGGAGAATTTATAATGTGGAACAACAATTTATAATGGCTGACTAAACATAGCAAATCTTTTATTAACCAGCACCTATTGGACCAGTGGATTGAATATTCCAGATTGTTGTGAAACTTAAAAAGGGTTCAGAAAAGAATTACAAGGATGTTACCAGGTTTGGAGGATCTGAGCTATAGGGAGAGACTGAACAGGTTGGGACTGTTTTCCCTGGAGCGTCAGAGGCTGAGGGGTGACCTTAGAGAGGTTTACAAAATTATGAGGGGACATTTATGGAATGAGCTGCCAGAGGATGAGGTCCACTAAGTAATAGAAACAATGCAGGGGGTATACACACTTATACCTTATTTATAGCATATATCACTTATGGGTGGTGGGGAGGAAACAGGGGAAAGAAAGCAAAAATCAGGAATTATAGGCCAGCCTGACATCAGCACTCAAAATACTGAAGTCCATTATCAAACATTTGAGAGCAAATGACAGCTACAGACTACATTTAAAAGGAGCTTTAATTCTGCATTGTTGCCCTTTGCAGAATTTAACAAAGGAAACAGTTTTGGATGAAGAGGTGGCATGATACTCCCAGTCACCATTCCATATTAGTTCTACTGGGATAGGTTTTTTTTGAACTACATAGTCCCTTTAACACATGCACACCTTATACTACTAATGCACAGCCTGCCTGTTCCTGCAGAGACATTCAATTACTGCACACATACAAAACTTGATAGAAACCACGACGAATGTCCATTCAGGATTCTCCATTTATTATTTTCCCCTACCCTGAATCACAGAGATCATTTCAAAATTTGCACTCCAAAAACATGACCAGATCTCCTTCAACTTTAATTGTGCTTGAACAACCACTATTGCCATGCTCCAAACCTCAATAGTGAAATAGTAGCTTCATGTTGCTCCTTCTTGCAAAATGCTAGCATACAGTATTTTTGGAATACACTTGCAATTCATTAAAACTCCATTACTGAAAATTCAACTATACATTTCATTTTGGTAGCATTTTTATAAAGTCAGTTAGCAATTACTTACCTAAATTCTACAGTAGCTGTAAATGATTCCTGCTCAGTTATTGAAAAGACGCAGAGAAAACCTTCCCCACTGCGGAAATAATTATCCCGAATGGCTGCATAGTCCTCCTGTCCAGCAGTGTCCAAGATATCTATCTGGACTTCCTCACCATCCAGAACAACTTTTTTCCTGTAACTGTCAGCTTTAGTAGGCTCATAGTCTTCAACAAACTGAAAGGAAATATTTAAAAAGCACAAGCAATTAATCTGAAACTTGCAACTGAGATTTTTTTCCTCCCTTTCCAGGTTCAATATTTCCATTCTCTTACCTGAAGGAAAGGAGTGTTACTGAAGTACAGCTTCATGAGTACTTCACAGCAATGGCCATCATTACAAGAAAATGCCAATAGGCACAATGTATTTTTACCCTTTGTCTAATGCAGGTCTTCATATCAGGAGTCATACTTATGAATCGCCTTGTCAGAGATACCAGATTAATACCTTATGTACTGCTCAAAAATGGCATTGTTTAACTTTCCTTTGGGCAGGTGGGGGGTTTGCCAGCAGGCACTGCAGATGAGAATCAAGGCTAACACTCCTAGATTTTATATACTAATTAATTGTTTTAATTTTATACTAAGTAGGAGGAGAGTATTCAATCTCCTTTAATAGCATTCTTTATTTCTTTTTACAAAGCACATTGCAATGCATATCCACCGACAGGTTAATAATAGGGTTGAAATACTTCATTGTTTGAAGACAGTAGTGCTATACCAAATGTCAAACTTTATTTAAAAACTTTGTGACTACGCTGTCACTTTAAAAATGTTATTGGGTCCTGTGTTACTTTAAGAGGTCGTAAAGGCAAAGGTGCCAAGAAATCTAGGAAGTGTCTAGTTTAATAACGGAAGGAGAGTGGCCAGTTCTCCCACTTCAGGATTTCTCTAGTTTGTTTTAGCTATAGCAGTCACAAGATGGGAGTGTCCGGGGGAGTTGCACGCTTCAGTAAAGAACTCCTGACCTGAAACCTGAACGTTGTCCCCTCCAACGTGTAAGAATCTGTATTTGAATTTACCTTTTTGCCAAGGTGTGCGCTTAATAGGACATCACATTGGAACAATTAGTTAAGTTACTGTATTAGGTCAGTTAAGTTTTCCGATAGTTATCCTAAATTGTTTTCTTTTGTTTAAACACCACAGTTGAACATGAACAAGCTTGGAAAACTTATGTATAAATGCAAGCTATTATGGCTCAGGCCAGACCTCAAAAATATTTTAAGGTAGCCTAGATCCTAAATCTTAAACAGGTTTGACGTGTGTGGTCTAGATGTGATGCAACTGGACAAACAACTTGGCTTTAAGCAAATCAGAACTTTGTTCATGTTCAACTGTGGTGTTTAAACAAAAGCATTAAGTCCTAATACTATGAGAGGGGCGGGGGGGGGGGCTCATGCCCGAAACGTCAATTCTCCTGCTCCTTGGATGCTGCCTGACCTGCTGCGCTTTTCTAGCAACACATTTTCAGCTACAAATGTAGAGAGCATTGCTGAGACCACACTTCAAATGTGTATACGATTTTGGACCCCTTGAGGAATGTGATTACACTGGAAGCTGTTCAGAGGAGTTTCACTTTGCTGCTTCCTCTGTCAAAGGGTTGAGTTGAGGAAAGGCTAAATATGTTCAGTCTACACGTATTGCAATTTCAAAGAATGGGAGGTAATCTTATTGAAATAAGAAGATTCAACTGAATGTAGATTCTGAAAGGATGCTTCCTCTCATGGGGATATCCAGGACTAAAGGAAGCGTTTAAAAATAAGTAGTCATCTATTCAAGATGGAACTGAGAAGGCATTGTTTTCAGAGTCATTTGTCTTTCAATTTATTCCATAGAGTGGTGGAAGTTGGATCACAATATATTTAGGGCCCAGTTAGACAGATTTTTGAACAAAAGAGTCAAAGGGGACAGACAGGAAAATTAAAGACACAATCCAATAGGTCAAATGAACTATTCCTGCTTCTATTCCTTACAAAGTGACAGCCTGTCAAACTAGTACAAGAATTGAGATCCTGCAGGATTTGAAGAGGAGATGTTTAAATATAATCCAGAGAATCAATATAGGTCAGTGTGTTTAGGGATAAAGAGCAATCAGATGCCTGAGACAAAGGATACTGTCTGTATCTTAAGGTTCATTAACAGGGAAATGGAATACCAGTGCAGGGAGGTTATGCTGAACTTAAATGGAATGTTAGCTAACCTAAGCTGGAGTACTGTGTAGAGCTCTGGATGCCAAACTTTAGAAAGTAGATGAAGGTTTCAGATAGTGCAGGTGATGCTTACAAAAGTGATTCCAGGAATGAGAAGTTTCAATTATGAAAAGTAGTGAGTTGGGACTGCTCTCCTTGGAGAGAAGTATAAGGGGAAATTTGACAGAAGTTTTCTGAGTAATGAGGGTAGATGGAGAGCAGATATCGCTCATAGTAGGGTTAGGAACAAGACTCAGTTTTAAAGAGTTTTGAAAAATGTTTGAGGTGAAAACCTTTATTTCTCCCCCCACACAAATGATTCAAAATGGAATGTACTGTCTAGAAGTGCAATGGAGACATTGTCAACTGAGGCAAAAGAATACTGGATGACTTATTTAAAGTGTGTGCTGGGTCATGGGAGAAGGCAGGAGTTTGACATTAAGTAAAACACTCAGAACCCATGCAGACACAATGGGCTGAATGGCTTTCTTCTGCACTGTAACAATTTCATTAAAACGGTAGAGCAAACCTCCTTTCTTATATAGTAAAGAAATTCAGTAGATGCTATAGCAGAAATGACACCGCAAATAGCATTCTCAAAATACTGAAGATCTGGAAAGGCCATGTATTTTTAACCAAAAAATAATAAATTGACAGTTGGAGAAACGTTTGGAAAACCCAAGAATTATATACATTATCATTAGTGACAGTGATAAAATTCATCAGAATTATAGGCAAGGACATGCATTTTTTAAAAATACAATAAATTGTCAGTACTCTCAATCTCCAAAGGATCCTAAGTGAAAGAAACTGAATGGCCTCATTCCAGGTGCCTATCAAATATTGGCTGTTCAATTTCACACAAATCAGGCAGATTATAAAATTTAGGAAATTTCATTTTAAAGTGTTACATTGATACAGCAGAGGGTGCTGTTTTGAAACAGAAGAGAAGCAAAAGCTTTCTCTCTTCATTTTGAGGGGTGTTGTGCCCAACACAGACAGTGGATGATGACGTATTCCATAAGACAGCATCAGTGCCTTCCATAAACTCAGAAGTGAATTGCCGTCTCAAAAACCACTAACCAGAATGTTTGACGCAAGAGTATAATGCTGTTTAAAACAATACAAGCAAAACTTCTAATCAGGTAGGAGTACTTTTACATTTTGTAATCTGAATACAAAGAAATAAAATCAAGTGTTAACTGCAAATAGGGATATTAAAATTGAAAAATCAATTCTAAACAAACAACATTTTGGCACTTGTGCAAACAGTAGGTACCACCAGTTGAGACAGTAGGATGCTCTAAGACCATGATGTAGAAGACAGGAGTTATTCAAGATCACTGCAATTTGCTCTTCAAATGGGAATGGAAGAATAAAGTCACATAGCACAGAAACAGACCCCTCGGTCCAACTCAAATGCCAGACATCCCAATCTGACCTAGCCCCATTTACCTCCTCTAAACCCTTCCTATTCATAGACCAATAGATGGCTTTTAAATATAGTTGTATCTGCCTCCACCATTTCCCCTGGCAAATCGTTTCATACACTCACCACCCACTGCATGAAAACGTTGCCCCTCAGATCTTTCCCGTCTCACCTTAAACCTATGCCCTCTAGAATTGGACTCCCCAATATACAGAAAAGACCTTGGCTATTCACCCCAAGTTCCTCAAATTTTGTAAACCTCCATAAAGGTCACCCCTCAGCCTCCTATGCTCCATGGATAAAAAGGCCCAGTCGATTCAGCCTCTAATCGAATCCTCCAGTTTCAGGAACATCCTTTCTGCAACCTCAAGTTTAACAACATGCTTCTCCCAAATGTTTAGAGAAGTTGGTTTGAAGTGTCTACTTCAACACCAGGAGCATCTGAAATAAAGTGGGTGAACTTGCAGCATGGTTGGTACCTGGGACTTCGATGTTGTGGCCATTTCGGAAACATGGATCGAGCAGGGGACAGGAATGGTTGTTGCCGGTTCCAGGATTTAAATGTTTCAGTAAGAACAGAGAAGATGGTAAAAGAGGGAGAAGTGTGGCATTGTTGGTCAAGGATAGTATTACAGTTGCAGAAAGGATGCTTGGGGATTTGTCAACTGAGGTAGTATAAGCTAAGGTTAGAAACAGGAAAGGAGAGGTCACCCTATTGGGAGTTTTCTATAAGTCTCAACAGTTCCAGAGATGTAGAGGAAAGAATAGCAAAGATGATTCTCAATAGGAGTGAGAGAGACAGGATAGCTGTCATGGGGGTCTTCAACTTTCCAAATATTGACTGGAAACACTATAGTAGGAGTACTATAGATGGGTCAGTTTTTGTCCAGTGTGTCCTGGAGGGTTTTCTGACACAGTATGTAGACAGGCCAACAAGGGGTGAAGCCCCATTAGATATGGTAGTAGGTAATGAGCCCGGCCAGGTGTTAGACTTGGAAGTAGGTGAGCACTTTGGTGATAGTGATCACAATTCTGTTATGTTTACTTTAGTGATAGAAAGGGATAGGTGTATACCACTGGGCAAGAGTTATTGATGGGGGAAAAGGCAATTACGATGCGATTAGGCAAGACTTAGGAAGCATAGGATGGGGAAGGAAACTGCAGGGGATGGGCATATTAGAAATGTGGAGCTTATTCAAGGAAAAGCTGCGAGTGTCCTAGATAAGTACGTACCTGTCAGGCGCGGAGGAAGCTGTAGAACACGGGAGCAGTAGTTTACGAAGGAAATGGAATCTCTGGTCAAGAGGAAGGAGGCGGCTTATGTTAGGATGAGATGTGAAGGCTCAGTTAGTGTGCTTGAGGGTTACAAGATAGCCAGGAAAGACCTAAAGAGCTCAGAAGAGCCAGGAGGAGACACGAGAAGTTGTTGACGGATAGGATCAGGGGAAACCTTAAGGCTTTCTATTGGTATTTAAGGAATAAAAGAATGACGAGAGTAAGTTTAGGGCCAATCAAGGATAGTAGTGGGAAGTTGTGTGTGGAGTCAGGGGAGATGGGTGAAGCACTAAATTAATATTTTTCAACAGTATTCACTCTAGAAAATGACAATGTCGTCGAGGAGAATACTGAGATACAGGCTACTAGAATAGGTGGGATTGAGGTTCACAAGGAAGAGGTATTAGAAATCCTGCAGAGTGTGAAAATAGATAAGTCCCCAGGGCCGGATGGGATTTATCCTAGGATCCTCTGGGAAGCCAGGGAGGAGATTGCCAAGCCTTTGGCATTGATCTTTAAATCGCCATTGTCTACAGAAATAGTGCCAGAAGACTGGAGGATAGCAAATGTGGTTCCCCTGTTCAAGGAGAGTAGAGACAACCCAGGTAATTATAGACCAGTGAGCCTTACTTCAGTTGTTGTAAAGTGTTGGAAAAAGTTTGAGATAGGTTTTATCATTTAGAAAAGAATACATTTGATTAGGGATAGTCAGCACGGTTTTATGAAGGGTAGGTCATGCCTCACAAACCTCATTGAGTTCTTTGAGAAGGTGACCAAACAGGTAAATGAGAATAAACCAGTTGATGTGGTATATATGGATTTCAGCAAGGCCTTCGATAAGGTTCCCCACAGTAGGCTATTGTACAAAATGCAGAGGAATGGGATTGCGGGAGATACAGAAGTTTGGATCAGTAATTGGCTTGCTGAAAGACAGAGGGTGATGGTTGATGGAAAATGCTCATCCTGGAGCCCAGTCACTACTGGTGTACCGCAAGGGTCGGTGTTGGGTCCACTGCTGTTCATCATTTTTATAAACGACCTGGATGAGGGTGTAGAAAGGTGGGTTAGTAAATTTGCAGACAACACTAAGGTCGGTGAAGTTGTGGATAGTGACGAAGGATGTTGTAGGTTACAGAGAGACATAGATAAGCTGCAGAGCTGGGCTGAGAGGTGGCAAATGGAGTTTAATGCAGACAAGCGTGAGGTGATTCACTTTGGTCGGAATAACCAGAATGCAAAGTACTGGGCTAATGGTAAGATTCTTGGTAGTGTAGTGAGCAGAGAGATCTCGGTGTCCAGGTACACAGATCCTTGAAAGTTACCACCCAGGTTGACAGGGTTGTTAAGGCAGCATAGTAGCTTTGGGTTACAAAGCTTGATGTGTTGTGATGGACTGAATTATATCCACAAACAGCAAATCAGCTTATTTTAAATTACAGTAGTATTTCACATATGTGTCTACATTTAGCTATGCAATTCCAGAGAAAGTATAAGTAGGATATGAACCCAAATTAAAAAGGATACAAATTACCAGTGATACTTGCTCCCTTTATAACAAAACGTAAAGTTATCCTCATTGAGGAAAATAGTTTACATGATTTGAAGATTTATTTTTCAGGCCTGCCTTGGAGTTTCCTAACCTATAAATTGAAATAGAAAAAACTGGAGAAAATGAGGACTGCAGATGCCAGAGATCAGAGTCAAGAGTATGGCGCTGGAAAAGCACAGGTCAGGCAGCACCCAAAGAGTAGGAGAATCAATGGTTCAAGCAAGGCAAATGCCTTTCATCAGTATTGAGGTTTGAGAGCGAAGGGGATTGAGAGATAAATTGGAGGTAGGGGGTGTGGGGGAAGGTAGCTGAGAATGCAATAGGTAGATGAAAATAGGGGCAATGCTGACAGGTTGGAGTGGAGGGTAAAGTGGAAAGGTGGGAAGGAAGATAGGAAGATGGACAGGTAGGATAGGTCATGAGGGCACAGCTGAGGTAGAAGGTTGAATCTGGGATAAGGTAGGGTTTTTTTGGGGGGGGGGGGGTGGAAATAAGGAAACTGGTGAAACTAGAACAAACAGTGCCCGTTTATAAAAGGATTTAATACGAAAATATTGGGCCTATATAGTACATGGCACTTCAATCTGTAATAACTAGTATAATATTTTAAGAGAATCCCTGGAGTACAAAAAAATCCTATCTTTTAATAAAAACTCAATGAAAATAATCTCTTACCTCATCATACATGAACTGCAATGTTAGTGCTGACTTGCCTACACCTCCACTGCCCACCATTATCACTTTGTGTAGTGCCAACGAGCTCTGATTCTTGTTCTTGTTAGCTGCCATTTTAGACCAGATTGTCAAAATGGATATGTAGTACTTGATTGACAAGTTCTGCTCTGTACAAAAAACAAACATTTTGATCAGTTTTGACAAAAAAAAAACTGTAGAACTCTAGCTACAGCTTTTCTAAAACAAACAGGAAGGGGTAGTAACATGGCAGATCGGACAGCATTTGAAGTACTGAAGCAGTACAGATTAGATATTTCCTCAGGACGTTTTAAAAATACACAGTTGAACATTATGTTACTATAGAACAGAAACAAGAAAATTGCTTGTTCCAGTTAACTTGGACTAATCATCCGAATTATGCTGATCAGGAAACAGAAGGAATCAGTCAGTCTACCCTGCTAGTCAGTCAGTCAGTCATTTTATTACACAAAAAAGTAGATGAAATTTTAGAAAGTTATTAATTTTTCTAAAATTACAATGCAAGTTAAAGCAGGGTTGCAAATTTAACTTGTTCATGTGTATCAAAGAACTGAACCAGAATTTCCCACTAGATTCAACTAGGAAAATATTCAAAGATTTAAAAATTCTTAAGATTACAGCCAAAACAATTCAAAGACAGACTTTGGGGATATGCACATTGTCATTTAATCAGACATTAAAAATAAGTTCACTACGCACCATCAATGCATTAATTTTTACAATTATAGTACATAATGATAGAGGACATTTTTCTTGGTAGTGCAACTTATTCAGAATAAGTAATTGAAATGCTTAAGTTGATCACAAAAGAATATTCTTACTGCCAAAAAAAAATGAATGGCAACTCGATATTGTTCTTTAGTACAAAATCCATGAAACCAGGGAAAAACAGTGCTTAAAATCAAGATCATTTCTGATAATTTCAAGGATAAAATGATTACAAACCACCTGAAATTCAAGTTGAAAGAAACAGCAAGTTAGAAGGAACACTGGATTATGAAGTTTGAAGGTGTTTTTGATATACAGGAAATGCTAAGTCATAGAATAGCTCAGCACAGAAAGAGGACTTTCAACACAAATCTGCACTAGTGTGTTTGGAAATGCAACGGATTGGTCCCGATCATTCTTTTCAAGAGTCCATATTAAGCCCTGCCACCCCCAAAGTATTTAATTACCTTCCAAAAGATAACTATTTAAATCTATATTTCCCACCCTCTCCTGGTACTTCAGACAGCTCGAGTCAAAATCTTCTCTTGTCCTTCACTAGTTTAAGGATAAGAAACCCAATTTATCCAGTCTTCCCACACTTTCCAGTTAATCCTTCATTGGATTAAATCTCCAGAGTCATAAGGTCAGAGATATACAGCATGGAAACAGACCCTTCGGTCCAACTCATCCATGCCGACCAGATATCCCAACCTGATCTAGGCCCATCTGCGAGCACCCAGCCCATATCCTTCCAAGCTCTTCAAATTCATATACCCATCCAGATGCCTTTAAAAACGTTTCAATTGTACTAGCCTCCACCACTTCCTCTGGCAGCTCTGAAAAAAAAAAGTACCACCCTCTGAAAAAGTTGCCCCTTAGGACACTTTCCCCTCTCACCCTAAACCTATGCCCTCTAAGTTCAGGATACCTCCACCCCAGGGAAAAATACTTTGTCTATTTATCCTATCCATGCCCCTCATGATTTTATAAACCTCTATAAGGTCACCCCTAAGCCTTCGACACTAAGGAAAACAGCCTCAGCCTATTCAACCTCCCATAGAGATCAAATCCTCCAACTCTGGCAATATCGTAAAACTTTTCGGAACCCTTTCAAGTTTTATAACATCCTTTTGATAGGAAGGAGACCAGAATTGCAAGCAACATTTCAACAGCAGTCTAACCAACATCCTATACAACCGCAACATGACCTCAACTCCTGTAGTCAATACTCTAACCAATAAAGGAAAGCATACTAAACTCCACCTTTGCTATCCTATCTATCTTGGAGAGCTATGAACCTGCACTCCAAGGTCTCTTTATTCAGCAACACTCCCTAGGGCCTTACCATTAAGTGTATACATCCTGCTAAGATTTGCTTGCCCAAAAAGCAGCACCTTGCATTTATCTAAATTAAACTCCATCTGCCACTTCTTAGCCCAATGGCCCATCTGATCTAGATCCCGTTATACTGAGGCGACTTTTTTTTGCTCTTCACTACACCTAAGTTTTGGTGTCATCTGCAAACTTACTAACTATACCTCTTCTGCTCACATCCAAATCATTTAAGTGAGTGATAGAAAGTAGTGGACCCAATACCGATCCTTGTGGCACACCACTGGTCACAAGCCTCCAGTCTAAAAAACCCCTCCAACACCACCCTGTCTTCTACTGTTGAGCCAGTTCTGTACCAAATGGCTAATTCTTCCTGTATTTAGTGAGATCTAACCTTGATCGCCAGTCTCCCATGGGGAACCTTGTCGAATGCCTTATTGAAGTCCATATAGATCACATCTACTGCTCTGCCCTCTTACTTCAAAAAAACTCAATCAAGTATGAGAGACATGATTTCCCATGCACAAAGCTATGTTGACTATACCTGATCAGTCCTTACCTTTCCAAATATGTACATCCGCCCCATAGCATTCACTCCAACTTGCCCACCACAGACATCAGGCTCACTGGTCTATAGCTCCCTGGCTTGGCCTTACCACCTTTCTTAAATAGTGGCACCACATTAGCCAACCTCCAGTCTTCCAGCACCTCACCTGTGACTATCAACGATACAAATATCTCAGCAAGAGGCCCAGCAACCACTTTCCTAGCTTCCCAGAGTTCAGGGATGTATGCACTTATGCGTTTCAAGACATCCAGCACTACCTCCTCTGTAGTATGGACACTTTTCAAGATGCCATTATTTCCCTGCAATCTATATCTTTCAGGCTTTTTTCCTCCACAGTAAGCACTGATGCAAAATACTCATTTAGTATCTCATGTGGCTCCACACAAAGGCTACGTTGTTGATCTTTGAGGAGCCTTCTCTCCCTAGCTACCCTTTTGTCCTTAAGGTATTGTAAAAACCCTTTGGATTCACCTTCACCCTATTTGTCAAATTATCTCATTGCCCTCCTGATTTAAACATACTCCTACTGCCTTTATATTCTTAAGTTTCACCATCTTGTCTATACCGGACATGTTTTTTCTTAACCATAGAACAATACAGCACAGAACAGGCCCTTCAGCCCACGATGTTGTGCCGAACATCTATCCTAGATTAAGCACCCATCCATGTACCTATCCAATTGCCACTTAAAGGTCGCCAATGATTCTGACTCTACCACTCCCACAGGCAGCGCATTCCATGCCCCCACCACTCTCTGGGTAAAGAACCCACCCCTGACATCTCCCCTATACCTTCCACCCTTCACCTTAAATTTATGTCCCCTTAACCAAACCCTCAATTTCTTTAGTCACTCAGCCTTCCCCATACCTACCAGCCTTTCCTTTCACCCTAACAGGTGTCTGTCTCTGGACTCTCGTTATCTCATTTCTGAAGGCTTCCCATTTTCCAGCTGTCCCTTTACTGTAAACATCTGCCCCCAATCAGGTTTTGAAAGTTCTTACCTAATACAATCAAAATTAGCCTTCTCCAATTTAGAACTTCAACTTTTAGACACTGACACCTCAGTCACCTGCCCTGCTTTATTTCCCCAAGAGTGGTCAAGTTTTGCCCCTTCTCTAGTAGGTTCATCCACATACCAAAATCAAAAATTTCCTCTTCATCTAAACCCTCAACACTATTGCAGTCCCAGTCGATGTTTGGAAAGTTAAAATCCCCTACCATAACCACCCTATTATTCTTACAGATAACAGATCTCCTTGCAAATTTGTTTCTCAATTTCCCTCCAACTACAGAGGAACATCGATTATCCAAACGAGATGGTCGGGCACTATTTTGTTTGGATAATTGATTTCCTTTGGGGCTTGCAGTCTTGTGAATTCTGCTCCACGTTCAGGAGACTAGACTAGGCAGCAGCTCACCACATACAAGCCCCCATCCACCGCCCAACCCTGCCCACCTGCAAACAGGGCAGCCAGACAGGACACCAACAGTAAGACTGCTGCTGCCTTTGTGGGGTAAGTCTGCAAATAGTACACACTCAGAGCCACATAACATTTTACTACAACCTTTTGACCAGTTCTACCTTTTCCCTATCAAGGATAATGGTGGAGAGATTCGGGGGGGGGGGAAAAGAGACGCTCACCCCTATGTAGAACTCGAAGGGAAGTGGGGAGAGGGCGGGAGGTCAGCCATTTAGTGCCTGGACCGTCCAGGACTGTTCTCGGCAGCCTTTCAGTGAGCGGAGTTTGTTTTTAATCTTTGTACCTGTAAACAAAAGACGCGATCAGGGTTGGAATAGCTCTTTGGTGTAATGTTTCTATCAGGACCTTGAGATCCCTTCAGATAATTGATATTAGAGATTCCTCTGTATTTGGGGGCCTATAATACAATCCCAATAAAGGTAGTGATCAACTCTTATTTCTCAGTTCAACCCAAGTAACTTCCAGGAATATCCTCCATCAGTACAGCTGTAATGCTATCCCTTATCAAAAAAGCCACTCCCTCTCCTCTCCTCCACACCGCCCCTTGCCTGCCTTTCTGAACTTCCCATAGCATTTGTATCCAAAAACATTAAGCTGCCAGCCCTGTCTGTCCCGGAGCCACATTTCTGTAATGGCTATATCCCAGGCCATCTTCCTAACCATGCCTGGAGATCATCTGCCTTCCCCGTTAGACCTCTTGTATTGAAATTAATGCAATTTAATTTATCAGTCCTACCTTGTTTGTTGCTTTTCCTTGCCTGTTTGACTCTTCTTTTCTCAACTGTACCAGTCTCATATTGAGCGCTTTCCTCACTATATCCTTCCCCCACTCTAATTGACATTAAGGAGGCTTTTCACATGACAGTTAAAATGAGTAAATTTCCAAACTTCAATCTTCAAACAGTTTGAGACACTCTCAGATGATCAACTATTACAAAATTTCTTTCACAGCTTTACAGACATGAAATTTCAAGTTCTGAGTAACTCTTAAAATTTGTCCCAATTACAGGTACGAAGCTAAAACGAAAATCAATTTCAGTCCTCAATGTATTTTCACAATAAACACTGGGAACAGAATTTACATATGCCAATAGTAGCAGTGCATATTCAGCCTGCTATTGATTCAACTTGTCCCCAGATAGGGCACTTTGTTGTGACTGTAAATAATAAGCATGAAGTTTCAATGCTGGCTAAAATGCTCTCTGCAGATAATATCAATTTTCAGAGGGTCATGAATCTTCAGTATTCCCTTTTGCAGACAGCAGTGGACACTGATTCAATACTTTAAGTACAGGCAGATAGACTTTTCATTCATAAGGGGCTGGAACATTTTTTGTGGACGGAGGGGTGAAGAGAAGGTGAGTGCGCAGATTTGAAGCTACAACCAGGTGTATTGCCATCTTACTGACGGGCAGAGCAGGTTACAGTATCTGAACAGACTATTTCTAATTCTAATGTGCATGTGTGGGGGGGATGGGACAAGAGTAGGAGAGAGAAAAAAATACCAACTGGTGAACCTTTTCCAGACTGCCTGTAAATATTAGCTTCATAATACCCTTGCTGTAAGTGTGACCAGAACTGGACACTATTCTAGAAGAGAACTCACTGGCCTATGAAACCTCAACATGATCCCCCAATTCCTATACTCAAAGGTCAGAGCAAAGTCTGCCAAACTCCTCACAGAAGCACATACATTGTCAATCTTAATAAGCCAGGAATAGCAGGGAGTGATCAGAAGTCCCAAAGTGCAAGTGTTAGTAACCAAGATATGGTGCTGTGGAGATACAGAAATGTATAAAAGGTTATTTCAAAAGAAGGACAAATCATTGCACATGAGTATAGAGAGAATGAAATGAGAAAACAAAAAGATACCGGTCAGTCTCTTTGCATGGTCAGAAAAAGCTAGAGAGGGGGATAAGACAATCCGCCCCCACCCCACTCCGGCCTATCACCCTCACCTTGACCTCCTTCCACCTATCCCACCTCCATCGCCCCTCCCCAAGTCCCTCCTCCCTACCTTTTATCTTAGCCTGCTTGGCTACTCTCTCATTCCTGATGAAGGGCTTATGCTCGAAACGTCGAATTCCCTATTCCTGAGATGCTGCCTGGCCTGCTGTGCTTTGACCAGCAACACATTTGCAGCTGTTTCAGATAAGACAATCACTCTAGGTTTAGATATTTCAAATGAGGCGTTGGAGAACAAGATAGAGCAGGTCAACAAGCACAGGGCTAAATGGTCATCATAGTTAACACTGGACTGAATTTGGGTAAAGATCTGAAATTTTACAGATGAATGAGGGGACTGACCAAATGAGTATTGGGAGTCACATCTATGACAATGTGGAGAGGTGCTTAGCAGAAGGGGTGTACCAAGACAGGAAAGGCTAGTATGTAGATGTGAAGGTAGGCAGTTTCACAATAAAGAGAATTAAAAATAATTCAGGGGTCAAATAGGATAGTAAAGTTGCTAGTAATCTGGCTCATCTATGGAGAAGCAATGGAGAAAATGGAGAACAGTGTCAAGTTAATGAAACTTGTGGTCGAGAACAAACAAGGTGGTTTCAGGTCTTCCCATTGCTTGGATGGACTGTTCATCCAGATCAAAGACTTATTCCATGATCTTCAGAAGGTAATCGAACAAATTTCTAACAGTATTCAACCCTGAACATTTTTATGATGCTTCTTTCTGCTGGAGCAGCAGTGGAAATGTGTTTTGTCCAGAAGAAAACGGATCAATCCTAACTTTCAATTTAACATCCACTAAGTATTAATCACTTTGGCTTCAGTGGAAGTTTGCTTACTATCAGTGTTCATTCAGTCCATTTTACACACCTACCATCTGACGGGAAATTTTTTTTTCTAAAAGACTACTAAATGCTGCCAATGCCACAGCATTCTGCAAATCAGATTCCCTTCAAAAGCTCCAGTGACCATCTCAAACACTACAATGCTCGACTGTCACTGAAGCTTTTCAATTACAACAACAACTTATTTTACTGAAAGCTATAGGCAATTAAAAACTCATTGTATTCAAATGGACAAATGGAGCATTTAAAAAGTTTGGGCAATTTTTTTGCTCATAGTATTGACCTTAACCACTGTTGTTTAAATACCTCATGGAAAAATGAGCCAGTGACAACCAAGTATATAACTCTTAAAAGGCAGCCAGTGGCAGGAGTTTGCCAGCGAATCTCATTTCAGGTAAAACTTCCTTCTTATTCAGTGCAATGCAGCAAAAAGCAACAAAGTTGGAGGGAATCCTAAGGGACAGGATGTACACATTTGAAAAGGCTAGGACTGATTAGGGACAGTTAACATGGATGTGTGCATGGCAAATCATGTCTCACAAACGTGATCGAGTTGTTTGAAGTAACAAAGAAATGATGAGGGCAGAGCAGTAGATGTGATCTATATGGACTTCAGTAAGGCATTCAACACGGTTCCCCATGGGAGACTGATTAGCAGGATTAAATCTCATGGAATACAGGGAGAATTAGTCATTCGTATACAAAACTGACTCAAAAGGTAGAAGACAGGGGGTGGTGGCGGAGGGTGGTTTTTCAGATTGGAGGCCTGTGACCAGTGGAGTGCCACAAGGATTGGTGCCGGATTCACTACTTTTCATCATTCACACAAATGATTTGGATGTGAGCATAAGAGGTACAGTTAAGTTTGCTGATGGCACCAAAATTGGAGGTGTAGTGGACAGCAAAGAAGGTTACCTCAGATTACAACAGGATCTTGATCAGATTGGCCAATGAGCTAAGAAATGGCAGATGGGATTTAATTTAGATAAATGCAAAGTGCTGCATTTTGGGAAAGCAAATCTTAGCAGGACTTATGCACTTCATGGTAAGGTCCGAGGGAGTGTTGCTGAACAAAGAGACCTTGGAGTGCAGGTTCATAGCTCCTTGAAAGTGGAGATGCAGGTAGATAGGATAGTGAAGGCTGCATTTGGTATGCTTTCCTTTCTTGTTCAGAGTATTGAGTACAGGAGTTGGGAGGTCATGTTGTGGCTGTACAGAACACTGGTCAGGCCACTGTTGGAATACTGTGCGCAATTCTGATCTCCTTCCTATCAGAAAGATGTTGTAAAACTTGGAAGAGTTCAGTAAAGATTTAAGGATGTTGCCAGGGTTGGAGGATTTGAGCTATAGGGAAAGATTGAATAGGCTGGGGCTGTTTTCCCTGGACCAGAGGCTGAGGGGTGACCTTAGAGGTTTATAAAATCATGAAGGGCATGGATACGACAAATAGACAAAGTCTGATGCATGACCTTGAAATGACAAGCAATTACAACATTACTGCACATTTTCATGGGCAAGGTTGCCGGTTGAATTGAGTTATGCATAACCATGGCTAGTTATTGCAATAATTATAACACATCCCATTGTTGGCATAGCCCAAACTATTGTGCAACAATAGCAGAAAAGGTATATAACAAATCAAGCAAATGTCCTAGACGGTGTTACATATTAGGTGGCTGTACTCAGCCAATGAGCAGACATTCCATTCTACTTGTCTGCTTGTAGCTGCTCTTGCTACTAGATCGGACATGGTTTATCATACTCCCATTAAACAGCTCAGTCACAGAACAAATGAGGTGGAAACAAGTGCTTGGTTCACAGGTTTACCATGCTGCTTTGGGAAATGAATTATCAATCTTCCCAAATTACTATGTTGAGAAATCAGGTCAGCAAAGAGATAGCAAATTTTAGGGCCACTTAGATTCATAAATTACTTGAAAAGGGTTACTCTTCTGGATCTGTAGATTTCTCCTTTACATTTCAAGGAACTTACAGTAAGGTTTGACATATACAGAATTCTAGAATTACTAAGCAGCTCAGAGAAGATCTGTGCAGAAAGAAAGTTTACATTGAGTTGATGACATTTCATCAGGAATAGGACAGCATATTAGAACAGGTTTTAAGGCAGAAGTTAAATGAAAAGGCATGACTACACAAAGTGAAAGGTGATGATAATGAGACAAGTTGAGTTTACAGAAGAGGCAAATGACAATAGAAGAGTAACAAACAATAGACATAGTCTGTAC
This sequence comes from Hemiscyllium ocellatum, assembly GCF_020745735.1. Taxonomy (NCBI): domain Eukaryota; kingdom Metazoa; phylum Chordata; class Chondrichthyes; order Orectolobiformes; family Hemiscylliidae; genus Hemiscyllium; species Hemiscyllium ocellatum. Next base: position 21,752,808 of record NC_083407.1, on the reverse strand, counting down.
AAGATGGGAGCAGTGGTTGTGCTCAGATATTACTCAAGTTCAGCAAACTAGAAACTTTGATACTGCCACTTTGTTTTCTTATTTATTCACAGGATACACGTGTTTTGTTTGATTGCTTGTCACTAAGTCCTCCTGACCATGTCATTCAGACCTCGTTACATGGAAATATACAAAACAAGAAAAGCATTATCTACTTATGAACTCCATTCTGCCACCCAACATTATGGTTAAACCTGGAAGGAAGGAGGCCAGATAGGAATAAGGCATAGACTTAAACTGATGCGACTACAGGCTTGGGTGGACAAAGGTATCCTGTAAAGTCACAGTCTGAATTTGTCTTTGCAAAAGAAGGGACATTAAATTGTTAGCTGTTAACAAGATCTACCAAATTGGAAAAAATAAATTGCTTTTTGATCTGGGAGCAAATGTGTTTGGCAGTCTAGATCACTGGAGTGGTGGTGTTGGAACTGCTAAAATTGCATGGGAAGGCATGTCAGGTGGTTGAGAAGGGAGCCAGGAAGTGGGAGGGATTTCAGAGGAAGAACAACAAGAACAAGGATATCCTTGACATTTCAACGGGGTAGGGGCAGGGCAGAGGGGGTAGCACGAGAGAGTGAGACACCATAAGTACAGCAAATAGAATGGTATTGTCCTTGCCAGTATCCAAACACAATGATGGGAATGATCAGTTGAGGGGAAAAAGACAGATCAAAAGAAAGATTATGGAAGGTGACCTGGAAGAATTAGGAGAATGGCAACGTACATGCTGGCAATAGCTACAACACTTCAGCCTGTTCAATGGAGACAATACGTTTGGACTACATATTAGTCAATAGCTGATCAATAGAGGGAGACAGGAGTTCAGAAAGGGGAGAGTTGCAGTGGTATTGCAAGAACTGGAGGAAAGGGTGAAAACAAAGCAAATTTGCTGAAAACATCAAGGAGAGAAAGACTTACATGTACATACTGTGCGTTTCATGTCATCAGGATATCCCAAAGCACTAAGTCAAATAACGACCACATCTTAAATTGAAGGGTATTCACTGTTAGGATATTGGAAACACATCAGCATAATTGTGCACAGCAGACTGCAGAAATCCAGCAAGCATTGAGATGATCCAATTACCTGTTCCTTTTTGAAAAGGAATGTTGTTTGGGGATAAGGATACCAGGGAGACTCCCCAGTTGTATTTTTAAAGGCAAGCTATGAGATGTGTGTCTACTTAGAAAGCAGGGTCCAGTCACATGCAAAAGATGACATCTCTAACAGCACTGCATTGAAGTGTCAACCAGATATTACACAAATTCCAGAGCAAGCTTGAAGGTTCATGTAATGATGAATTGTAAGAGCACAAAACTGAAGCAACATAAAAGATAGATTGCAGGGCACGAGATGATGAACACAATAGGGATGAGTGAGGTCATCAAAGGACTCGAAACAAGGAAGAAAAAGAGCCTGGGCATGTTAAAACAGTCTAGATTAGAGTGGCACTGGAAAAGCAGTCGGTCAGGCAGCATCCAAGGAGCAGGAAAATCGACATTTCGGGCAAAAGCCCTAAGTCAAAACATAGGGGCGAAAGATGAACAGGACCTGGTGTGACAAAAGTGAAATCCTGCCGATATGAAAATCTGAAATAAAAACATTACTGGAAACATTCAGGAGTTCAGGTTTATCCGTGGAGAGGATCAGAATTAACCCATTAGATTGATGACCTTTCATCAGAATATAGTGCAAGTTGGGACAATGATAACATTTCTAAGCAGCTCAAGCTTATAAAAAAGGTGCAAGAGGAAAGCCAGACAGCTTTGGAATTCACAAAATATATTATAGAGATTAAAAAAGCAGAACTCATTTCAGGGAAGGTGAGGCCAGGTGTTCAATGTTATGGAAATAAAAAATAGCTAATCTTGGAAAGAGAAGACAGATAGGAATGAAACACTGATCAGGTAGAGGAAGGGAAGGGAGCAGGTGGAAGGCAGAATGCATTTGCTGGCTTGACCTCTGGCATCTGCAGAATGTTTTCTAAAAGTATTCACGAAACAATAATTGCACAGTGCAATTTTGAATAACTTCTGAAAAATTCATAAACCTTAATTTCATTTAAGCTTAAATTTTAAAATCTATACACATTACAATAGCAGAGCAAGAATCCTAAATATCTAACCAAGCAACACTTGGAAGCATTCACACAAACATTCCACAAATCAATGTTATTTCCTTTGACATTCATTTTTAAAAGTGTTAAATATGCATCTACTTGCATATTTAAAAAGTTGGACTTTAAACAGAACTTGACATCAGCAATTTCAGCTCCAAAACACTTCACTGTCAAAATAAATAGACAAAGAGTAAACAAAATATTTCCATACAAAAAGGAACTTTTGGTTAAAACATTGAGACTAGGAGAAGCTCTTTCCATTCTTCATGAAGGAAGAAGTTAATTCTACTATCTGAAAAGGTTAAAAATCACAACATCACGTTATAGCCCAACAAGTTTGTTTGGAAATACAAACGTTCGGAGTGCTGCTCCTTCATCAGGTAGCTAATGGAGCAGGACCAGAGGACACAATTTATAGTAAAATATCATACTGTCATTTAACTGATGCAATGTACTGAATAAACGTAGATTGCTATTAAGTGTATGGTCACTTAGAATGGGTTGCAGGTTTCAATTGTAGTAAACCCCAAATTTCTCTCAATCGGAGTGTGTCTGAGAAATTTAACAGCGCAATTCACAACTGATCTTGGAGACACTTTGGGCAAGGTTCGCAGCACAGAAACAGATAAATGAATTGTTTTAAGTGTGGCCTACAGAAAATCTGCAGTATAGAGTAGAGTGGGTTCTTTCTTGATTGTATGAGATACATCTCTCCATTAAACTTAAAATATAAGCCATAACTATTAATTTAACCTGGGGCAGTGTTTTGTAGAGAAATAAGAGTTATTCCCTGGGTCTGTAGATTGTGAAGGAGCAAAAATAGCTTTTAGTGGAGGGATGAGCGTTTCTTGTTAGATGTGGGAGTTTAAAGAGATTTAAGGGTTACTGTAGATTATATCTGCCATAAATGCCGCCGATTCTAACAGATCAAATGGATCGGTTGGAGACAGAGGGAATGAGGAATTTGCAACAGCAATGGTATGTGATGGATGGCAATTAATGGGGGGGGGGGGGGGGGGGGGGGGGGGAAGAAGAGCGCAAGAGAGGAAAAAAAAGAGCACGAAAGGAAAAAAAAGGAGCGCGAGAGAGAGAGCTCAGATACAGTCGCATAGATGGGTTAACTCCAGGAAAGGTAAGAGAGGTAGGCAGCTACTGCAATCCCCATTTCAAACAAGGATGCTCTTTTGGAAAATGTAGGGGATGATCGATTCACAGGGAAACATAGCAAGGACAGCCAAGTCTCTGATATTGAGACTGGCTCTAATGCAACAAGGGGTACGTCGGGTTCCAAAAGATCGATTGTATTATGGAACATGGGACTGGGATATCATAGCAATTACAAAACTTGGCTCAGGGATGGACAGGACTGGCAGCTTAATGTTCCAGGATACAAATACTACAGGAAGGATAGAAAGGGAGGCAAGAGAGGAGGGCGTGTGACATTTTTGATAAGGGATAGCATTACAGCTGTATGGAGAGAGGATATTCCTGGAAATACATCCAGGGAAGTTATTTGGGTGGAACTGAGACATAAGAAAGAGATGATCACCTCATTGGAATTGTATTAGAGACCACGAATAGTCAAAGGGAAAAATTGAGAAACAAACTTGTAAGGAGATCTCATGTATCTGTAAGAATAATAGTGCTTATGGTAGGGGATTTTAACTTCCCAAATATAGACTAGGACTGCCATAGTATTAAGGGTTTAGATGGAGAGGAATTCATTAAGTGTGTACAAGACAATTTTCTGATTCAGTATGTGGATGTACCTACTAGAGAAGGTGCAAACCTTGACCTACTCTTGGGAAATAAGGCAGGGCAGGTGATGAAGGTGTCAGTGGGGGGGGGGGGGGGGAGCACTGAGCCCAATCATAATTCTATTAAATTTAAGATAGTAACAGAGATCAATAGACCATATTTAAAAGTTGAAGCTCTAAATTAGAAAAAGGCCAATTTTGATGGCATTAGGTAAGAACTTTCAAAAGCCGATTGGGGGCAGATGTTCACAGGTAAAGGGATGGCTGGAAAATGGGAAGCCTTCAGAAGTGGGATGACGAGAATCCAGAGAAAGTATACTCCGGTTAGGGTAAAAGGAAAGGCTGGTAGGTGTAGGGAATGCTGGATGACTAAAGAAACTGAGGGTTTGGTTATGAAAGAAAAGAAAGCATATATCAGGTATGGATAGGATAGATCGAGTGAATCCCTAAAAGAGTAGGAGTTTACTTAAGGAAATCAGGAGTGCGAAAAGAGGACATGAGATAGCTTTCGCAAATAGAGTTAAGGAGAATCCAAAAGGATTTTTACAAATGCATTTAGGACAAAAGGGTAACTAGGAAGAGAATAAGATCCCTCAAAGATCAGGAAGGCAGCCTTTGTGTGGAGCTGCAGAAAATGGGGGAAGATACTAAACTCGTACCTTGCATCAGTATTTATGAAAAGGACATGGATAATATAGACTGAAGGGAAATAGATGGTGACATCTTGAAAAGTGTCCATAACACATAGGAGGAAGTTCTGGATGCCTTGAAACGGGTAAAGGTGGATCAATCCCCAGGACCTGATCAGGTGAACCCTAGAACTCTGTAGGAAGCTAGAGAAGTGATTGCTGGGCCTCTTGCTGAGATATGTGTATCATCGATAGTCACAGGTGAGGTGCTGGATGACTGGAGGGCGGCCAAAGTAGTGCCACTATTTAAGAAAGGTGGTAATGACATGCCAAGGAACTATAGACCAGTGAGCCTGACATCAGTGGTGGGCAAGTTGATTAGGGATAGTCAACATGGTTTTGTGCATGGAAAATCATGTCTCAAACTTGATTGAATTTTTTGAAGTAACAAAGAGGATTGATGAGGGTACAGCAGTGGATGTGATCCATGGGAGACTGGTTAGCAAGGTTATATCTCATGGAATACAGGGAGAACTAGCCATTTGGATACACAACTGGCTCAAAAGGAAGACAGAGGGTGGTGGTGGAGGGTTGTTTTTCAGATTGGAGGCCTCTGATCAGTGGAGTGCCACAAGAATTGGTGCTCGATCCTCTACTTTTTGTCATTTTTTTTGACTAATTTGGATGCGAGCATAAGAGGTACAGTTAAGTTTGCTGATGGCACCAAAATTGGAGGTGCAGTGGACAGTAAAGACGATTACCTCACATTACAACAGGATCTAGATCAGATGGATCAATGGACTAAGTGGCAGATGGCGATTAATTCAGATAAATGTGAGGTTCTGCGTTTTGGGAAAGCAAATCTTAGCAGGGCTTATGTACTTAATGGTAAAGGTCCTAGGGAGTGCAGCTGAACAAAGACTTTGGAGTGCAGGTTCATAGCTCCTTGAAAGTTGCAGGTAGATAGGATTGTGAAGGCTGCATTTGGTATGCTTTCCTTTCTTGGTCAGAGTATTGAGTACAGGAGTTGGGAGGTCATGTTGCAGCTATACAGAACATTAGTTAGGCCACTGTTGGAATATTGCATGCAATTCTGGTCTCCTTCCTATCAGAAGAATGTTGCAAAACTTGAAAGGGTTCAGAAAAGATTTACAAGCATGTTGCCAGGTTTGGAGGATTTAAGCTATCGGGAGAGGCACTCCACTTGTAAGCCTCTCTCAGTTCGTCCCAGAGATCATACTCTGTGGCAGTCTGGAATATAAAACTCTTACAGTTTAAAATTACTGTTATTGACCAATGGCATCAAATGTTACACTATAACAGATACCTAAAAGCCAGGCTTGAGCTAAGGTTCTACAACCACTAGAGTAGCAGTGTCAGCTCCTATACTTCGGAGCTCTCTCTGGCTACTCCCCTTATTGCTGCACACAAGCTCTCTTTACAGAATTTGGTATTAAAATTACAAAAATGCTACAATTTGTAAGTGACATTAGTTTAACTTGTCAGCTGTGTAGGGTCTTTCAAATTCATGAACTCATCGGAAATGATGTCACCACAGCAAATGACATCAACCCAAAGAGATCCAAACATAAAACAGGCTACGCCACCAGTGCATCATCCAGAAGCTCACTGGTGACAAAGTTCAAAAAGAAGCCTTTTGCTAAAAATCTTCAATAGAAACCAGAAATTTAATTTTTTTTTGGGGGGGGGGGGGGGGGGGGGAGGGAAGAGAGGAGAGAGATTGTGTGGGCACACAAGTGCATTTGCAGATTTGTAACTAGGTACATTCTAATTTTGTCCAAAAAAAGCACAATCCACAGGCAGTCCCTCTGACATTTTAGCAATTCCTACTTTGGAAATAGAACCATCTGACTCAAGGTTGGAATACAAACAGACTCTAACCTCACCTTTAATGAATTGAGATGAGTTTTTTTTGTGAAAACGTCGTTATCTCAGGACTTTGACTTGAAAGTCATTCTGGGATTTACATATCAATTGGAACCTGCAACCCATTAAGTCTTAAACAGCAGTCTAGGTTTATTCAATACATCACATCAGTTGGATGACACTGATCTTTTGCTGCAAATTTTGTACGTTACACAGCTCCAGAAGCTTGGACTTCCAAATCAACCTGTTGGACTATGCCCAGTTGAGAGAATTTCAACTTTGTTCACCCCCATCCAATACCAGCACCACCACATTTTATCTGAAAAGGCCAGAGTGTCATGATCCAACTGGTGACTCAAAATGGAGTGAAAAAACTAGTGATTGAATGTGAAACTTAATGCCTATTCTAGTAATCAAATCATTAGAAAGCAGACGAATAAAAAAAGGGATATGTTAACCATTTTCCTTTTACAGCAAAGATGCTGAAAAACAAGAATAATGGCAGGCAACCATCTGGTGATATCATGTCTAACTACAATTAAACCCTGATGCAGATCATAACATTCAGACTTCAGACATCTTTGTAGAATCTGACATTCTGATCCATACCCATTTACAGAACTGATTTTGCCTGATAACTAGGACCTGTGATACAATCTGCCTCAAAATCCTCATTAACCTCAAGAGGCGGGGTTAAATAAGATGCTGCTTACTTTGAAACTTATTTTCTGCTTCATGCTTTGTTGTTCCAACTTAAAATAATTTATTGAGCATTAAATTCTATTCAATAAATGTGACCGATTATTCTACAGCATCTGGAATGTAACAAAGATATTAGCGACAGGATGTGGATAATTTAAAAGCACTGTCAGCAGGGCTATGTGACTCATAATTAGTTCATTAAAAAGCCATAATGTATATTTGAGTTTTGGAAAATTCTAAATATAAAAATCTGCTTTTAAAATCAAGAAACGTTGACATAAGGTACCTCATACGTTTCTAATAAAATGCTATGCTTGCCAGGATCTGTACTAGCTGACAGTTGGCAAAATGTTTTTTTCAAAAAAAAACAGGTCAACCTTTTCAGTAGAATCTTACCCCACTGAAAGAGCAAGAGCAAGAAATAGAAAAAACCTGGTCAGTGAAGTTAATTAGTGCAAGTTTCAGCCCTACCTGTGACTACGAATGGCTTTATTTTTCACTTCTGCTATGGGATTATTTTGAACTACCATCCAGAATTGCATTATTGCCCCATGAAACAGTTTCAGAAAGCACCTCTGAACACTGTCTTCAGTTCTATAAAGGACTTAAAAGTGGAGTGTAATTTAGCACAGAGCAATGTTTCATCTCAGAGGTTTTAAACTTGCAATTAATGCAGTTTTTAAAAAGTACAATAAGCCCACATGATTTTCACTGCAGCTTTTTAAAATTTTCTTGAACTACCAGAAAACAGGTGCCAAATAGAGCTCAGAGCAGAGCAAAGCTGGAGGTAAAAAGCAAAGCTTCTAGAGTAAGAGTCTACGGAGTGGGGTCTGGTTTGAGCTTACTTGGAGCAACAGGAGCGAGCATCCAGAGGTGACAACACAAATCAGAATGTTACACAGGACAGGTGACTTATCTGCAAGGGACCAATTTTGAAGATTGATCGAGTACACCCACACGCACAGACACACCCAGTTTGTTCTTAATAGAGAAATTTGATTTGGCAAATGGTGGGCAAGATTGAGGAATTCGTTCCTAGTTTATTGGTGAACCTTAACTACAAACAATCACAGGATAACTCAGCCATGTGGAATCCTCCTGTTGCAATGTGGAGCAATCAGGGACATTTCCAGTGTTCACGGTGACCATGTATGCAGGAAAAACACATTCAGCTGCAGTTGGTAATGAACTGCATGGAGTGGCTGGACCTGCAGATGGACTCACTATGGAACATACATGATATCCTGGCCCTCATGGATAGCACATTTAGCAAGGTCACACATTTCAAGTAAGGGTTATACAAGCAGAAAAGCATTAGGTGACCACAAGGAAGACTAGTAATTATGGGCAGCAGGTACAGGAGTTCCCTGTGACCATACCCCCTCAAACATGGTGAGAGATAGTGAGAACGTGTATAAGATTATGAGCAAGTAGGGAAAGAATCAAGTTAAGGGTTGTTTGACAAAGGCTTAGCCAGCATGACTGAGCAGAAAAGAACTTGCAGTAAGGAATGAGGTGCTGGAGGCAGGGGTGGTGGGTTAACGAGGTAAAAAGCATCCCATTGTGTAATGCCAGATGGCTTAGTCTTTACTGTTTATGCTCGGTGATTGTAATGCAATCAATATAGATGTTGCTTTATTTGGACATGCTCCCTGTAAGTGCCTATATAATTCCTTAATCTGTTATTTGAGAGAAGACCAAGTACTCATGGGCAATCATTCTCTCTCGCTGGGCCCGGAATAAAGATGGAGGTAAAACCACACTGAAAATTTGCTTTGACTGATACAGGGATAGGGAAATAGGACGACAGTAGAACCTGTTGCTGTACTCTGCTGTTCGATGTTAACAGACACTGTTGATCTAATTGGGACTGTAGGGGGTGAGGAAAGCCTTTCAAGAGAAAATGCAGTCACAGCCAAATTAGTGGCATCACAGTTGGTTCTACTGTACAGCAAAAGGAGGAAAGAGACTGGAATAGCTTAGTGACAGGGGATGCAATTCAAAGGGAACAGACATGCTGTTATGACAGCAAACAAGATTCAATGGTGCTTCCCTGATGGTAGGGACAGGAACAGCTGGAGGGCATTCTGAAGGGGGAGTGAACAGCTGAGAGTTGCAATACATTTCACTACCAACATCATGGCTTTAAAAAAAAGGTGATCTTAAGCTTAAGTTCAGAAAGTCATGAAGATTGCAACTTCTGGACAATTTCCACGACAACACTGCTGAGTATTGAAATAGCAAGATAGGTCACTGAACACATGGTTAAAGGGATAATGTTGGAGAGAGGGCTTTAGATTTTTGAATCACTGACAACCCTATGGTAGGTGGAACTTTTACAATATGGAGAGGTTGCACCTTAACTGGAATGGATCCAAAATCCTTGCTGGGATGTTTGCTCATGCTGGTGGGGATTTTATAAACTAATTTGGCAGGGGGGTTGGGGCACACTAAAATGTAAAGTTGGGAGCAAGGCCCAGATGTAGAAAGAATGCCAGGATAGTCCAGTAAGTGGAGAAAATATGGGCAGGATAAGGAACATGGGAGGTCTGGGAAGCTAAATTTTATCTATATTAATGCAAGGTTATTGACAAGGGGGATGAACTTCGAGCATTGATCAGCACATGAGAATGATTTTTTTTGCAATTGCTAAAACATGGTTAAGGACAGACAGCACCAGTAGCTCAACATTCCAGGGTATAGAATTTTCAGATGGGATGGGGAGGGAAGGAAGGATTAGAAGGTGAATGAGAGAGTTGGGACATTGCACTACTGATAAAAGGAAACCACTATAGTAAAACTAGACAGAACATCTTAGAAGGGTCTTAAAGGAGGTCATCTGGGTTTGGAAACAAAAGGGGGCGATTACCTTGCTGGGATTATACTACAGACCTCCCAACAGTCAAAAGGAGATAAGAGGAGCAGATATGCAAGCAGAACAGGGTTATAATTATGGGGGAACTTCAACTTTCCTAACATGAACTGTGATCGTCTTAGCATGAAAGGATTGGGCAGGATAGAATTTTTAAAATGCATCCATGAGAGCTTTTACTGCCAGTACATAGGCAGCTCCACTAGACATGGGACAGTGCTCGATCTAGATCTAGTAAACTAAGCCAGTCATTTGAAGCTTCAGTGGGTGAGCATAGGTGTCTGCAGGTGGGAACAGGTGTCTATAAACTAAGCACAAAAGTCATTCTTGCAAGGGATAAAGAGTGCAGAAGTAAGTGTCTAAATTGGGAGGGGGGTGCAATTCCAATATCAGACAGGATCTGTCAAATGGACTGGCGGCAGCTATTTGTAGCTAAGTCCATATTTAAAAAGTGGAAAACTCTTAAAAGCAGAATCATGCTAATTCAGAGCCTGTGTGTCCCTCCAAGAGTGAAGGGCAAGGTCAGCAGGTCAAGGGATAGAATTTGGTGAAGAAAAAGCAGGATGTATCAGGCACAACTCATTAAAAACAGGAGAGGCCCTTCAACGAGTCGGGTGGAAGAGGTTGCTTAAAAAGGAAATTAGGAGGGCAAGAGGCACCAAGAAATAAGATTTGTTTCTATTTGCCAAAAACTGATTTTTCTTGATCCTAAGAATAAGGATTACCAGATAAAGGATGGGCAGGGGTAATCTCTGGGTGGAGCCAGAGGCTGTGAGGGAGGTTGAATTGAATGCTTGGTCTTTATTCAGAGAAAAACACTAGCCAGAGCTTTCAGTTGGAATGCTGATGTTCTAGAACAAGATACACGAGGAGGAATCAGACTTTTTAAAAACAGGCCAATGTGACCCAATGAGGTCGACCCCAAGCTGGTAAAGGAGGCAAAGGAGATTGCTAGGACCCTGGCAAGGATATTTAATACTCTGCCCACTATAGATAAAGTGCCAGATGACTGAAGAATAGCCAATGTGGTTTCTTTATTCAAGACAGACAGCTGGGATAGGCCGTGCAATTAGGAATTCGTTAGTTTGATGTCAATAGGAGGGAAATTGGAAAATTCTGAAAGACAGGATTACCGAGTGGTGTGGTGGCTCAGTGGTTAGCACTACTGCCTCAGTGCCAGGGATCCAAGTTTGAGTAACTGTCATAGTGCAAACTTCACATTCACCCCATGTCTTGGTGTTTCTCCAGTGGGTGTTCCAGCTTCCTCCCACAGTCTAAAGATCTGCAGATTAGGTAGTTTGGCCCTGCTAAATTGCCCCATTATGTCCAGGGATATGCAGGCTAGATGAATTAGCCATGAAAAATGCAGGATTATAGGAGATATGGTAAGGGGCTAGTCTAGGCAGAACGCTCTTTGAAGGGTCAGCGAAGGACTCAAATGAGCCAAATAGCATCTTTCTGCATTGTAGGGATCCTGATCAATCAAGACTTGAAAAGGCAGGGATTGAGTCAGATGTACAGCACAGAAACAGACCCTTCGGTCCAACCTGTCCATGCTGACCAGATATCCCAACCCAATCTGGTCCCACCTGCCAGCACCTGGCCCACATCCCTCCAAACCCTTCCTATTCATATACCCATCTAAATGCCTCTTAAAATGTTGCAATTGTACCAGCCTCCACCACATCCTCTGGCAGCTCATTCCATACACATACCACCCTCTGCCCCTCAGATCTCATATCTTTTCCCTCTCACCTTAAACCTATGCCCTCTAGTTCTGTACCCCAACCCCAGGGAAAAGACTGTATTTATCTTATCCATGCCCCTCACGATTTTATAAGCCTCTATACAGTCACCAACCCCCCCCCACCCCCACCCTCTGTCACTCCAGGGAAAAATAGCCCCAGCCTTTTCAACATCTCCCCATAGCTCAAATCATCCAACCCAGGCAACATCCTTGTAAATCAGCACAGATTTGTTAGAGAGACAGCCTGAATTTTTTGAAAAGGTGACAAAACATATTCTTAAGGGTCATGCACTTGGCATGATTTACATGGATTTCACCTTTGACAAGGTCCTAAATGGAAGGCTGCCCCAAAAAAAGCTAAGATCCAATGGGATCCAAGTTAGCAAACTGGATCCAAAAAGGACTTACATTTTGGAGGGAAATTGTAATGGTTGAGGATTGTATTGAAATCAGAAGCCAGAGACCAGTTGTGTACCATAGGATTCAGTGTTGCAACTTTGGCAGTTTGTTATTAACAACTTGGATGTGAATGTAAAATGTCGAGGTATAATTAGCAAGTTTGAAGAGGACATGAAAATTGATACTAGGGAGGACCTCTCATTGGTCAGCTAGTAAATTGGGTAGAGCAATGGCAGATGGAATTTAATCCTGATAAGTATGAAGTATGCATTTTAGGAGGTCTAATAAGGAAAGGAATGGTAGGCCTCTGAGTACTGAGGAGCAAAGGAACCTTTGAATACAAATTCTAGATCCCTAAAAAGGTAACAGCACAGGTAGACAGTGGTGAAGGCAGCTTACAGGATATTTGCCTTCATTAGCCAAGGCTCAAAATGGGAGCAGTCTTGTTAGTACTTTATAAACAATGATTTGGCGAGATGGAATATTTTGTGCAGTTCTCAGCACCACTATCAGAAGGACATTTTTACTGGAGGTTCACCTGGCATATTGCCTGGGATGAAAAGTCTCAGTTAAGAGGAGAGACTATAGATTTTGGGTTTGCTTTCCTTTGAATATAGGAGGCGGGGCAGGGGGGGTCTGAAGTCCAAGTTGTCCTGCTTAATGCACATTGTGCATATGAATTCACTGACAGGTTATTGACAAATTGAGGACACTTCCTAAACCAGGAACTTTTAAAACATGTTGGCTGCAATGCGATTGCATCGCCAAAACAAAGTGATGTTTCTAAATAAATCTATAATACAGGGTTGTGCAAGAATACAACCGTCACGTTATCGAAGAACTATTTGTACAGAAAATGGAAGCATAGAGAGTAGATTGTGAAAATCTGTTCCCCATGGCAGATGTTTACAAAGACCAGAGGGCATAAGTTCAAGGTGGTTTAGAGGTAATCAGAAATAATTTTTTCCACAGGGCAGTAGAAGTGTGCTGCCTCAGGGGGTGGTGGAGGCATTATTCTCCCAACATAAGTATCTGGATGAGTACCGAAAATGCCAGAGCATAGTAGTCAATGCACCAAGTGCAGGTAAATGGGATCAGTGTAGCTTGGTGTAGGCATAAGTTTGAAGGGCCTATTTCTATGTTGTATGGCTCCAATGCATTAGGGTTGTGTAGGGTGTGTGCATATGTATACAGGAAAGTGATCTACCCTTCTCTCAATCATTGACAACTTCCTTTCATTTCTTTCCCCTCAGTTAAAAGCTGAGATTTCTGCCTGGCATTTCTCTTCAGAAACATGGCCAAGAGCACAGATCAATACAGAATTGGCTCACTGGCAGGAAGCAACAAGTGGGGATAAAGGAGTTCTTTTTCAGGTTCGGAACCTGTGACCAGTAGGGTCCCAAACAGATCAGTGATGGGTCAGCAACTGTTTACAATATATACTGATGATTTGGAAGATGGAAGCAATTATACTGTAGCCAAATTTGCAGCTGACAAAAATAGGTAGAAAGGCAAATTGCAAAAAAGGATACAGACAGCTTACAGAAAGATGCTATAGGATAAGCAGGGCAAAAAGTTGGCAAATAGAGTATAATGAAAGAAAATATGAAGTTGCTCATTTTGGAAGGGAGTACAAGGATCAAACAATTAGAGAAATACTGCAGAAAACTAAGGGACGGGGGGATATTTGTGCACAAAACAAATCTAGCAGATAGATGCAACAGATATTCAGGAAGGCTAATGAAATGTTGGCCCTTTTTTCAAAAAGAGTTAGAGTAAAATCAACTGTATACAAAGTGCTAGAGAGACGACAGCTAGTATTGAGCGCAGTTTTGGTCCCATTACTGAAGGAAATATGTCATCTCAAATTCAAAAAAGGTTCACTACGATGATTCCCAGTATGGAGGGATTGTCTCAATCGAAATTTAAACAGATTAGGACTCTACTCACTGGAGTTTAGAAGAATGAGTGTATCTAATTGAAAATTTTTAAAAGGACTTAACAGGGTAAATGCTGAGAGGATGTTTTCCCCTCATGGTTGAATCTTGAAGCAGAGGGCTTAATCTCAAAAAAAAAGAGTAGCAATTTAAGACTAAGAGGAGGAGGAATTTCTTCTAAGAAGGTTAGGCGTCTTTGGAACTCCTTGCTACAAAGCTATGGGGCAGAGTCCTTGTGTATAATATTTAAAAGCAGAGTTAGATAAATTCTTGACCAACAGGGAAAAAAAAACAAAAACAGGATTATGGGGAAAACAGGAAAATGGACATAATTTCAGATTAGCTATGATCATATTGAATGGAGGAGTAGGTTGGTTTACTCGGTTTCTGTTTCTTATGGTCTTAACTGATTCCACTGTGTATTAGATATGTGCAAGTCTTGACAACCTACATTAAACCCAGGAAATCCATGTGGACATACTGAGCTTTGCATTGCTAAGTCATTCCAGTGGAAAAAAAATACAAAAGTCTGATTGCTCAAGATCCAAAATGCATGTTCCATCTATTACTTTTTCCAAAAAAAAAGAAACTGTTTCTGGAGGGAGACAATATTGCAAATAGTGACTGAAAAGTTGAATTTGACAGCTAATTTTGAATCAAGTTTGACAAAGGATGAGATAGACTAACAACTTCTTACCTATTAAATTTTTTTTTTAAAAAAAGCATACACAAGATGAAAGGTGACATAGGCTTGGCCAGCATTTATTATCCATGCCTCACTACATAGAGGGCAGTTAAGGGTCAACCACGTTGCTGTAGGTCTCAAGTCGCATGCAGACAAGGGTGGGGACAGATTTCCTTCCCTTAAAAAGGGGCGTTAGTCAATCAGATGAATCTTCACAATTGAAAACAGTTACATGATGGCATTTAGACTAGCTTTTTAATTTTTTTAAATTGCATTCAAATTTCAATACACGATCACATTCAAAACCATATCCCCAGAACAATTAACTGAAGTTTTAGATGACTACTCCAATGACAACTACGACACCACCTCACCAATTCCTTTGTGCCCGTGAAGTATAATAGGGAAACAATAGTGATGAACGGACACCTATCGTTGAAATCAAAATGATTATTTCTCTCGAAAACAAAAGCTACATGGACTTATGAAACACTAATTGCTCCAGAAGACCACCCATTGAGAATAGAGGTTACAAAACGGGACTGATAGCCTCTACATAAGACTTGACATTAAAGTTAAGCAAATTTTGGAATGTGCATCAATTGCAAGTTGTTTCAAAAAAGACAGATGATAGCAGTTCAAGGGATGCATTACAAAAATGGTTCAGAAATATCAATGGCATACCCACTTCAGAATAAAAGGCTGACAATGAACAACGAAATTTTAAATTCTCATAGCACCTGTCATTAAGAATGAAAATAAGTTTTAAAACTGGAATACAATATATCTTACACACAGATCAGATTTGGAAACATTGTACTCTACTTCCCATAAAATAAGAGGCTGGTTAGTTCAGTTGGCTGAATTGCTAAAATATTGTGCAGAATACCAACAGCACAAGTTCAAATCTTCTGTTAGCTGATGTTCTAGGGGCTGAAATGTCTTCTGCCACAGCAAGAAGCCCTGATTTGTAACATCAAGCAACAAGGCCACAAAATGCTTAGAGAACTGCAACAATACATAATTTGTGACTGTGTACTAAAAGTAAATAGAAGCTACTGATGTGGATCAAGAAAGATTGAGCTGGTGTATTTAACTAAAAGCAAGACAATACTGAAGTATTATGTTGCACTAACTTCAGGTCCAACATTGTTGCGGCATAAAAGCAGATGCTGTGAGTCTTAAAACTGGAAACGCCTGAACTACTCACCTCAGTAGGTCTAAAAATCTAAGGAGAAACAGTTAATACTTCAATCAGATGACTTTTTGTCAAATAGAAGACATCAGATGTATTGTAATAGATTTTAATGGAGGGATGGGAGGTACAAGAACAATAGAATGTTTAAGATAGAGTGGAAGACAGGAGGGGCTAAATGACAGAACAGCTGTAATTACAGCACCAAGCGACTGGTGAGTCACCTCCACATACCACCCATCCCCACTCCCCTCCCCCAAACAGTTTGCTTCCCTTTGTTCACATTTCATTGTTTTCAGACAGCATCCAAGACAACTGCATTAGACATAGATCCATCACTATTTGTTGGAAGAGAAACTGTCATTCAATCTCTAACTTCCAACTCAGACATTCTGTCCTCACCTATCCACTCCATGCTGATAAAAAAGCTACTATATATTTTTAATTATTCCCAGTTCTAATGAAGGTCATTGTTCTGAAAATCTAACTCTTCAATTTTCTTATTCACTTATAGAAGTGGGCATTACTGGCTGGGCTACCATCTACTGCCCATCCCAGTTGCCTTTCAAAAGCTGCCTTCTTGACCCACAGCTATCCATTTGGTGTAGGTATATCCACAATAGGGATGTCCAGGATTTTGATCCTATGCTGCTGAAGGAATTACAATATATTTTCAAGTCAAGGCAATGGGAGATTGAGGAAAGCTTGCAATTGGTAGTGGTCCACACCTATCCTAGATGGTAGCAGTTGTGGGTTTGGTAGCTGTCGAGGAACCTTCATGAATTTCAGCAATGCATCTTGATGCTAGCATACACTGCTGCTAATACGCACATCAGCGGAGGAGGATCTGATGCTCATTAAGCAGGCTGCTTTGTCTTGGATGTTGTCAAGCTTCGACTATTAGAACTGCAGTCATCCAAGCAAATGACTAATATTATAATTCTGAATTGCGCGATGTAGAGGAGAGTGACTTTCCTTTATTGTCAAGGCTACATTTGACAATGTAACATCAAGGAACCTGAGTTGGTGGCTTTTGTTTTTAATGGAATGGCGATGGACTTTGGAATCTTGCATACAGGAATATGGCTGTGGCAGTTGGAGCACGCCATTTCAGCCCCAGGACATCTGCAGGAGTTCCTCAGAATAGTGGCTCCAGACCAACTCTTTCAATGACCTGCCTTCATTCATAAGGCTCTTCAAGCACTGAGTGCGAGACAATGACCAGTTCCAACAAGAGATCTAAACACACCTGTTTGACATTTGACACCTAGGGTTTAAGTGAATTATTTACTGCAGAATTCCTATGCTCCAACCCGATTTGTACCAAAGCTTTTTATTTGGCTAATGCAGCTCAATTTTCAGTAAATGACAACCTCCAGAATGTTGAAATTGAGGGATTTCAATGATGGTAATGAGATCAAATGTCAAACAGGTGGTGTTTAGATCTCTTGTTGGAGCTGGTCATTGTCTTGCACTCAATGCTTGAAGGGCCTTATGAATGAAGGCAGGTCATTAAAAAAAAGTGTTGGTCTGGAGCCACTATTCTGAGGAACTCCTGCAGATGCCCTGGGGCTGAAATAGCGTGCTCCAACTGCCACAACCATTTTCCTGTATGTAAGATTCCAAAGTCCATCGCCATTCCATAAAAACAAAAGCCACCAACTCAAGTTCCTTGACGTTACATTGTCAAATGTAGCCTTGACAATAAAGGAGAGTCACTCATCTACGAAATTCAGCTCTGTTGCCCATGCTGAGGACAGAAGCCAGGTGGCCCGAGCAAAACTCTAATTAGAGTCAGATGTATAGCATGGAAACAGACCCTTTGGTCCAACTTGTCCATACCAACCATATATCTCAATCCAATCTAGTCCCACCTGCCAGCACCCGGCCCATATCCCTCCAAACCCTTCTTATTCATATACCCATCCAAATGCCTCTTAAATGTTGCAATTGTACTTCCTCTGGCAGTTCCTTCCATACACTTATCACGCTGTGAAAAAGTTGCCCCGTAGGTTTAGGGAAAGATGAGACCTATGCCTTCTAATTCTGGACTCCCCCAACCCAGGAAGAGACTTTGCCTATTTATCCTATCCACGTGCCACATGACTTTATAAATCTCTATAAAAGGTCATCCTCAGTCTCCAACACTCCAAAGAAAACAACCCCAAGCCTTTTCAACCTCTCCCTATAGCTCAAATCCTTCAACCCTGGCATCATCCTCCTATCTACCTGCGACTCCACTTTCAAGAAGCTATGAACCTGCACACCAACGTCTATTTGGACAGCAACACTCCCTAGGACCTTACCATTAAGGTATTTAGGTCCTGCTAAGTTTGCTTTCCCAAAATGCAGCACCTCATTTATCTAAACTAAATTCCACCTGCCACTTCTCAGCCCATTGAGCCATCTGATCAAAATCCCATTGTAATCTGAGGAAATATTCTTGGCTACCACTACATCTCCAATTTTGGTGTCATCAAACTTACTAACTATACCTCTTATGCTCATATCCAAATCATTTATATAAATGACAAAAAAAGACTTAAGTTATTGTGACAAGCAAGAGCTCTTTGATAGCACTATTGATGATGCCTTCAGTCAGATATCACCTCCCCTAATTATTTCCAGAATTTTCTAGTTCTGCTTCGTAACTGACCATTAGTAAGGTGGTCACACACAATCAAAGGAACATACAGATAAAGAGGTAATAGTGAATACCAAGAGACTAAAGACAACCAAGCAAGTCACACAAGAGTCCCTCAAGACAAATTTACTCACTACCCAGTTTTTCATCTTGGAAAAGAATGAGGGTAATTGTCCCTCAGGAGTTCAGTCAGAGCCTGTTCTATGGCAATAAGCTGGCTTAACTGCACAGAAATGTAGGAATAAGAGCAAGACAGCAAAACTGAAAAGGGATATAATAAACTGTCAGAGTAAAAGATTCCTCCAGGGACGAGTGACCATATCATGGCAGAGTTTAGCATTCAGCTTCTTTGGAGGTGGAGGGGAGGGGGAAGGAGGAGAAGAGGTGAACTTAAGCTGGAAATAATTATACTAAACTCAAATAGGGGAACTACTGAAGAATGAAGGCAGAGCTCACTAGAGTGGACTAGGAAAGGAGATAAGCAAAGATAGTTGATAAGCAGAACATGGTTAACCAGTGAAGCAACCAACAGAAGGCAGCAAAAAGAATAATAGGTGGGAGAAAAACTGGAGGGTAACTTGCAAGTGACATCAAGACTAAGCAAGAGCTTTAAGGATAAGAGAAGCCAAAAGTAAACATCAGTCCATTAGAATAAGAGGTAATGGTGAGAATTGCAACTGGAGAAGATTTGGAAATATCACCTTAACAGACCAAGACAAATAGAAAGCAGGACACAATGCCAGGACCTAGCACGGTGACGAAGAGTCTGAAAACAAACCTTCCAGATCAGTGAGCAAACTTACAACTTGTACTAGTAGGGAACCAGGAAATGGCAGAGTTGAATAAATATTTTGCATCAATCTTCACAGTAGACTTGCTCCGTTATAGAAGATATTATTCCAAAGTTACATAATTATGGGACAAATGGACAAGTAAATACAACAACTCACTGAAGAAAAATTGAGAAGGCAATGAATGGAGCTAAAGACCAATAAATCCCATGAACCTGAAAGGATTCATCCTAGAATATTAATTGGAAGTAGTTACAGACATAGCGATACACTGGTAGTTATCTTTCAGGAATTCTTAGATTCTGGAAAGTCCTGGAGTTTAGGAAAACGCCTTTACTTTTAAAAAGGCATGGAGACAAGAAACTGTAATAAGCCAGTTAGCTTAATATCTTATTTGGAACATAAGAGAATCTACTCTAAAATAATGCAATAGGAAAGTATTTTAAAATAGGTAATATAATTAAACAGTTATCATGACTTCATGAAACAAAAAAACCATGCCTGACAAATTTACTAAATCTCAGGATGCAAAACACAGCGTAAATAAAAGAGGAAGCAGCTGATTTGGATGTTCTGAAGACATTTGATAAATAGCCTAATGTGTGGCTCCTTAAGATAACTCAGTGTTGGTGGTGGTGTGTTGTTCGCATGGATAGAGGATTAGCTTACTAATAGAAGACAGAACTGTGATAAGCGGAACATTTTCAGAATGACAACCTGTAATTAGTAGTATGCTACAGCGATCAATGCTGGGACTATTTATTCACAATATATAAAATCAATGAGGAAAAACATGAATGTATCATAAATGAATGAAAGCTGCAGAGGGATTGGGAGTTTAAGGGCGACTTGACCTGAAAAGTTAACTGATTTCTCTCCAAAGATGCTGCTAGATTTGCTGACTTTTTCCAGCAATTTCTATTTGAGTGGGAGGGGGACTTGGGAGTTTTTCTCCATTAAAGAACAAAAGCATCCAATTCAGTTTGTAATAAGACAGGCAAGTGGAATGCTTGGCCTTTGTTGAAAAAAAACACAAAGCACTAGTCATACCACAGCTAGAATACTGAAGTTTTGGGCTCTAAGGAAATATATACTGGCATTGGATACAGCCCAGAGCAAGTTCACTCGACCTACACCAGATATGATGGGGCTGTCATGAGAAGTTGACCAGATAGGGCTTGCATTCATCTGAATTTAGAAGAGCAAGAGGTGACATTATTGAAACATACTAGATTCTTAGGAGACTTGACAAGGTAGATGAGAAAAAATTGCATCCCCTTGTGGGAGAGGGAAGGAACAGTTGGCAGAATCTCAGAATAAGGAGTCTTACATTTAGTACAGAAATGGGAAAATTCTCCAGCACAGAGGGCTGAAGAAATAGATCGTTAGTCAATAAGGAAAAAAAAGTGTGTTTTGGAGAAAAGAGAAGAAATTGAAATCAAGGATACTCAGATCAGCCATGATCACATTGAATGGTATAGCAAACTCGATGGGCTGAATGGCCTACTTCTGCTTCCAAGTCAAGTGAACTGGAGATTGAGAACGTTAAGACAAATTTGAGAATCGGAATAAACAGGCCATTCTCAGGATGACTTACTAGTGGGGTACCCAACATCTGCTGTGGTACACAGCTGTTTACAAAACAATATAAATTTGGATATGGGCCAAAGAAAGGTTCTCAGTACAAAGGTTGTGCCTACACCTGAGCCAGGTGACCCAGATTCAAGTCTTACCTGCTTCACAGCAGTGTCACAATAAGCTCTGCAGGTTGATTAGAAAATAACTGGATATGGACAGTATCTATTTTTTCGACATCTGCTGAGCACATATCAGGAGCATGCAAAAGACCTGTCCAGGTGCCCTTAGGCCAAGCGATCAGGAACATGGAGAAAACATACAATATGATGTGCAAAGTTTTCACTTTGGCAATTAAAAAATGGCAAAACATTTCTTAAACAGCAAGAGGTTGGGAAGACATCTGAGACACGTGGGTGCCCTAGTTAATGAATCACTGAAAACAGCTGCAGCAAGCAATTAGGAAGGCAATTGGAATGTTGGCCTTATTGCGAAAGTGAAGATATCTTGCTGCAATGGCAATAGAGCCTTAGTGAGGCCATATGGAGTTGTGTGTACACTTGTAGTCTTGTTAGCTAAACCCTTATCGTAGGCAGTGTGCAGCAGAGGCTTATTACATTAATCCTAGAATGGCCAGATTGATTTGCACCAAGACATCAAAGAATCTGGGCTTTATTCTGTAAAGTTTGGAAAAATTAGAGGTGACCTCAAGGAAACTTAAAAACCTTCCAGGGTGTCACAGCAGAGGGAGTCAAGATGCTTCCCCAGCTGATGACTCAAAACTAAAAAAGGGCAATGTCAGATAAAGGGGAAACCATTTAAAGATGAGACGAAAAGATCTTCATTTAGGTGGTGGTGGATTCTTTAGGATTCACTATCCTGGAGGACTGTGAAAGTTCAATCATTGGACATTTTCAAAATGGAAATCAATAGAGTTTTGGATATCGACAACATTGTGGAAGATGGAGATAGGCAAAATAGCATTGAAAGATGGATCAGCCATAATCCAATTCAATGATGCAGCAGTCTCAATGAGTTGAATGGCCTACTCCTGCTTTACACAAGTAACATTTAATAATAAAGCTGTTCACAGTAATTTACGTTTGAAATTCGTGAAATGGGGCAGATTTTATCATCTTTGATAAATGTGGTGAGACATTTTCTAATGCATCGATTGCTGGTCAGGCTACTTTGGAGTGTCGTTTAGAGTCAATCACATAGTAACATATAGTATTGGCAAAGACTTCCTTTCCTCAAGGACAGTGAGCTATAGAGAATTTCATGTTCATCATTACTTCAAATTCCTCAACTGACATGGTAGGATTTGAAGAGTGCAGTGCTGGGAAAGTACAGCCGGTCAGGCAGCATCAGAGGAGGAGAATCGATGTTTCGGGCAAAAGCCCTTCACCAGGAATGGGGCTTGTGGGCCAAAAGGGGCTGAGATATAAAAGAGAGGGGTGGGGTGAGGGAGCAAGATAGTTGAGGGGGATTGGTAGATGAAGGTGGAGGAGGAGATGATGGGTTGGAGAGGAGGGTGGAGCGTATAGGTGGGAAGGAAGATGGACAGTGCTGAGTTGGAAGGTTGAATCTGGTACAAGGTTTTTTTGGGGGTGGGGGGCAGGGAAAAAGTAAGAGGAGGAAACTGGTGGAAGCCATATGGAACCCTTCAATCACATGGGATCAAAAGGCAGAAAATGAGGTGTTCTTCCTCCAGGCAGCAGGTGGTTAGGATTCAGTGATGGAGGCAGCACAGGACCTGCCTTTGGAGGAAGTGGGAGGGAAAGTTAGTGCTTGGCCAGCAGGCAATAGAGTTGTTTCAGGAGTGTCCCCTGCAGTTGTTCTGAAACTCATTCTGCAAGTAGGCATCCTGTCTCTCCAATGTAGAGACCACTGCATCGGGAGCAACAGATACAGATGCCTCCTTTGGAAGCCTGGATGAAGGTGGGGCCCCAAAAATGGAGCCTTCCACATCTATCAGATTTACCTGCACTTCCACACATCATCTACTGTATCCATTGCTTCTGATGGAGTCTCCTCTACAGTGGGGAGACAGGATGCCTACTTGTGAACGTTTCAGAGAACTCCAGGGGACTTCCACAAAGCAACCCCGCTGTCCCCCATCAAACAAACCCCCCCCCCCCCCCCCCCCCCCCCTCCCCACAGAACATGCAGGTCTTGTGCTGCCTCCATCGCCAAACCTAACCACCTGCTGCATGGAGGAAGAACATCTCATTTTTTGCTTTGAGACCTCCAACCATATGGGATCTATGTTGATTTCACCAGTTTCCTCATCTTCCACTATCACCACCCCTCACCCGCCCAATCCCAGATCCAAATCTTCCAACTCGGCACTAATCTCTCAAACTGCCCATCTTCTTTCCTTCCTCTCTGACCCATCACCTCCACCTTCATCTACCCCCCACCCCAGCCCCAACCCTCTCCCATTTATCTTAGCCAATTTTGGCCCACAAGCCTCATTCCTGATGAAGGGTTTTAGCCTGAAACGTTGACTCTCCTGTTCCTCTTAGAGCACCACACTCTCCACTCAGATCTCCAGCATCTGCAGTCCCCAATTTCTTCTAGATAGGATTTGAACTCTAGTCTTGATCATTTGGCATTCCTTTGGATCACTATACCAGCAGTATGACCACAATAGCAATATGCCTAATTATATATTTTCAGGGATTAGTAAAAATGGTCTACCAACGAATTCCACAATGTGTTAAATAAGCCAATCTTCAATACAACCTCTGAAGCATTAAGTTGCTGGAAATGCAATACCAATATTTAAGGAACTATTGATAGAATAAGTTTCTTTTGTCAGACAAATAATACAAACAGTAATCACTTGAATAAGTAAAATTCAGAAAACGATTGATAGAAAGAAAATGATTTAAAAAATGTGCATGCCTAACACTTGTCAATAGAAAACAAAACAGGAAATTGCAAAACGTGAAAAGCTATTTTGTAAACTACACCAATAAGAGGGGTAGCTTTCACAAAAAAAACTAAACACTAGTTATTCTATGAAATTCCATGACTGCCAGATCCGAAAATAAAGGCTACCCTCCATTTTCTTAAGCTATTAGGTATATCCCAAGCCAGCATCTTTTACATGCCTACAGAAACCTGGAAGAAAAACACAACAGGGAATAGGTTATAAGGCCACTTCAGCCTGCTCCCTCATCCACTTTCCTCCCTTCCCCCCCCCCCCCCCTCCCCCCAATAACCTTTGATCTCCGACTGATCAAGAATCTCTCAACCTTAAATTATACACAAAGACTCTTGCTGCATTTAAAATGGAATAATTTGGTATCTGACAAGCTGCGAATGGTGCTGAACTTTGTAATGTCGGAAATGGAGGTGTTTGCATAATGGAGCAAAGGTTATTGATGAAACTGTTGAAGATAATTGGGTCTACGTCACTAGGCTCAGGAACTCCTGCAGAGATTTTATGGAATGAGATACGTTTTGTTTGGTCAGTTATCTCCCCATTTGCCAAGTTTGACTCCAACCAAAGAGTCTGCCTCCCAATATCCATCGATTCCACGTTTGCTAGGGCTCCTCATAGTAGCTTTCATAATGTGATTAAGTTTTATTTTTTAAAAAATGGCCTCAAGCAGAGGCAGTTAAAGCTGAGAATTTAGCTAAACCAGACTAGAAGCCAGTATCAGAGCTGTGCAGCTGTCACACAGAACCTGGTCACAGCTACACTGCTCCCACACAATTCCTAGAAGTTAGTTACTATGCTGCATCTACAAAAGGTCTACTGCATTAGTCAGGGGTAAAACGTAGAGAAATGAGTCTGGGTCAGCATGGATTGTTGGACCAAAGGGCCTGTTTCCATGCTGTAGCAAATCTAATCTAATCATGTCATTTGGTCATATCTTAAGAATGGAAAGATGACAGGAGTGGAAAACAGGACAATTTTTCATCTTTTACAAGTGAAGTTACATAAATGTGCAGCAAGAGGCCAATCTGTTCTAAAGAGGCAGTCAGATAATTCAAAACTGAATTATAAATTATATGATGGAGCAAATTCAAAGTCAGATCTTTAAAAACAGAAGATTCAGCACAGTTGCAAGTAGACCTAATTTGTAAATAGGTATAATATTAGGCTTCAGTAATCAGACCTTCATGTGTAATGAAAATTTATAGTAATGACATGATGCACAGATACACAAACATTGCAAAACCTTGAGTTCAAGTCCATGAAGCCTATGCTAGAAGTTAAGCTAGCATAAGAAAAATGAATGGAAAATGTTGGTAATATGCAGCAACACTGGCAGTACCTGGGAGGGGAAAAAGAGGGGTGTGGGAAGAAGTGGCGGGGGGCCGTCGTGTTACTATGGTCTGATGACAGCTGGAGGAAGAGCACCTTATCTTCCGCCTAGGAACCCTCCAACCACAAGGATGAACTCATTTCTCTAGTTTCCTCATTTCCCCTCCCCCCACCTTCTCAGTCCCAAACCTCGAACTCAGCACCACCTTCCTAACTTGCAATCTTCATCCTGACCTCTCCGCCCCCACCCCCACTCTGGCCTATCATCCTCACCTTAACCTCCTTCCACCTATCGCATTTCCAACACCCCTCCCCCCTACCTTTTATCTTAGCCTGCTTGGCACACTTTCCTCATTCCTGAAGAAGGGCTCATGCCCAAAACGTCAATTCCCCTGCTCCTTGGATGCTGCCTGACCTGCTGCACTTTTCCAGCAACACATTTGGGCAGCACGGTGGCACAGTGGTTAGCACTGCTGCCTCACAGCACCAGGGACCTGGGTTCAATTCCCGCCTCAGGCGACTGACTGTGTGGAGTTTGCACGTTCTCCACATTCTCCCCGTGTCTGCGTGGGTTTCCTCCGGGTGCTCCGGTTTCCTCCCACAGTCCAAAGATGTGCGGGTCAGGTGAATTGGCCATGCTAAATTGCCCATAGTGTTAGGTAGGGGTATGGGTGGGTTGCGCGTCGGTGTGGACTTGTTGGGCCGAACGGCCTGTTTCCACACTAAGTAATCTAATCTAATTTTCAGCTGAGGGAAAACGGGTCTGGTTGGGTTACTCTTTGGAGGAAGGTGTGGACTGGTTGGGCCGAAAAGCCTGATTCCACACGGTAGGTAATCTAATGTTTAACACAAGGAGTTCGACAGGCCTGAAATGTAGTTTTAACTTCCTTTTCTCTGCAGATGTTATTTGACCTGAATGTGACCCGTCTCTGAATTTTTTTGTAAACCGACATCCTGTTTGTTTTACAGACAGGACATGAATGACCATCATTCCCAATTCTCTTTCCATTTCACCTTCAAGTTACTACATGAAGGTTACTTCCCTCCAATGTTGACTCTTTGCTAAAGTACGGTTTCAGTTTTATCAAGCATCTGTGTGACTCAGTGGTTAGCACTACTGCCTCTCAGCACCAGGAAGTCAGGTTCAATCCCAACCTTCAGTGACTGTGTGGAGTTTGCATATTTGCCCTGTATCTGCAGGAGTTTCCTCTGGGTGCTCTGGTTTCTTGCCACAGATCAAAAGATGCACAGGTCAGGTGGACATCCATGGTAAATATGAAGTTACAGGGATAAGGTTGGGAGTCTGGGTCTAGGCAGGAGGACCTTTGGAGGATTGGTGTGGACTCGATGGGCCAAAATCTACACTGTAGAGATTCTATGATCTTAGGAAGACTAAGTATTGAATGGACACTTGCAAGCTAATGAGAGAGTATCACATCCAAGCACAGTTTCTCTCCTTATCTGCTTGCATTCAATGCCAAGTTAATGAAAAGAAATCAAGAGTAAGAGCTGTGTTTTTCTTGGCCACACAACACAAGTAGAGACACCAACTCTTATACTCAGGAGCAATGAGTTCAACACAACTAGCAAACATTTCAAATAAAACTATGACAGAAGGACAAAAATAATCAAGGAGCAATAAGGGATATTGCAGTCACAGGAATTACACCAAGGTCAGTAATTGTCACGCTAGTGTTAAAGATATTGAACAGATACCTATACTGTGGGAAGCAATAGCCTAATGGTATGTCACTCAGCTATTATTCCAGAGACTCCATTGACTAAATGCCCTCTGGGCAATTAGGGATAAGCAATAAATGCTGGTCTAGCCAGCAACACCCTGTGAATAAATTTAAAATTTAAAAACAAATTTAGCTTGCTTGCTTTAGATTGGATTAAAAAAGTTCAACATGGAGAGAAGAATGACTTCATTATTAGCACTACACACATGAGCTAGTTATAGGAGACTCTATAGTTAGAGGGACAGACAGGCAGTTCTGTGGACATGGGTGAGACTCTCAGTTGCCTCCTGAGTGCCAGGGTCTGAGACATCTCCGACCATGTCTTCAGAATCCTTAAGGGGGAGGGCGTGCAGCCAGAGGTCGTGGTGCACATTGACACCAATGACATAGGTAGGAAGAGGGGTGTGGGGAGGTCATTCAGGAGCTCGGAGTTAGGCTGGAAGCTAAAAGCTAGGACGGACAGAGTTGTCATCTCTGGGTTGTTGCCAGTGCCACATGACAGTGAGGCAAGGACTAGGGAGAGTGTGCAGTTGAACATGTGGCTGCAAGGATAGTGTAGAGGGAGGGCTTCAGGTATTTGGATAATTGGACTGCATTCTGGGGAAGGTGGGACCTGTACAAGCAGGACAGGTTGCACCTGAACCAGAAGGGCACCAATATCCTGGGAGGTAGGTTTGCTAGCACTCTTGGGGGGGGGGGGGGGGGTTTAAAACTAATTTAGCAGGGGGATGGGATCCGGACTTGTAGTCCAGCAAGTAGGTCAGCTGTTTTTCAGGATGTCCAAGAATGTAGGGAGGCTGTGGAGAAGGTAGCACTGACGGAATATTTGCAGACACAGATGGGCTCAAGTGTGTATACTTCAACGCAAGGAGTATCAGAAATAAGGTGGGTGAACTCAAGGCGTGGATCAGTACTTGGGACTACGATGTTGTGGCCATCACAGAAACGTGGATAGATGAGGGACAGGAATGGTTGTTGGAGGTTCCTGGTTACAGATGTTTCAGTAAGATGAGGGAGGGTGGTAAAAAAGGAGGGGGGGTAGCGTTGCTAATTAGAAATGGTGTAATGGCTGCAGAAAGGCAGTTCGAGGGGGATCTGCCTTTGGAGGTAGTATGGGCTGAAGTCAGAAATAGGAAAGGAGCCGTCACCTTTTGGGCGTTTACTATAAGCCTCCCAATAGCAGCAGAGATGTGGAGAAACAGATTGGAAAACAGATTTTGGAAAGGTGCAGAAGCCACAGGGTAGTAGTCATGGGCGATTTCAACTTCCCAAATATTGGTTGGAAGCTCTTTAGATCAAGTAGATTGGACGGGCCGGTGTTTGTGCAGTGTGTCCAGGAAGCTTTTCAACTCAGTATGTAGATTGTCCGACCAGAGGGGAGGCCATATTGGATTTGATACTCAGTAACAAACCAGGACAAGTGATGGGCTTGTTAGTGGGTGAGCATTTTGGTGATGGTCACCACAATTCTGTGACTTTCACCTTGGTTATAGAGAGAGATAGGTGCGTGCAACAGGGTAGGTTTTACAATTGTGGGGGGGGGGGGGGGGGAGAAGAGAAGGGGAAGGATAAATTCGATGCTACAAGACAGGATCTGAGGAGCATAAGTTGGGAGCATAGGCTGTCAGGGAAGGATATCATTGAAATGTGGAACTTTTTCAAGGAACAGAAACGACATGTACTTGATATATATGTACCTCTGGCAGGAAAGAGATGGTCATGAGAAGGAACCTTGGTTGATGAGGGGAGGTTGAACGTCTAGTAAAGAGGAAGAAGGCGACTTATATAAGGTTGATGAAACAAGGTTCAGACAGCGTTGGAGGGATACAGGATAGCCAGGAGGGAACTGAAGAAAGGGATGAGGAGAGCTAAGAGGCATGAAAAATCTTTGGCAGGTAGGATCAAGGATAACCCCAAGGCCTTTTATGCATATGTGAGAAACATGAGAAAGACGAGAACGAGGGTAGGTCCGATCAAGGACAGAAGTGGGAGACTGTGTATTGAGTCAGAAGAGATAGGAGAGGTCTTGAATGAGTACTTTTCTTCAGTATTTACAAATGAGAGGGACCATATTGTTGAAGAGGAGAGTATGAAACGGACTGGTAAGCTAGAGGAGATATTTGTTAGGAAGGAAGATGTATTGGGCATTTTGAAAAACGTGAGGATAGACAAGTCCCCCAGGCCTGATGGGATATATAGTAGGATGTGGGAAGAAAGAGGAAATTGCAGAGCCGTTGGCAAGGATATTTTCATCTTCACTGTCAACGGGGGTGGTACCAGGGGACTGGAGAGTGGCGAATGTTGTGCCCCTGTTCAAAAAAGGGAATAGGGATAACCCTGGGAATTACAGGCCAGTTGGTCTTACTTCAGTGGTAGGTACAGTAATGGAAAGGATACTGAGGGATAGGATTTATGAGTATCTGGAAAGACACTGCTTGATTAGGGACAGCCAGCATGGATTTGAGGGGTAGGTCTTGCCTTACAAGTCTTATTGAATTCTTTGAGGAGGTGACCAAGCGTGTGGATAAGGGTAGAGCAGTGGATGTAGTGTATATGGATTTTAGTAAGGCATTTGATAAGGTTCCCCATGGTAGGCTTATGCGGAAAGTCAGGAGGCATGGGATAGTAGGAAGTTTGGCCAGTTGGACAGAGAACTGGATAACCAGTCGAAGTCAGAGTGGTGGTCAATGGTAAATATTCAGCCTGGAGCCCAGTTACAAGTGGAGTTTCGCAGGGATCAGTTCTGGGTCCTCTGCTGTTTGTAATTTTTATTAATGACTTGGAAGAGGGAGTCGAAGGGTGGGTCAGTAAATTTGCAGACGATATGAAGATTGGTGGAGTTGTGGATAGTGAGGAGGGCTGTTGTCAACTGCAAAGGGACTTAGATATGATGCAGAGCTGGGCTGAGGAGTGGCAGATGGAATTCAACCCTGTCGAGTGTGAGGTTGTCCATTTTGGAAGGACAAATAAGAATGCGGAATACAGGGTTAACGGTAGGGTTCTTAGTAAAGTGGAGGAGCAGAGGTGTCTTGGGATCTATGTTCATAGCTCTTTGAAAGTTGCCACTCAGGTGGATAGAGCTTGTAAGGTGGCCTATGGTGTATTAGCGTTCATTAGCAGAGGGATTGAATTCAAGAGTTGTGTGGTGATATTCCAAGTGTACAGGACCTTGATAAGGCCACATTTGGAGTACTGTGTGCAGTTCTGGTCGCCTCACTTGAGGAAAGATGTGGAAGCTTTGGAGAGGGTGCAGAGGAGATTTACCAGGCTGTTGCCTGGAATGGAAAATAAGTCGTACAAGGATAGGTTGAGTGCGCTAGGCCTCTTCTCATTGGATTGGCAAAGAATGAGGGGTGACTTGATAGAGGTTTAAAAGATGATCAGGAGAATAGATAGGGTAGACAGTCAGATTTTTCCCCAGGTACAACAGAGTGTTACAAGGGGACATAAATTTAAGGTGAAGGGTGGAAGGTATTTTGAGGGAGTGGGGGGGGGGGGAAGGAATGATGATGTCTGGGATAGGTTCTTTACCCAGAGAGTGGTGGGGGCATGGAATGCGCTGCCTGTGGGAGTGGCAGAGTCAGAATCATTGGTGACCTTTAAGCAGCAATTGGACAGGTACATGGATAGGTGCTTAAGCTACGACAAATGTTCAGCACAACATCGTGGGCCGAAGGGCCTGTTCTGTGCTGTATTGTTCTATGCAAATGAACTGAAGATTACATAACCGAAATGCTCCACACACCTTTGGCTGCTGTCCTTGCAAAACCTCCTCCACACACCCACTGATGAAAACTCAAAAAAGGTGGTTGAAACCATCTGTTATACCTCAATTACCTCTTCACGGTAATCATTTAATAACCCTACTACCCACCATCGATCTAGGTGCCTTAAGTGGAGCAACCTTTCCAATCAAGATTTGCTATCTAACCATAGTTTTTCCCATTTCTTGATCCAAACAAACAATCAAGACCAATAATGATCCTTGCTGAACAGGTTCAGGATAAGCCTGATGCAGCCAAATTCCATCACTAGGGCCTCAGTTCAAATGCACATGGAGTTACCAAAAAAAAACACAGCACAATAGAGGAGTGTCATGTCTACAAAGGTAGACCATCAACCCAAACAAACCCAATATTTGGCTCCAAGGATTTGCATTCGCTAACTAAAATTAGTGCAGCATTTAACTGAGTGTAGCAAAGAACCTTACCAAAACTAATGTCAACAGGAATCAGGAAAACACTTCTGGTTGGAGCTCTACTTAGTACAAAGGATAGATAGTTGTGGTTGGAAGTCAATCAACTCAATCCCATGATAACACTGCAGGTGTTCTTCAGGATAGTGTCCTATATGCCCAACGACCTTCAGCTGTTTCAGTAGCCCCTCTCACCATTATAAATGGTGAAACATGGGAATGTTCACTGATTAACTTACAATGTTCAGCACCAAACTAGATTCCTTAAATCTGGAAGGAGTGCATGTCAATCTGCAGTAAGACCTCGACAAATTGAGGCTTGGACTAAAATAGCAAGGGAGAAATATTGGACAATGACCATCTCAGAATCTAACCATCAACCTTTGACACTAATGGCATTATTATTACAATCGACTGGCAACATCCATTTACCAGAATTTAAACTGGATATCATAGTTTCTTGTAGAAATTATCCAAGTCTGGAAATTAAGCAGCACACACTGGCCTCC
The DNA here is from genome assembly GCF_020745735.1 of Hemiscyllium ocellatum. Lineage (NCBI taxonomy): Eukaryota > Metazoa > Chordata > Chondrichthyes > Orectolobiformes > Hemiscylliidae > Hemiscyllium > Hemiscyllium ocellatum. The sequence continues at coordinate 21,721,101 of NC_083407.1, read as the reverse complement.
CCATCTCATTAAAGCCAATCTACCTTTTAAATGCATAAGTCAGAAGTGAAGGAATATAGCCGACTTGCAGTGAATGGTGGATCAGTCATTAATTTTGAGATTAATATCTTTGCTTAATAAAAATTTAAAGGGATACAGGCCAAAGGTAAATATATGGAGTTAGGCCACAGATCAGCCATGATGTGACTGAATGGTACATCAGGCTTGAATGGCTTACTCCTGTGCCTGAAAGCAGCTCCATCACAAGCAGCTTAAACCATCCCATTAAAGGCAGCCAATAACTTGAACATTCACTCCCTTCAGCATAGTGTGTACTGCCTCAGTGCACTATCTACAAGATGCACTGCAGAAACTCAAAGCTCGTTTAAAATCATTGTTTCTAAGTGGGAAAAGTCATTGTTTTCAAAGGTAACAGATGCATGAGGACACCATCAGCTGAAAACCCCCTCCAAGCCACACACCATTTTAACTTGGAATGGCATTACCAATCCTGTATTGTCACAGTTAAATCTTGGAACACACTCCCTAATGATATTGTTGGTCTATTTAAACCACCTGGACAACTGTTCAAGACAATAGTTCACTGCTAATTTCTCAAGCACAATAACAAGAGCAATAAATTCCAGCCTAACCAGTGGTGCAGTCCTCTTGAACAAATTAAAATGATTAGCAAAGAATTACTCCTCTCTCATGCTTCTCAAAGTGAAGTAGCCCAAGAAAATAAAATACCAGATGAATTCAATCTATATTACTGCCCTCTGGGATGTTTGAGAAGTTTTATTTGAATTTCAACAAATTAAAAGTTTTAGAAACAATGACAGGAGTGAAACAAAAACGTAAAATGCCAGAATGAAGTTAGAACATACATTCAAAATAATTACTTAAAGTTGAAACTCACCTTTCTATAACAGCATGTGGTGTGATCTATACCAGAAAATCCAAAATAAAGTTCTGGTCAAGTTCCTGCTTAAGTGAATCAGGAGCCCATGCATCACATCAAATATCCATTCACTCTACCACTATCTCCCTGCTGCTGCAGTATGTTTTACCTACAGGATGCACTGCAGCAAATGTAAGGTTTCTTCGACAGCACCTACCTAACCAACAATATATATGATAACATTAACAGATGAATAGGAACACCATCTTATCCAGATCACACCTTCCTACCTGGAAATACTTGTCATTTCTGTACAATTAACAGATAAAATTTCTGAAATCCACTACATAACAGACTGCAGCAGTTCAAGGTAGCAGGCAGATCATCACCACCACCTTTTCAAAGGAAACCAGGGATGGTCAATAATCATCAGTCCTTCAAACAGCAGCAATGTCATTAGTTCTATCTTTTAAAAGACTACTGAAAAAAAAGCTTAAATACCAATAGATGTTAGCACGATAGGTGGTTTTCACTGATCTCCTAGGGACATTTCACATTTTGCAAAACACAGTCAGCCAGTCATCGCTGTTTGGCACCAGATCTTAAACAACTGTTTACTCTTAAATGAGTAAAACGTCGGTTGAGTTCTAATTGATTCAAGGGAAGTGGGTGGGGTTAGGGGGGGGAAAGAAAAATTAAGAACCTTGTTTCTTTTTCCAAAAAAAAGAGTGAAGACGCCTGTTTGGAAATAAAAACGATCAGAGTGGGGTGTGGTGGAGCTACAAGAATAAAACTTCCCGATTTCTTCGGTTCCTTTCGTGTGCTGAAGATTTGTGTATAACAAACACACACACAAACGCAGAACTAGGTGGGGGGAAGAGAGAAAGAAAGTGGGACACGGTGCTGAGTTACCAGCCCAGCAGCTCCCTAATGGACAGGCGGTTCATTGCTGCCAGGGATTGGAGTCTGAAGCAGGAGAAACGCCTGACAAGACCAGCAACCAAACTTGCTCAGTCGGCCCTGCTCCGCCCCGCCATCACGTCCATTGGCTAATCGGTGAGTGAACGCAGTTCCTATTGGCCCAGCTGTCCGTCAATCAAACTTCCCCCTCCACCTGTGTTTGGTTGAGCGGTCACGGTTTTCCCTACTCTCTCTAAAGTAAATATTTTCTGAATGAACTCGTGGAGGGGAGAGGAACAGCAGCAACCCCGGACAAAACAAGAAAAGGCGCGGCTACTCACAAGCTATAAACGGAAGGACATGAATCCAGCAAGGCTCTAGTTCGCTCGCTCACTCCAAAGGCTGCTATCCTCCGCCACCGGAGTATACAGGAAATGACGGAGCGTGTCCCGCCCCCGAAAGGTGTCCGCCCACCTGTGGGCGGGGCCTAACCAAGGTTCACCCCTCTCCTGCTCCCCTGAATGTTCCTGCAGCTCATCAGGGGGAAGGCAGAGCTTGGAAATACTGTAATAGGTCAAAGATAAAAATCACACAACACCAGGTTGTAGTCCAACAGGTTTATTTGGAAGCACTGGCTTCCTGAGCGCTGCTCCTTCATCAGGTGGTTGTGGAGAATAAGATTGCAAGACACAGAATTTATAGCAAAAGTTCACAGTGTGATGTATCTGAAATTATATAGTGAAAAAGACCTGGATTGTTTAAGTCTGTCATCTTTTAGAATGACAGGTAATAGGTCAGACAGTCACTTCTTTAATAATCGGGGAAGGTCACGTTTAATAAAAGCAAAGTCAAGCCAATGGCTATGGATTAAGCACTGGAAAATGGGATTGGAGTAGTAGGTACAGAAACAGAAATTGCTGAAAAAGCTCAGCAGATCTGGTAGCTTCTGTGGAGAGAAATCAGAATTAACATTTGGGGCCCAGTGATCCTCCTTCAGAATGTTAAAAATCACACAACACCAGATTATGGTGCAACAGGTTTATTTGGAGGTACAAGTTTTCGGAGTGCTGGTCCTTTATCCCTGTTGGACTATAACCTGGTGTTGTGTGATTTTTAGAAGGGCTTATGCCCTTATGTCCGAAACATCGAATCTCCTGTTCCTTGGATGCTGCCTGACCTGCTGCGCTTTTCCAGCAACACATTTTCAGCTTGTGTGATTTTTAACCTTGTCCAGCCCAGACCAACACCAACACCTCCACATCTTCTTCAGAACATCACTGGACTAAAAACATTAACTCTGATTTCTCTCCACAGATGCGTCCTTTGGTTTTTATTTAAAATAGTAAGTGATTGCTTTTGATTGCCCATTAACATAGATTTTCCTGCTCCTCAGCTGTTGCCTGACCTGCTGTGCTTTACCAGCACCACTCCAATCTCCAGCATCTGCAGTTCCCACTTCTGGGTGGTTAGATGGGCCAAAGGGCCTTTTCACTGCTGTAGGTCTCAATGGTTTTAGAAAGGTAAAGCCTCCATAATCCCACTCTCATTAGAGAGAGTGTCACCATGCAACAGGCAAGGGGAGAGGGTGAGAAGAAGAGTCTTTCCTAGACAGTAAATGTATTAAGGGGATGTAGTCCGAGGGCTGCTATATGAAGTTAGGACACAGATCGACCACAATCTCATTAAGTGACAGAACAGGCTTGAGAAGCTGAATAACCTACTCCTGTTTCAATGGAATGTCAGCCAGTATGGGAATTGAACCTGTGCTTTTGGCAGCAATCTGCATCACAAACCAGTCATTCAACTAACTGTGAGAAGTCCTGAGAATCTGGAAATAGACTTTTTTTTAAAAAGTGCTGAAGGAACTTGGCTAGTCTGGAGGCATCTGAAATTGACTTAACATCTTGTCAAGTTCAGGAGATTTAGACACCTTCATACATACTAATACATCCAACATCACCTCTGTGATATGGACTGTCCCCGAGAATTGACGACAAACCTCCCCCAAGTTCCCATGTCTTCATGTCTTTCTCCATGGTAAACAAGAGAAATTCATTGCAGACCTCAACCATCTCTGGGTTCTACACATTCATGCCCTCACCTTGGTCCTTGAGAGGCCCTATTCTCTCTCTAGTTATTCTTTTTGCAAGGTTTGTGAAGGTTTGTAGCTCAGCTTGAGGTTTAGGGTGTAGTTTTGCTCGCTGAGCTGTAGTTTGATATCCAGACATTTCATTACCTAGCCAGGTAACATCATCAGTGGCGACTTCCAAGTGAAGCGAAGCTGTTATCTCCTGCTTTCTATTTATATGTTTGTCCAGGATGGGGTTCCTGGGGTTTGTGGTGATTCCTGTTCATTTTCTGCTAGGTTGATAGGTGGTATCTAAATCTACGTGTTTGTTTATGGCATTGTGGTTGGAGTGCCAGGCCTCTAGGAATTCTCTGGCATGTCTTTACTTAGCCTGTCCCAGGATAGATGTGTTGTCAAAATGGTGGGTTTTTTTCCTCCGTGTGTAGGGCTACAAGGGAGAGAGGGTCATGTCTTTTTGTGGCTAGCTGGTGTTTGTGTATCCTGGTGGCTAACTTTCTTTCTGTTTGTCCTACGTAGTGTTTGTGGCAGTCCTTGCATGGAATTTTGTAGACGACATTGGTTTGGTCCGTAGGTTGTACTGGGTCTTTTAGGTTTGTTAGTTTTTGTTTGAGAGTGTTGGTGGGTTTGTGTGCTACTAGGATTCCGAGGGGTCATAGTAGTCTGGCTGTCATTTCTGAAACTTCTTTGATGTATGGTAAGGTGGTTAGGGTTTCTGGCTGTGTTTGGTCTGCTTGTCGTGGTTTATTCTTGAGGAATCTGCGGACTGTATTTTTTTGAGTATCCGTTCTTTTTGAATAAGTTGTATAAGTAGTTCTCCTCTGTTTTCTGAAGTTCGTCTGTGCTGCAGTGTGAGGTGGCTCGTTGAAATAGTGTCCTGATACAGCTTCGTTTGTGTGTGTTGGGATGGTTGCTGGTGTAGTTAAGTATTTGGTCAGTGTTTGGTGGTTTTCTGTATACGTAGGTTTGTAGTTCTCCTTTGTCTGTTCTTTCAACTGTGACGCTCATGAATGCGAGTTTGTTGTCGGTTTCTTCCTCCTTGGTCAACTTTATGCCTGTGTTATTCTTTTTCCTTTAATATACTTGGAAAAACCTCTTTGGATTCACTCTAGGGGCGGCACAGTGGCACAGTGGTTAGCACTGCTGCCTCACAGCACCAGAGACCGGGTTCAATTCCCGCTTCGGGCAACTGTCTGTGTGGAGTTTGCACATTCTCCTCGTGTCTGCGTGGGTTTCCTCCAGATGCTCTGGTTTCCTCCCACAGTCCAAAGATGTGCAGGTTAGGTAAATTGACCATGCTAAACTGCCCGTAGTGTTAGATGTAGGTCTGGGTGGATTGCTCTTCGGAGGGTGGACTTGTTGGGCCGAAGGGCTTGTTTCCACACTGTAAGTAATCTAATCTTAATTCCTTTGTGAAATCTGAAGGAGCTGGAAAAGATTATGGACTTTAATACTGGAGAGGGGAAAAAGGTGAAAGATGCAAGTGGAACAAATGGTAATAGAACCCCAATATAAGGTTCAGTAGTAATGTCCCTAGATCTAGACGAGAAGGCATGGGTTCAAGTCCCACCTGCTTTCAAGGTGTATTCGAACATCTCGCAACAGATTAATTGATTAGAAAATATTTTCAACCCAGAGGAAATGGTAAAGAAAGAGTCCTAATGTGGTATAAATGATGTATGGGTGTTAATAGCAGAAACAAATGTAGCTCTACAGAAACCAAGCCTATACAAACAGGACTGAGGTGGTTAATCTAAATGGAGGACAGAGTTCATGGTGCAAAATTGTTGAACTCAATGTTGAGTCCTCATGACCGTAAAATGTCTAATCAGAAAATGAGGAAAAAAGTAGAAATCTTTCATCAAACCTGAAAATTAGGCTATATTGCCAGTTTTCTGATTTGTTGGATGATATTCAACTTCGGGGTCAAACTTATTTACAAATTCAGACTATTTACTTGTGACTTATTCACATTAACAACTGGTATTGTGTTGAGCATCACTAGAAATTTCAGAAATACTTCGAGCCTGATCTGCCATTAAATAAGATCATGGCTGATATTTTCATGGCCTCAACTCCACTTACCCACCCTCTTATCATAACCCTTAGTTCCTTTACTGTTCAAAACATTATCCATCTTAGCTTTAAAAACATTCAATGAGGAAGCCTCAACTACTTCTTTGAGCAGGGAATTCCACAGATTCACAACCCTCTGGGTGAAGAAGTTCATTCTCAATTCAGTCCTAAATTTGCTCCTCCTAATTTTAAGGCTGCGCCCTCTTGTTCTACTTTCACCTGCCAATGGAAACATCCTCTCTTCTTCTATCCTATCTATTTCCTACATAAGTTTTTATCTTTCTATAAGATCCCCCTCAATCTTCTAAATTCCAATGAATATAATCCCATGTGGAAGTGAATACTGCAGTTGCTGGTGATTAGAGTCAAGATTTAAGTGCTGGTGGAAAAACACAGCAGGTCAGGCAGCATCCGAGGAGCAGGAAAATTGTGCCTTCAATTTTCCTGCTCCTCGGATGCTGCCTCACCTGCTGTGCTTTTTCCAGCACCACTCTAATCTTGAATATAATCCCAGTTCACTCAGTCTGTCCTCGTAAGCCAACCCCCTCAATTCCAGAATCAACCTAGTGAACCTCCTCTGCACACCCTTCAATGCTAGTACATCCTTTCTCAAGTAAGGAGACTAAAGCTGCACACAGTCCTCCAGATGTGGCCTCACTAACACCCTATACAGCTGCAACATAACCTCCCTACTTTTCAACTCAATCCTTTTAGCAATGAAGGACAAATTTCCATTTGCATTCCTAATTACTTGCTGCACCTGCAAACCAACTTTCTGTGAATCATGCACAAGGACAAACAGGTCCCTGTGTACAGCAGAACGCTGCAGTTTTTTTTCAACCTTTCAAATAATGGTCCTTTTTTTTACTGTTATCCCTACTGAAATGGATGACTTCACATTTATTGACATTGTACTCCATTTGCCAGCCCTTTGACCACTCACTTAAAGTATCTATGTTCCTCTGCAAACTTTCACAGTCTTCTGCAGACTTTGCTCCAGCACTCACCTTAGTGTCATCTGCAAACTTTGACACAATACATGTGATCGCCAACTTCAAATCATCTATGTAAATTGTGAATAATTGTAGTCCCAAAACTAAACCCTGAGGGACACCACTGGTCATTATTTGCCAACCAAAAAAACTCTCATTTACCCTTACTCTTTGCTTGCCATTGGTTAACCAATCCTCCGTCCATGCTAATACATTGCCCATAATGCCATACATCTTTATCTTAAGAATTAGCCTTTTGTGCGGCGCTTTGTCGAATGCATTTTGGAAATCTACATACACACATCTGCTTGGTTCCCTTTGTACATTGTGCTCGTAATGTCTTCATAGAATTCCAGTAAATTAGTTAACTATGACCTGCCTTTTATGAACCCTTGCTGTATCTGTCCAATGGGTCAATTTCTATCTAGTTGTCTTGCTATTTCTCTCTTGATAGATTCAAACATTTTTCCCAACAACAGAAGTTAAGCTAACCAGCCAATAATTCCCCATCTTTTGTCTACTTCCATTTTTAAACAGTGGCGTCACATTTGCTGTTTTCCAATCTGCTGGAACTGCCCCAGAGACAAGTTAATTTTGGAAAATTACCACAAGTACATTTGCTACTTCTCCTGTTGTCTCTTTTAATACCCTGGAATGCATTCCATCGGAGCCAGGAGACTTGTCTAACTTTAGCTCCAGTACCTTGCCCAATACTACTTCTTTCATGATAATGAACGTTTCTAGGTCCTCATCTATCTTAGTCTCCTTGTCAATTACTGACTTGTAATTAGTGTCCTCCACTGTGAAATCTAACACAAAATACCTGTTCAATGCCTTGGCCATATCCTCATATCCCATTACTAGAGACTAGAATTTGATACGTTGCTGATCACTGAAAACAAAGATTACAAATAATATGCAAATTTATAAAAACTAAAATTCAAAACGTAACTTCAAGTGGAATAAAAACTAAAATTACTTTCAATAAATTTATTTTCAATTTGGATAACAGAGTAAATACCTAGAGTTGGGACTGCCTCCTGATTTTCAAATAATCTTGGATAATCAACCAGGAGAAGTGTTTAGTGGTTGAGCAGACCAATATTGTGTGCTTTACACTGTCACTGAAAGTAAAAACTATCTCATGAATATGTTTTAAGATAATATAGCACAGAAGGGAGTCATTCAATCCTTAATGACTCTTTGAAAAAGCTGAGTAATTGACCAATGTTTTATCCTGTAAATTATCTCTTCAAATGCATATCCAATTATCTTTTCAAAATTCAGATGAAGTTGATTGATCATCAATCATTAAGCTGATTGCTTCCATAACATAATAACTTCTGTGTGAAAAAATGACCTAATTTTTTCTCTAGGTCTTTTGCCAATTAATTCTCATCAGTCATCCCTAGATACTTACCGCTTTGCCAGAGGAGTTGTGCTTTGTCTACTTAGTCTATTGCAATCCCTCACGATTTACCTCTTTTCATTCTTCCCTTGATCCCCTCTGCTCCAAGGAGAACAAATCCAGCAAATCTCATTGTTTTCAAATCAATGAATTGTCTCTTCCCGGCAGTACCTTAATAAAGCTCCTGAGTAAACCTCTCCAGGTTTTTGACATTTTTCCTAAAGTGCGATGCAAAGCTGTACACAAAATGTCAGTTACATCACACTGTAAACTTTTGCTATAAATTCTGTCTCTTACAGCCTTATTCTCCACAATCACCTCATGAAGGAGCAGCACTCCAAAAGCTAATGCTTCCAAATAAACCTGTTGGACTATAACCTGGTGTTGTGTGATTTTTAACTTTGTAGACCCCAGTCCAACACCGGTGTCTCCAAATCATGAGAAAACTCCAGCTGAGCCTTAAGCAAGGATTTTAATTTAACATTGCCTCATTGTTTTTGTATACCATGCCCCAACTTAAAAAGCCAAGTATCCCAAACACTTTCGCCCCTGCTTTATAATGTGCCCTGCCATGTTCAAGGATTAAGAATATGCAGCAGAGTATTTTTGTACTCCAATAAAATGCAACCATTTAAGTTATACTGCCTACACTTGCAGTTTCTCCCAAAGCCCATCAATTCATACTCATCATATTGCATCTATCATGCATCTCATGCGTCTGCCACTCATTGTCCCCAATCTGTGTCCTCTTGACGACTGCTACTATTGTGCTCACTATTCCCAGTGTTGCTGAGTTTTATTTGATGTGCACACTTTGTCATTGTACTTCCTGAAACCAATTCTAGATAGAGTCATCAAGTCATAGAGATGTACAGCAAGGAAACAGACCCTTCCGCCCAATCTGTCCACACCGACCAGATATCCCAACCCAATCGAGTCCCACCTGCCAGCACCCGGCCCATATCCCTCCAAACCCTCATTTATATACAACAAACAAAAAGCAGTTGCCCTAATAGTTGTTGTAAAAGGTATTAATCTCTGGAAGAAATACCAGAGTGCTTGGTGATAACAATCTCTCCCTCAACTTCAGCAAAACTAAACAGCTGATCATTAACTTCAGGAAGCAAAGAGGAAGACATGCCCCTATCTACATCAATGGAACTGAGGTGGAGATGTTCAAGAGCATCAAGTTCCTCAGAGTGATATACAGCAACAATCTATCTTAGACCACCCATGTTGATGCAATGGTCAAGAAGGCACAACCTCTTCTTCCTTGGTAATCTAAGAAAATGCGGTGTCCAACTTTCATAGTGCACTACAGAAAGCATTCTATGTGGATACATCCTGATAGAACTGCTCTGCCCAAAACCATAAGAAACTACAGAAAGTTGTAAACACAGCCCAGACCATCACGCAAGCCAAACCTCCATCCATTGACTTCATCTACACTTCTCAATACTTCAGAAAGGCAGCCAACATCATCAAAAATCCTTCCCACCCAGTTATAATTTTTACCAATCTCTTCTGTCAGGCAAAAGATACAAAAGCTTTGTATCAGGTTCAAGTATGGCTTCTTTTCTATTATTATTAAACTTCTGAAGGGACCTCTCAAATTTCAAATCTACTGTTGATCTTGCTTTTTGTGCACTTTTTTTACAACCATAACTTTGTATTCCTTGCTCTGTTCAAACACCCTCTGATCTTGATATGTTCTGATTTGCCTGTACTGCACGCAAAACAAAACTTTTCACTATGCTTAGGTACATGTGACAACAACAAATTAAATCAAAAGAGTAGTCCATTAAGCACTGTCTAATATAATCATGTCATTTGGAGTTGGATGGGAGAAGAGCTCTGGATTTTAAAGCAGATTGACAAACCAAGTTTCCCCATTGTTTTATAACATTATCTATCATACTAATCAAAATTGTACCTGCTTGCTATTGTGCAATGAATGACATTTTTTAATTCAGCCTGGTGTGGGCATCGTTGGTTGGCCAGCATACATTGCCCTTCCCTATTTGCCCTTGAGAAGGTATTTAAACCATAGTAAAAGCAGGAAGAATTAATTAAGACAGTAAGCCCGGGTAGCTCTGTCGGTAGAGCATCAGACTCTTAATCTGAGGGTCTTGGGTTCGAGTCCCCGCTCGGGCGTTGGCTTTAGTGGGTGGCACGGTGGCACAGTCGTTAGCACTGCTGCCTCACAGTGCCAGAGACCTGGGTTCAATTCCCGCTTCAGGTGACTGACTGTGTGGAGTTTGCACATTTCCTTGTGTCTGCATGGGTTTCCTCCTGGTACTTTAGTTTCCTCCCACAGTCCAAAAATGTGCAGGTTAGGTGAATTGGCCATGCTAAATTGCCTGTAGTGTTAGGTCAAGGGGTAAATGTAGGGGAATGGGTCTGGGTGGGTGGCGGGTCGGTGTGGACTTGGGCCGAAGGGCCTGTTTCCACACTGTAAGTAATCTAATCTAATCTAAACAGCAGAGGCTATACTAGAGAATAGGTGGTAAACATAAGGGCATGAACAGCACCACAGATAGAGCAAATCATTTGGAGAATGCAGGAATGAGGCTTCGTCTTACACAGCCACAAAAAGAGGAAGACATTCAGTAAAGCTGTTCAGCTTTATCCACAGGGAGCAAGACAATTTTCTATAAAATTGTTAAAGATGACTAATTTTTTAGGTCACAACAAACATGAATCGTCCTCCTAGCTTGCAGAAGGAGGGAACCATGCATTTCACTTACAAAAGATAGAAATTCTCTGTTTGCATTCAAAAATTGAGAATCCTTCATTTTCTCTGCTTTAACTTAGGAAAACTTCCAGTTCAGTAGCGGAAAGCAGCAGCATAGCTAAGGTGCAGAATTAAAAGTAATTGAAGTGAGGAAAATAAAGCAGCATTAATTTACTGTAGAATTTAAAGCAATGAGAATAAACCGGTTTTAGAATTAAAAACATTGAAAGCAAAGAGAATCAGCCAATATTTTTGCACTACATGTTCATTTTCAAGATAAGTCGGTTTCCAAACAAGAACCTGACTTGAGGGATCAAAATTTTATTTCTTTTGGTTTTAACAAAGTGGGCTTTGCTGAAGCATAAGCACGCAATTCTGCAGATTTTCCTTCAATGCTTTGTGCAATGGAAATCATGTCGCATTAACTTGATTGAATTTTTTTGTAGTAGTAACAAAGAGGATTGATGAGCGAAGGGCGAGGTCTGCAGATGCTGGAGATCAGAGTTGAGAGTGTGTTGCTGGAAAAGCACAACATTCATTCCTGATGAAGGGCTCTGGCCCGAAACTTCGATTCTCCTGCTCATCGGATGCTGCCTGACCTGCTGTGTTTTTCCATGGTCTATATGGACCTCAGTAAGATCTTCGAAAAGGTTCTTCATGGTACACTGGTAAGCAAGGTTAGATTACACACAATACAGGGAGAATGAGCCATTTCAATACAGTACTGGCTCAAAGGTAGAAGACAGAGGATGGTAGTGGAGGTTGTTTCTCAGACAGGAGACGTGTGACCAATAATCACAGGGATCGGTGCTGGATCCACTGCTTTTTGTCATTTATATAAATAATTTGGATGTGAACATAGGCGGTATAGTTAGTAAGTTTGCAGAAAACACTAAAATTGGAGCTGTAGTGGACTGTGAAAAAGCTTTCCACAGAATGCAATGGGATCTTGATTTTATTTGCTGTATTTTGGAAAGGTAAATCAGGGCAGGACTTATATACATAATGATAATGTCCTAAGGAGTGTTGCTGAATAAAGAGACAATGGATTGCAGGTTCACAACACATAAAGATCATAGAGTGTTTGAACAGAGCAAGGAATACAAAGTTATGTTGTAAAAAAGGTGGGGACAATGAGAAATGAATGGCAGATGCAATATGATGTGGATGAGTATAAATTGATAAGCTTTGGGAGAAATGACAAGTATAGGCAGTATAACTTAAATGATTGCATTTTATTGGGGTACAAAAATACTCTACTACATATTCTTAATCCTTGAACATAGCAGGGCACATTATAAAGCAGGTGAGAAAGTGTTCGGGATACTTGGCTTTTTAAATTGGGGCATGAAATACAAAACAGGGGAGAAATGTTAAACTAAAATCCTTGCTTAAGGCTTAGCTGGAAGTTTGTGTTCAACTTTGCATCGCACTTCAGGAAAAATGTCAAAAACCTGGAGAGGTTTACTAAGGAGCTTTATTAAGGTACTAGGTAAAAACAATGACTGCAGATGCTGGAAACCAGAGTCTAGATTAGAGTGGTGCTGGAAAAGCATAGCAGTTCAGGCAGCATCCGAGGAGCAGTAGTACTGCCAGATATGAGACAATTCAATGATTTGAAAACAATGAGATTTGCTGGATTTGTTCTCCTTGGGGCAGAGGAGATCAAGGGAAGACTGTAATTTGGGAGGGATTGCAATAGACTAAGTAGGCAAAACACGACTCCTCTGGCAAATGGGTCAGCATCTAGGATGACAGATGAGAAATAATTGGCAAAAGAACTAGAGGAAAAATTAGGTCACTTTTTTTGAAAATCAGGAGGCTGTCCCAACTCTAGGTATTTATTCTGTTATCCAAATTGAAAATAAATTTATTGAAAGTAATTTTAGTTTTTATTCCACTTGAAGTTACGTTTTGAATTTTAGCTTTTATAAATTTGAATATTATTTGTAATTTTTGTACTTCAGTGATCAACAATGTATCAAATTCTAGTCTCTAGTAATGGGATATGAGGAAATGGAAAAAGTGAGGACTGCAGATGCTGGAGATCAGAGCTGAAAATGTGTTGCTGGAAAAGCACAGCAGGTCAGGCAGCATCCACGGAGCAGGTGAATCAACATTTCGGGCAGGGCTCATGACCGAAACGTCGATTCTCCTGCTCCTTGGATGCTGCCTGACCTGCTGCGCTTTTCCAGCAACACATTTTCAGATATGAGGAAATGGCCAAGACATTGCACAGGCATTTTGTGTTAGATTTCACAGTGAAGGACACCAATAACAAACTAGTAATTGACAAGGAGACTAAGATAGATGAGGACCTGGAAACGATCATTATCATGAAAGAAATAATATTGGGCAAGGTACTGGAGCTAAAGAAATGCAAGTCTCCTGACCCCATTGAAATGTATTCCAGGGTATTAAAAGAGATAGCAGGAGCAATAGCAAATGTACTTGTGGTAATTTTCCAAAATTTGCTGGTTTCTGGGGCAGTTCCAGCAGATTGGAAAATACCAAATGTGACACCACTGTTTAAAAAAAGAGGTCAACAAAAGATGGGGAATTAAATGCTGGTTAGCTTAACTTCTGTAGTGGGGAAAATGCTTGAATCTATCAAGTAAGAAATAGCAAGACATCCAGATAGAAATTGTCCCATTGTACAGATGCAGCAAGGGTTCATAAAAGGCAGGTCATCCTTAACTAATTTACCGGAATTCTATGAAGACATTACGAGCACAATGTACAACGGGAACAAAACAGATGTCTTATGTAGATTTCCAAAATGCATTCTACAAGCTGCTGCACAAAAGGCTAAATCTTAAGATAAAGATGCATGGTATTATGAGCAATGTATTTGCATGGATGGAGAGTTGGTTAACCAATGGCAAGCAAAGAGTAGGGGGAAATGAGTGTTTTTCTGTTTCGCAAACAGTGACCAGTGTTGTCCCTCAGGAATCAGTGTTGGGACTGCAATTAGTCGCAATTTACGTGGATGATTTGAAGTTGGGGATCACATATATTGTCAAGATTAGAGTGATCCTGGAAAAGCACAGCAGGTCAGGCAGCATGTGCAGAGGTCTAGCAGATGGAGGACAATGTTAATAAATATGAAGTCATCCATTTTGGTTGGAATAACAGTAAAAGAGACTATTATTTGAATGGTTAAAAAAAGCTGCAGCATTCTGCTGTACACAGGGACCTGTGTGTCCTTGTGCATGATTCACAGAAGGTTGGTTTGCAGACGCAGCAGATAATTAGGAAGACAAATGGAAATTTGTCCTCCATTGTTAAAGGGATTGAGTTGAAAAGCAGGGAGTTTATGTTGCAGCTGTGTAGGGTGTTGGTGAGGCCACACCTGGAATACTGCATGTAGTTTTAGTCTCTTTTACTTGAGAAAAGATGTACCAGCATTGGAGGGGATGCTGAGAAGATTCACTAGGTTGATTCTGGGATTGAGGGGGTTGGCTTATGAGGAAAGATTGAGTAGACAAGGATAATATTAATTGGAATTTAGAATATTGAGGGGGGATCTTATAGAAACATATAAAGTTATGAAGGGAATAGATAAGATAGAAGTAGAGAGCATGTTTCCACTGGCGGGTGAAAGTAGAACAAGAGGCCACAGCCTCAAAATTAAGGGGAGCAAATTTAGGATTGAATTGAAAAGAAACTCCTTTAAGGGTTGTGAATCTGTGGAATTCCCTGCTCAGTGAAGTAGTTGAGGCTTCCTCATTGAATGTTTTTAAAGCTAAGATGGGTAACATTTTGAATAGTAAAGGAATGAGAGGGTGGATAAGTAGAGCTGAGGCCACAAAAATATCAGCCATGATCTTATTGAATGGTGGAGCAGGTTTGAAGGGCTAGATGGCCTACTTCTGCTTCTGGTTCTTATGTTCTTATTTGTGTTGAGAGTGTATTGCTGGAAATGCACAGCAGGTCAGACAGCATCTGAGAACCAGGAAAATGGACTTTTCGGGCCAGTGCCCTTCACCAGGAATGAGGCTGGGAGCCCCGGGTGGAGAGATAAATAGGAGGTGGGGGTGGGGCTGGGAGAAGGTACCTGGATGGAGGTTGGGATAATAGTGATAGGTCAGGGAGGAGGGTGGAGCAGATGGGTGGGAAGGAAGATTGACAGCTAGGACAGGTTATGAGGGCGGTGTTGAGCTGGAAGATCGTAGCTGGGGTAAGGTGGGGGGGGGGAGTGAAAATGAGGAAACTGGTGAAGTCTACATTGATGCTCTGGGGTTGATGTCTTGCCATTGTATTCATAAATTAAAAAATAGTTCTGAAATTTCTAGTGATTTCTTTATTGAGTATAGGAGTTGGAAGGTCACGTTGTAGTTGTACAGGACATTGGTTAGGCCAATTCGAAATATTGTGTGCAATTCTGGTCTCCTTCCAATAGAAATGATGTTATGAAACTTGAAAGGTTTAGAAAAGATTTACAAGGATGTTGCCAGAGTTGGAGCGGTTGAGCTATATGGAAAGGCTGACTAGGCTGGGCCTGTTTTCCCTGGAGCGTCGGAGGCTGAGTGGTGACCTTATAGAGGTTTATAAAATTGTGAGGGGCATGGATAGGGTAAATAGACAAGGTATTTTCCCCAGGGTGAGGGAGCCCAGAACTATGCCCAGTAGAGGGCATTGGTTTAAGGCAAGTGGGGAAAGATTTAAAAGGGGCCTAAGTGACAACTTTTTCACACAGAGGATGGTGCGTGCATGCATGGAATTACCTGCCAGAGAAGAGGTGGAGGCTGATACAATTACAACATTTAAAAGGCATCTGGATAGGTGTATGAATTTGAAAGGTTTAGAGAGATATGGGCCTAGTGCTGGCAAATGGGACTAGATTAGGTTAGGATATCTGATCGGCATGAACGAATTGGACCAAAGAGTCTGTTTCCATGCTGTACATCTCTATGACTCTATGGTGTAAAAAGAATTGTTACAAAAGAAACAACAACCAAATAGAATAATGCAAACTATCTATTTAAATTTCAAATTTCAATATTTTAAATACACAGTAAAAGTGTAACCTTATCAATTCCTGAACACTCCTAATGAATTGAAAAGAAGTCAAACATTTTTTTATAGTACTCAAAGTTAAAAATAAAATTAAGAGTTTCTTAGTTATGGATATCTCTCTTAAGCTTAAGAAGAGAAATTTCAAAACATTCTAACAACCTTTTCAGGCTCCAATATTTACCAAGCTGAGTTACAAGAAATCTAAAATAAACATATATCCATATTTGCAGATAAGTCTACAGCCAGATTTCAAAACCTGTTTTCAAAATAAATTGCCATAGTTACAGAAATCCTGACAAGCTAACTATTAATTTTAAACACAGAAAAATGTAGCAGTTACTAACGCAAAGATTAGGACAAAACTTATCCCAAACATGTTTGAAAATTGTACAGGCAGTCCCCAGATCGTGAAGGATTCCGTTCTGGAGTCTGTTGGCAAGACCATTTGTGTCTAAACAGCTGTTCACAAATGCAGAAAAAGGTTGTATGTTTACACTTACACCTCTGTATGGGATCACGTTCATTAGTACAACCCTTCATTTGTCAGATGTTTGTAAGTTGGTGATCCCCTGTACATATAAATCTCTCAACAGTTTATACCATATGCAGAATTGAAAGCCTTTAAAGAAAGATGAAAAAAATCACATTAGGATGTTTTCAGAGATGGTCCACATTGAACACATAATTGGACACCTTGGAGAAAATATTTCTCAAAATATAGCAGTGCTTTCAACATAGATGTTAGAAGCTGAACAATTCAAATACATTTTTGTATTCTGAACTATAGCTATGACTTAATGCTCATGTACCCATAGAACAAACCATGAATGCTTTTGTTGAAGTTCTACAAACCTTTAACAATTAACAATTTTAGAATAAATAAAATAATTACAAGTGTAAGATTTAGTGGAAAAGTTCAGCATTCAGAGGAGCCCACAGATAATTTCATTAATCATCTCGACAGACTTGTGGAAAATTATGACAATGGAGCTTTGAAATCAGATTTTATAAGAGACAGCATTATTGTTGGAATAATTTATGAGTCAAGGGGGTGGTGCTGAAAAAGCACAGCAGGTCAGGTAGCATTCGAGGAGCAGGAGGATCGATGTTTCAGGCATATGCCCTTCATTGGGAATGAGGTTTGAGGGCTGGGGTGGGCGGGGTCTGAGAGATAAATTGGAGGGGGTGTGGGACTGGGGGGAAGGTAGTTGAGAATGTAATAGGTAGATTAAGGTGGGGGAGAAGGTGATAGGTCAGAGAGGAAGGTGGAGCAGATATATGGGAAAGACAATGGACAGGTCAAGAGGGAGGTGCCGTGTTGGAGGCTTGGTGCTGGGATAAGGTGGGCGGAGGGGAAATGAGGAAATTGGTGAATCCATATTAATCCCATAGAGTTGCAGGGTCCCAAGGCGGAAGGTGAGGTGTTCTTCCCCCAGGCATCCGGTGGTTAGGGTTTGACAATAGAGGAGACCCAGGACCTGCGTGCCCTTGGTGGAGTGGGAAGAGGAGTTGAAGTGTACAGCCAATGGGTTGGTGGGGTTAGTTGGTAGGGTGTCCCAGAGATGTTCTCCGAAACAATCTGCAAGTTGGATTCCTGTCTCCTTGAGGTGACCACATCGGGTGCAATGGATACAGTAGATGATATTTGTAGAGGTGCAGGTAAATTTCCATTGAATGTGGAAGGATTCTTTAGGGCATTGGTCAGAAGTGAGGGGGGAGGTGCAGGTTTTGCAGTTCTTATGGTGGCATGGGAAGGTGCCGGGAGATGGGTAAGGGCTGGTGGTGGGTGGGGGTGAGGGGGGGTGGGGGCGGGGAAGGGGAGTGGAGCCGACAAGGGAGTCACAGAGGGAATGGTCTTTCCAGAACACTGATAGGGGTGGTGAGGGAAATATATCCCCAGTGGTGGGGTTAGTTTGCATGTGGTGGAAGTGGTGGAGGATGATGTGATGTATACAGAGGTTGGTGGGGTGGAAGGTGTGGACCAGGGGAGTTCTGTCCTCTTTGCGTTGAGGGGGGGGTTCAAGGGCGGAGGTGTGGGAAGTGGAAGAGATGCTCTGGAGGGCATTGTCAATAACGTGGGAGGGGAAATTGCAGTCTTTGAAGAAGGAGGCCATCTGCTCGAAGGGTCGAATGGCCTACTCCTGCACCTATTGTCTATTGTCTATTCATTGTCTGACGAACTACACAAGTTACAACCATCCCTTTAATTCCATGATCCTCTATTTCCAACTAAACCATGTGCTGTGGTACTTTATGAAATACCTTTTGAATTTCCATGTAGATCACATCGACTACATTTCTTTTTCAACTCTCAGTATTTATCATGAAACTCAGTCAAATTAGTTTAATGCAATATATAACCATGTTACTCTAAGACAGAAATAATTTTGTTCTTCACAAATGTGTCTAATACGTTCCTATCACTTATGCAATACTGATTGGCCTGCACTTGTCAACTTTATCCCTTTCACCCTTTGAACCACTGTGTGACATGTTCAATTTTTCAAACCCAGCTCTGGCATGCAGAAAAATGTAATAGATAGATAATGGACTAATTGATTAATTCTTTTTGTCTATTACTAAGAAAATACATATTAAGGTTCTAGTATTTATTTGTTCATTTCTATTGCATTTGATTAGGAGTTTAAAATTAAAAACTTCGTCTATTATCTGCCACTTTTCAAAGGCAATGAAGAGCTTATGAATGCATGGGTTATAACCAGCAGAAAGTTGCAATTAATAAAGGAGTTTTCTGTTCATAGTCTTGGACATGTTAATAATTCTCTTAGATATCAACATCAGAGTGGAATTAAGCAATTCAACCTTCTAAGACTTTTTAATTCTACTATTCAATTAGATTATGAATGATCTGTATCTCAACTCCATTTATCTGCCTTTGCTCCACAGCTCTTAAAGCCCTGACCTAACAAAAGTCCATCTATCTCAGACTTCAAAGATAAATGTGAATGCCTGCAAGGACATGCAAAAAGGGCACTCTGGAAGACAGAGTCCAAAAATACATTGAACATAAAAAGTGCAAAATCATCTAATTACAGCTAGATATCTTTATCCTATTGAGAAAATCATGTAGCCAAATTGCATTTATTCAACAGCAAAACCAATAACTTATCTGTGAAATGATGAAGGCGAGGCAGTTTAACAATTGATATTAGCTAAAATATTTTCAATAAGAAAAATTGGCATAAGGATATATACTGTACTTTATGATACAGATGGAACTGTATAATACTGTGACCTTCTTTAAAAAATATACCCTCTAGTTTTGGGTTCCCCTACCCGAGGGAAAAGACGTTAGCTGTTTACCTTATCCGTGCCCCTCATGATTTTATAAACCTCCATAAAGTCACCCCTCAGCCATCTATATTCCAGGGAAAACATTCCTAGTCTATCCAGCCAAAATCTTTTTTAGAGAGTTCAAAACTAGAGGGCATAAGTTTAGAGTAAGAGGGGAAAGATTTAAAAGGCACCTGAAGGCAACTTTTTCACACAGAGGATGGGTGTGTCTATGGAACAAGTTGCAAGAGGAAGTGCTGGAGGTGGGTCCAATTACAACATTTAAAAGACATTTGGACAAGTACATGTACAGGAAAGGTTCAGAGGGATATGAGTCAAATGCAGACAAATGGGACTAGTTCAGTTGAGGGAACAAGGTCAGCATGGACGAGTTGGGCCCAAGGGCCTGTTTCCATGCTGTATGATTCTGATAAGATTTATCAATTTCTTCTGCAATAAACAAACTAATAGCCTGAACACTATTTTTGTAGACAATTTATACTTTCAATTACAGAATTGAACTGTCTTCTAATTTTTAATATGACTAAAAAATCTCAATCACAGTTATACTTCACTCAGTCACTTTGATATTCAATTTTCCTTGAATGAATCCAAAGTGATTCTTAGTTCCCTATAGTTTATATCCATCTGAAGAAGGGTCACTGGATTCAAAAAGCTAACTCTACTTTCTCTCCATAGATGCTGCCAGATCTGCTGAGTTTTTCCAGCAATTTCTGTTTTTGATTCAGATTTCCAGCTTTCACAGTTCTTTGTTTGTTTTAGTTTACTGTATATCCATTATTTTGTTTTCCCAAGCTATCTATTACTTTCAAACTCAGAACACTCTTTCATGATGAGGGATTTCCTAGAGATCCTACTTCTGGCTCAATCTAGGCCAATTTATGATTTAGAGGTGCCAGTGTTGGACTGGGGTGTAAAAAGTTAAAATCATACAACACAAGGTTATATTCCAGCAGGTTTAAGTTAAAGCACTAGCGTTCGGAGCACTGCTCCTTCATCAGCTGATTGTCCAGTTCTTTGAGAAGGTGACCAAACAGGTGGATGAGGATAAAGCCGTTGTTGTGTTTATGGATTTCAGTAAAGTGTTTGATAAGGTCGCCCATGGTAGTTCACTGTACAAAGTACAGAGGCACAGGATTGAGGGTGGTTTAACGGTTTGGATCAGAAATTAGCTAGCTGAAAGAAGGTGGTGGTTGGTGGGAAATGTTCATCCTGGAGTTCAGTTACTAGTGGTGTACTGCAAGGGTCTATTTTTAGGTCCACTGCTGGATCTGGATGAGGGTGTAGAAGGATGGGTTAGTAAATATGCGGACGACACAAAGGTCGGTACATTTGAAGATAGTGCTGAAGAATGTTGCAGGTTACAGAGGACATAGATGTGCTGCAGAGCTGGGCTGAGAGGTGGCAAATGGAATTTAGTATAGAAAAGTGTGAGGTGATTCACTTTGGAAGGAGTAACAGGAATGCAGAGTACTGGGCAAATGGTAAAACTCTTGATAATGTAGGTGAGCAGGGGGATCTTGGTATCCATGTACATAGATCCCTCAAAGTTGCCACCCAGGTTGATAGGGCTGTTAAGAAAGAATACAGTCTGTTAGCGTTTGTTAGTAGAGGAAGCAAGTTTCGGAACCAAGAGGTCATGCTGTAGCTGTACAAAACTCTGGTGCAGCCTCACTTGAGTATTGCGTGCAGTTCTGGTCACCGCATTATAGGAAGGATGAGGAAGGTTTGGAAACGCTTCGGAGGAGATTTACTAGGATGTTGCCTGGTAAGGAGGGTAGGTCTTACAAGGAAAGGTTGAGGGACTTAAGGCTGTTTTCGTTAGAGAGAAGAAGGTTGAGAGGTGACTTAATTGAGACATATAAGATATTCAGACAGTGGACAGTGAGAGTCCTTTTTCCGAGGATGGTGGTGGCTTGCACAAGGGGGCATAGCTTCAAATTGAGGGATGATAGATATAGGACAGATGTCAGAGAATAGCAGGAGTGTGTAACGCACTGCCTGTAACAGTTGTAGACTCACCAACTTTACGGGCATTTAAATGGTAATTAGATAGGCATATGGACAAGAATGGAATAGTATAGGTTAGATGCGCTTCAGATTGGTTTCACAGAGTGGAGCAACATTGAAGGTTGAAGGGCCTATACTGCACTGTAATGGTTTATGTTCTATGTTACCTCCGAAACCACGAACACTTAGTTTATGGAGCGATCTTCTCTGTGACACAGTGGTCAAATGTCTTTCAGAATCCCACTTAATACTAAATCAGGTTCCCTTTTGTGCATGTTACTTCCTCAAAGAACTGGAATTAGCTAGTCAAACATGATTTCCCTTTCACAAAATCTTGCTAACTTTACGTGATCACAATGGATTTTATAAGTGACATGCTAATAAGCTCCTTATTAGGAGATTGTAGAATTTTTCTTTGACAGATGTCAGACTAACTGGTGTATATTTTCTCACTTTCTGTCTCCTTCTTCTTGAATAGAGTAAATACTTCCACTTTTTTCTATCTCACAAGATGTTTCTGGAAGCCAGAAATGTTGAGAAAATAAGACAAATGCATCTATTATCTCAGCATTTATTTTTAAGCCCCAAGGATAAAGAATATCTAGACTAGGGTACTTAGACTCATAGAGATGTACAGCATGGAAACAGACCCTTCAGTCCAACTTGTCAATGACAACAGATATCCCAACCCAATCTAGTCCCACCTGCCAGCACCCAGCCAATATCCCTCCAAACTCTTCCATTCATAAACCCAATTAAATGCCTCTTAAATGTTGCAATTGTGCCAGCCTCCACCACATTCTCTGGCAACTCATTCTTTACACGTATTACCCTCTGCATGAAAACGTTGCCCCTTAGATCTCTTTTATATCTTTCCCCTCTCATCATAACCCTATGCCTTCAAATTCTGGACTCCTCCACCCCAGGGAAAAGACTTTGTCTATTTACCCTATCCATGCCCCTCATAATTTTGTAAACCTCTATAAGATCACCCCTCAGCATCTGACAGTCCAGGGAAAACAGCCCCAGCCTGTTCAGCCTCTCCCTCTAGCTCAAATCCTCCTGGCAACATCCCTGTCAATCTTTTCTGAACCCTTTCAAGTTTCACAACATCATTCTGATAGGAAGGAGACCAGAGTTGCACGCAATATTCCAACAGTGGCCTAACCAATGTCCTGTACAGCCCCAACTCCTGTACTCAATACTCTGACCAATAAAGGAAAGCATACCAAATGCCTTCTTCACTATCCTATTTACCCGCGACTCCTAGGAGCTATGAACCTGCACTTCAAGGTCTCTTTGTTCAGCAACACTCCCTAGGACCTTACCATTAAGTATATAAGTCCTGCTAAGATTTGCTTTCCCAAAATGCAGCACCTCATATTATCCAAATTAAATTCCATCTGCCACTTCTCAGCTCATTGACCCATCTGATCAAGTTCCCATTGTAATCAGAGAAAACCTTCTTCACTGTCCACTACACCTCCAATTTTGGTATCATCTGCAAACTTACTAACTATACCTCTTACGCTCACATCCAAATCATTTATATAAATGATGAAAAGTAGTGGACACAGCACTGATCCTTGTGGTCACAGGCCTCCAGTCTGAAAAACAACTATCCACCACCACCCCCTTCTACCTTTGAGCCAGTTCTGTATACAAATGGCTAGTTCTCCCTGTATTCCATGAGATCTAACCTTGCTGATCAGTCTCCCATGGGGAACCTTGTCAAACGCCTTACTGAAGTCCATATAGATCACATCTACTGCTCTGCCCTCATCAATTCTCTTTGTTACTTCTTCAAATACTCAATCAAGTTGGTGAGACATGATTTCCCATGCACAAAGCCATGTTGACTATCCCTAATCAGTCCTTGCCTTTCCAAATACATGTACATCCTGTCCCTCAGGGTTCACACCAACAACTTGCCCACCACTGACGTCAGGCTCACTGGTCTATAGTTCCCTGGCTTGTCCTTACCACCCTTCTTAAACAGTGGCACCACGTAAGCCAACCTCCAGTCTTCCAGCGTCTCACCTGTGACTATCGATGATACAAATATCTTGGTGAGAGGCCCATCAATCACTTCCCTAGCTTCCGCAGAGTTCTAGGGTACACCTGATCAGGTCCTGGGGATTTATCCACTTATATGCATTTAAAGACATCCAGCACTTCCTCCTCTGTAATATAGACATTTTTCAAGATGTCACCATCTAATTCCCTACATTCTATGTCTTCCATATCCTTTTCCACAGTAAATACTGTGGAGGTACTCATTTAGTTTCGGCCCAATTTCCTGCGGCTCGATACAAAGGCCGCCTTGCTGATCTTTGAGGGGCACTATTCTCTCCCTAGTTACCCTTTTGTCTTTAATGTATTTGTAAAATCCCTTTGGATTCTCCTTATTTCTATTTGCCAAAGCTATCTCATGTCCCCGTTTTGCCCTCCTGATTTCCCTCTTAAGTATACTCCTACCGCCTTTATACTCTTCTAAGGATTCACTCGATCTATCCTGTCTATACCTGACATATGCTTCCTTCTTTTTCTTAACCAAACCCTCAATTTCTTTACTGAAAATGTGTTGCTGGTTAAAGCACAGCAGGTCAGGCAGCATCCAAGGAACAGGAAATTCAACGTTTCGGGCCAGAGCCCTTCATCAGGAATGAGGAGAGGGTGCCAGGCAGGCTAAGATAAAAGGTAGGGAGGAGGGACTTGGGGGAGGGGCGATGGAGATGTGATAGGTGGAAGGAGGTCAAGGTGAGTGTGATAGGCCGGAGTGAGGTGGGGGCGGAGAGGTCAATCGACTGAGACAAGGTGGGGGGAGGGGAAATGAGGAAACTGGAGAAATCTGAGTTCATTCCTTGTGGTTGGAGGGTTCCCAGGTGGAAGATGAGGCTCTCTTCCTCCAACCGTCGTGTTGTTATGTTCTGGCGATGGAGGAGTCCAAGGACCTGCATGTCTTCGGTGGAGTGGGAGGGAGAGTTAAAGTGTTGAGCCACGGGGTGGTTGGGTTGGTTGGTCCGGGTGTCCCAGAGGTGTTCCCTGAAGCGTTCTGCAAGGAGGCAGCCTGTCTCCCCAATATAGAGGAGGCCACATCGGGTGCAGCGGATGCAATAGATGAACTCAGATTTCTCCAGTTTCCTCATTTCCCCTCCCCCCACTTTGTCTCAGTCGATACCGGATCCTCAATTTCTTTAGTCAT
Organism: Hemiscyllium ocellatum; assembly: GCF_020745735.1. Taxonomy (NCBI): domain Eukaryota; kingdom Metazoa; phylum Chordata; class Chondrichthyes; order Orectolobiformes; family Hemiscylliidae; genus Hemiscyllium; species Hemiscyllium ocellatum. The sequence goes on along the minus strand of NC_083407.1, from coordinate 21,696,476 downwards.
CCAGCATTCCCCTATACCTATCAACCTTTCCTTTCACCCTAACAGGAATATACTTTGGATTCTCATTATCTCATTTCTGAAGGACTCCTATTTTCCAGCCGTCCATTTACTTGTGAACATGTGCACCCAATCAGTTTTTGAAAGTTCTTGTCTAATACCGTCAAAATTGGTCTTTCTCCAATTTAGAAATTCAAATTTTAGTTCTAGTCTATCCTTTCCCATCATTATTTTAAAACTAATAGAATTATGGTCGATGGCCCCAAAGTGCTCCCCCACTGATACCTCAGTCACCTGCCCTGTCTTATTTCCCAAGAGTAGGTCAAGTTTTGCACCTTCTCTAGTAGCTACATCGACATACTGAACCAGAAAATGTTCTTGTACACACAGAACAAATTCGTCTCCATGTAAACCCTTAACACTATGGCAGTCCCAGTCTATGTTTGGAAAGTTAAAATCCCCTACTATAACCACCCTATTATTCTTACAGATAACGGAGATTTCCTTACAAATTTGTTTCTCAATTTCCTTCTGACAATTAGGGGGTCTATAATAAAATCCCAATAAAGCTATCATCCCTTTCTTCTTTCTCAGTTCCACCCAAATAACTTCCCTGGATGTATTTCCAGGAATATCCTCCCTCAATACAGTTGTAATGCTATCCCTTATCAAAAACACCCCCCACCCTCCACCTCCTTTCTTGCCTCCCTTTCTATCCTTCCTGTAGCATTTGTATCCTGGAACATTAAGCTGCCAGTCCTGTCCATCTCTGAGCCACGTTTCTGTAATTACTATGATATCCCAGTCCAATGTTCCATTAGATGTTATTTTGCTTCAACAGGAAAAAAAATGCAAACTATCTGTTAAATGCATCCCCCATTTTTTTAGTTCCCTTTACAAATTACCCAGACACATACTCTGGGGGAACCAATGCTCAATTTATTCTTTATATTTACATTTTTAAATTGATACTCTTACTACCTGTTTTTATAGCTAGCTAGCTTTCTCTCAAATTCTATTTTCTCCCTTATTATTCGATTTTTGATTTTTTTTGTTGGTTGCTTCTTATAGATTCAAAGAGATATACAGCATGGAACAGACCCCTCTCTCCAACTTGTCCATGCTGGCCAGATATCCTAACCTAATCTAGTCCCATTTGCCAGCACTTGGCCCATATCCCTCTAAACCCTTCCTATTCACCTACCCATCCAGATCTCTTTTAAATGCTGCAATTGTGCCAGTTCATTCCATACATGCACAATCCTCTGCGTGTAAAATTTGGCCCTTAGGTTCCTTTTATATCTTTGCCCATTCACCCTAAATCTTTGCCCTCTCATTCTGGAGTTCCCCACCCAGGGAAAAGACTTTCTCTACTTATCTTATCCATGCCCCTCATGATTTTATAAACCTCTATAAGGTCACCCCTCAGCCTCCATTCCTCCAGGGAAAACAGCCGCAGCCTTTTCAGCCTCTCTCTATTGCCCAAATCCTCCAATTTGTATTGTATCCAATCTTCTAAGCACCTATTAATCTTAATGAAGTTGTATACTTCTTTCAAATTTAAACTTCACTTTTAGCTTGGTCAGTTGTATACAAATGAAATATCCTTTTCCTGGTGTTGTTATTTCTCATTTGAATGTATCTTCACTAATAATTCTGAAATGTCTTCAAAGGATGTGGATGAAATGTGGGAACAGGCTATTGAGTAGGATGATCAGTCATGAGGCAATAAATGGCAGAGCAGGCTTGAAGCGACAAATGTTCAAGTAAAAAATGAGGTCTGCAGATGCTGGAGATCACAGCTGCAAATGTGTTGCTGGTCAAAGCACAGCAGGCCAGGCAGCATCTCAGGAATAGAGAATTCGACGTTTCGAGCATAAGCCCTTCATCAGGAATAAGAGAGAGAGCCAAGCAGGCTAAGATAAAAGGTAGGGAGGAGGGACTAGGGGGAGGGGCGATGGAGGTGGGATAGGTGGAAGGAGGTCAAGGTGAGGGTGATAGGCCGGAGTGGGGTGGGGGCGGAGAGGTCAGGAAGAGGATTGCAGGTTAGGAGGGCGGTGCTGAGTTGAGGGAACCGACTGAGACAAGGTGGGGGGAGGGGAAATGAGGAAACTGGAGAAATCTGAATTCATACCTTGTGGTTGGAGGGTTCCCAGGCGGAAGATGAGGCGCTCCTCCTCCAGCCGTCGTGTTGTTGTGTTCTGCCGGTGGAGGAGTCCAAGGACCTGCATGTCCTCGGTGGAGTGGGAGGGAGAGTTAAAGTGTTGAGCCACGGGGTGATTGGGTTGGTTGGTTCGGGCGGCCCGGAGGTGTTCTCTGAAGCGTTCCGCAAGTAAGCAACAACACGACGGCTGGAGGAGGAGCGCCTCATCTTCCGCCTGGGAACCCTCCAACCACAAGGGATGAACTCAGATTTCTCCAGTTTCCTCATTTCCCCTCCCCCCACCTTGTCTCAGTTGATTCCCTCAACTCAGCACCGCCCTCCTAACCTGCAATCCTCTTCCTGACCTCTCCGCCCCCACCCCACTCCGGCCTATCACCCTCACCTTGACCTCCTTCCACCTATCCCACCTCCATCGCCCCTCCCCCTAGTCCCTCCTCCCTACCTTTTATCTTAGCCTGCTTGGCTCTCTCTCTTATTCCTGATGAAGGGCTTATGCTCGAAACGTCGAATTCTCTATTCCTGAGATGCTGCCTGGCCTGCTGTGCTTTGACCAGCAACACATTTGCAGTTGAAGCGACAAATGGCCTATTCCAGTTCCTATTTTCCATGCTTTTTAATCATTTGTCAAATGTGGGCATCACTAGCTGACCAGCATTTATCCCTAGTTGCCCTTGAGAAGATGGTGGTGAACTGCCTTCTTGAACCACTGCAATCCACCTGCTGTCGGTTGACCCATAATTCCATTAGGTAGGGAATTCCTGGATTTTAACCCCACACCAGTGAAGGAACAGCAATGTATTTCCATGTCAGAATGGTGAGTTGACTTGAAGGGGAATCTGCAGGTGTTTGGTGTTCCATGTATTCCCAGATACATGGTGTTCCCATGTATCTGTTGCCCTTGTCCTTCTAGATAGAAGGTCTGGAAGATGCTGTCAAATGATCTATAGTGAATTTCTGCAGTGCATATTGTAGATAATACAAATTGCTGTTGCTGAGCATCAGTGGTGAAGAGAGTGGATGCTTATGAATATGGTGCTAATCAAACAGGTTGCTTCATCCTGGATGGTATCTTGAGTTTTGTTGGAACTGCACTCATCCAGGCAAGTGAGGAGTATTCCATCACACTCCTAACTTGTGTCTTGTAGATGGTGGACAGGCTTTGGGGAGTCAGGAGGTGAGTTACTCGCTGCAGTATTCCTAGCTTCTGATCTGCTTTGCAGCTACCGTGTTTATGTGGTGAGTCCATTTGAGTTTCTAGGCAATGATAACCCCCTAAGATGTTGATAATGGGAAATTCAATTATGGTAACATCATTGAATGTCAAAGGGTGGCAGTTAGATTGTCTCTTATGGGTGATGGTCCTAGCCTGGCATTTGTGTGGTGGAAATATTACTTGCCACTTGTCAGCCCAAGCCTGGATATTGGCTAGATCCTTTTGCATTCTGACACTGTATTGCTACTAATCTACACCTTAACCTAATTTTCCAGATCACTTTTGTCCGTTTGGTATTAATATCCATACTATACTCTTTATTTAGTTTTAGAACACCAGTCTTAGATCTACTATTCTCACTCTTAAATTGAATGTGAAATTCAATCATGATCATGGAATAGTTGTTAAGGTTAAAAGTGGAACACAAGGTGTTTTATAACAAAGAAGATGCAAAGATGACACCTTGTAGAAAACGGCATAAACATCTATAATAACAATGTATAGATCGCCAGTCTCCAAAGACCCAGGGAAGTGTTGAGAATCATACTTTGTAAACAAATATACTTAATACTGCCAGTGCATTTAATTCCAAAGTAGTATAAGAGTTCAGGGTCTCACATGTATCAAATCAACTTTTCTGCCTGGACACAATGCCCACAGGATTCATGTCATCTTGGAGATGGGCTTTTAGAGAAAAGATAATTAGAAGAGTATGTTAAGCAGAGGATATAATGTTTCTGCAAAGACGCTATTGTGAGTGGGCAAAATATTAACAGATGGTATATAATGTGGGGACACATGGACTTGTCTATTTTAGCAGAAAGAATAGAAATGCAACATATTAGTTAAGTTGAAAGAAATTCCCGAACTCTGTGATACAGAGGGATCTTGCGTTCTGGCACATGAATCACAAAAAGTTAATATGTACATACAAATGGCTAATGAGGAAAGCAAATGGAATGTTGTTTATTCCAAAGAGAATGGAATACAAAATTAGGACAGTTTTGCTACAGTTGTATAGGATATTGGTGAGGCCATATTTGGACCATATGTTTTGGTCTCCTTATTTAAGAAAGGACATAATTGCATTGGAAGCTTGTCCTTGTGGGACAGTCTAGGAGCAAAGGGCATAATCCCAGAATAAGCGGTCAAATATTTATTATAGAGATAAGAAGGATTTTTTTGCTCTTAGAGAATAGGGTGGTATAGTGACTAGTGGTTAGCACTGTGGCCTCAAAGCAGCAGGGATCTGGGTTTGATTCCACCCTCACATGACTGTGTTTGGAGTTTGCACATTCTCCGCATGTTTGCGAGGGTTTCTCTGGGTGCTCTGGTTTCCTCCCATAGTGCAAAGATGTGCAAGTTAGATCGTAAAATGGTGTATTGGCCAATGCTAAATTGCTCATAGTGGTCAGGGATTTGCAAATAGGTGGATTGGCCATGGGAAATGCAGGGTTATAGGGATAGGGTAGGGGGCTGGGTTGCTCTTTGGAGTGGGTAGTATGTTTCCACACTGTAAGGGTTCTATGATAATGAATCCATGGAATTCTTTGCTGAAAAGATTTGATCATTAAGTATATTCAAGGCTAACATAGACAGATTTTTAATCAGTAAGAGAATCAACGGTTATGGGAAAAGCCAGGAAAGTAGAGTTTAGAATTAGCGGATCAGCCTTGATCTCACTGAATGATGGAGTAGACTCCATGGCTGAATGACCTACTTCTGCTCCTATGTCTTATGGTCAAAGAGGGTAATCTTGGATAATTCTTTGGGATGAAAGTGTTGTGCTATATGAACATGTTTGGCAGGTTCAACCTGTATTCATTGGAGTTTAGAATAAGTAGAACTGATAAGGATAGGGAGGATATCAAAAGGGCATTTCCTCTTATGGGAGAGACCAGAACTAGTTGAAAGATAAGAGATCTCCTATTTAAGATGGAGATGAGGAGAACTTTTTTTCTTTCTCAGCAGATTGTTAGTCTGTGGAACCCCCTTGCCCATTCAATTTATTGAATATTGAATATTGCATACTCAATATTCCATAAAATTATTGAATATTTTAAAGACTGATTTAGATAAATTTATGACTGACAATGGTCTGAAAGGGTCAAACAGAAAAGGAGTGATCACAATCAGCCATGATCTTATCAAAAATGGAGCAGTCCTTAGGGGCCAAATGGCCTACTAATGCTTCACCTTTGTATACTGGCGTACCATGCAGGTTTCTTGTCAGGAGAATTCAAAACAAAGCATATGATCCCTTTCACTCATTCTTGTACCATATATTAATGTACAGCAGGATCAAACTGCAATCTTAAAAAACCTTGCATTTGTAACAACAATGAAATACTGTCATTATGACAGGCTTTAACCTCATTGTAATTGCATATATATTGAACTTTTAATTAGAACTTACCTTTTTTTAAAAATGGACATACTCTCAAAGGTTGACTCAGATGTAATCAAGTGGCTATGGGGAGAGGAATGCTGGAATGTCACACCGGAACATTTCAACCATTCAAAGGCAGAGAGGCAAGTTAACACAAACTGGACTGTGATCTCCGGTGGCTACAAGCTCTCGCTCTCTCTGTGTGTCTTTGCTTGAAGCCAGGGAGGAAGTGAAAACACAGTCAAAAGGAAATATGACAAAGATCTTTCAACTGACCTGCAAAGCCAAATTTCAAAATCAACAGTTGCCTATCAATACCAATGCTATTGTGTCACACAAGGTAACAGACATAATGTCCCGTTAACAACTTTTCATGGAACTCAGAGACTGACTTATTAGTTAAGTTTTTAACTTAATTTTTTTGAACTAGCCACTTATTTCTAATCTGTGTGGATGCAATCGTACATATGTATAATCCTGCCACCAAATGAGCGAGGTGGGTAATAAATAAGAGGAATCCGTTCACCCCACCTCATCTGAGAGCTTGTCAATTTGGGGTATCCAAATAATAAATTGGGGAACCTTGTCCAGGGGCTGATTCTAACAATACTTGGTTGCATTAATATTGTATATTGTTTAATGCAACATAAATTGCAACATAAATTTGCCTGAAGTGGGAAACCATGTGGGACATTTTCATAAAACAATTCTTTATAATTTTAAAACAGTGTATCCCCAAGAGCACATTCATTAAACATTAACTTATGCAAGTTAATTGGGTAATATACAGTTGTTAATGTTATGTCCTGTGCAGGAAGCTAACTGTTGATGGCCATGAAGCAGCTCCATTCCTGTTTCCCCTTGCACTGCTCTATCAACTGTTAACAAACTTCCTCTTTTCAGTTGTCGTTTAGATATCATTGGATGGCAACAGGTTTTGGAATGCAGTAAAATATACAGAAAGTACATTTGCAGAATTTACTTTGGAGTGGGGGTCTGTTATTTTCTTCAGATTGTAAAGGAAAGAAGTGAAGTACGTAAAAGATAAAATTCACAGCAGAAGGAAGCTCATGGAGTCAGCAAAAGGTCAATCTCCCAGTTTATTTCCCAGTTAATTAGTCCAGGGTAAGTGTTTTTCTTAGCTTTTACATCCCAAACTATGGAGATAATTGCTTATGTTCTTTTTTTCTGGTGCCATAATTCCGAAACTCAAGAAGAAGATTGCCAAAAAAACTATCTTTAAAACAATACATATTTATACGGCACATTTTGGACAGGCACCAGCCATGTTAAAAAAGTTTTATAGCCAAAGAAATAATGTTAAAAAATGCTCATTATTGTATGAAAGCAACAGTTAATTTGTGCATAGGAAACACCCACAATTAGTAGAGTGATAACTATCATATAATCTGTTTTTGTGATTTTGATACAAAGATAAACATTGACAGAGACACTAGAAATAATTACCCTTATGCTGCTCTTCTTCACAAAACACAGAATCTCTTAGATCCCTTCAAACAGGGAAACAATTTACTGTAATTCTCATCTGAATGATCCACTCTTCCAACAAAACTCAAGTACTTCACTAGAGTTTCAGACTTGATTGGCAGTAAAGATATAGAGTCCCGGATAACACCAAACATCATTCCTGAAAACTAAAATTATAGTTCAATTTAGGATTGTATCCTGCTGTTCTAAGCGCCAACTAAACTTCAAGGTTGGAATCAAAATGTTGCCTCATGTTGTGCATGTAGGAAAAGATCTAAAAACGTTTTAATCAACTGAAACAAAATATTAGATCTGAAATTGCATAGCAGCTTCTTGTGCTTCTATAGAAAGGAAAAAAGACTATTGACCTTTTGGGTCATAATCTTTCAGGCATATTGATTCAGGTATCACGTTTAAAATGGCATTACTTGTCTTTTCATAATTCAAACTCATTTTGTTGTAAAGTACTAGCCTTTTTTCATTTAATATTGTATATATGGATTAATTAAAATCAATGGAAATGACTGTGAGGTTTTAGTGGTTTAATTTGTAAATATGCCTGTATTTCCATTCATTCATTTACTGTTTTCTTAGATTTTACCACAAAGATTTTATTTGGTGATTCATATACTAATTAAAACTGAAATTCATGAATATTCAAAGCTACAAATTAAATCTTTCACACAACTTATCAGTTATTGGCAGAGAGTCAAGAACCATTGAGTTCAGAATCTTCTTTAATGAAAGTTGTTAGGCCTCATTATCAACGAGCTCTTTTCAAGAAAATATGACTTTTTTCACATTTGGCTCTCAGTATTTTTTACTTACTTTACAAATTCTCAAAAATGCAGTCTAAATTGAATTAATTAGTAGGAAGAATACAATATTTCTTTGCACTCTATGGATTTGATTAATACAGCAAATAATCATGATAATTAGAATAAGATGCGGCAGGAATCAGTATCTCCTTAATTTATATACTTTATTGAATTTACAAGTCAAAATTTATCTAGAGCCTTTGCTGCATGCATTAACTTTAAGATCATGTAATATTTACAAATTTGTGTTGATTTCGAGTTGGCCATTGTAAATGTGATTATATAAATTTAGAATTGGAACAATTTACATGAAATATGCATGAAATTAGGTATTGTTTGTAGTCAGTCTCCTGTAGTTTTGCACAAGATGGTTTTGTACAACAGTATAAAATGAATGATAACAAATGATCAAGTCCGCTTACATTATTTATGATTTTTGTTTTTCTTGACTGCAATTGGTCTGGACTAATTAAATAGATGAATTCAGGCATAGCATCGCTTGTTAATCTGAATATAATTGAAAAGTAAATGTCCATTGGGACTTTAAACCTGTACGTGCTCAATGAAAGGATGTCCATAAACAAATATATGCATGGATATGGTATGATGAATGATCGTTCACTAGTGACCATGAAATCATGTAAAGCTTTGAATTATTCAATAAACAAGCAATTCTAATCTGACAAAGATCATAATTGAATTTGAAAAATGCAAGGTATGGACTCTAGCTTGGAAAGTATTTGCTAGCTGATGGTAATCTGACAAGTCAAATCCCAGAATTACTCCTTGCTTGCTCAATTTCACAATTTTGCAATTTGGTTACATGGTGAACAGATATTGACGACATTCACCAGAGGCTGCCAATGTACTTTTAAGAAAGGTATGTAATTTTATTGTCCAAAAGAATAGGAAAAAAAGCTATGCATGAAATAATTTGGGGATGTTACAGTTTACTGGGGTAATGCATTGGAAATCATGCTGCACCACTCCGAGAGTCATCACAAAAGTTAAAAGTGATTAACCATTAAATGGTCCTGTATCATTTATGCTAAAAGGATCTCTTCATGTCTTTTTTTCATTAACGAGAAAATAACTCTTTGTAATCAGAAGCTTCCATATACCTACAAAGAGACAAGACAAAATGCAAGTATAATGAATGGGGAAGGGAATAAAGACAGGGAAACACTATTTTGGCACCAGTCCAGATCATAGACGTCATTTAGTTGATTCATTTTGGCTTTCATTCAACTCCTTCTGATTCCTTACTAATGATACAATGTTGTGAATACACCACACCTTAGCTTTTAATTCACCGATTGAGGATTCACCCTTTCAGTGCCTCTGTGGATGGTTTTCTCCTTTTCGTTTCAACAAGGGAATTTCACAGAGAGAAATTTACAGGGAGACAAGGAGTGACAACAGCTACCAGGAATTATTCTATTACTTCTCTACACAGGAGGCAGAGCAAAACATTTGGTGTTTTTTCTTTGTAGGCTAAAATCTAACCAAATTTGGAATATTGTGTTCAAATCTGGGCACCTTATTTAAGGAAGGATCTGAAAGCCCTAGTGAGAGTTCAAATGAGGTTTACCAGAGTAATACCAGGAATGAGTGACTTTATACTGAAGGAAAGATTAGAGAAATTGAATGTATTCTCCTTGGAGCAGAGAAGATTAAGAGATTACCTTACTGAGGTGTTCAAACTTATGAACAGTTTTGACAGGGTAAAGAAGGATATTCTGTTTCCTCTGGTTGGTATGTCAGGAACTAGGGTTCAAAATTTCAAGATTGTCAGCAAGAGAGCTGGGAGTGAGATGAGGAGAAGTCTCTTCAGACAGAGAGTTGTTATGATTTGGAATGCGTACCCTGGGATAGTGGTGGACTGGATTCCATAGGTCGTTTCAAAAGAGAGCTGACTATATATTTGAAAGTGATTAACTTAAATGGCTACAGAGATAGGGCTGGGAAATGGGACTATCTGGGGAGCTTTTTCAGGAATTGACACAGACGCGACGGGTTGCATGGCCTCCTTCTGTACTGTAAAATTCTATGTGATACAAGGCTGTAGCTTCTTGACCAGGAGCCAATCAAGAATTCTTTTATGCTGAACTATTGTGAATCCCACAACTGGCCAATTGACAAATTAATCAAGTGACAGTTCTGTGCTGAATTGTTCTGAACACACAATATATCTAACATTGTCTCCCAGTGCTCAAATAAGGCAACATTGTATATACAGCTCACAATATATTTCAGCAACCTGGTTTTAAAACTGCAAACATCTTCCACAGTTTCTTTGGTCGAAAGCAATATGCTTGGGCATGCTTTAGTTCACAGTCAAAAAAAGTCAAAGATAGTCTTTACCGAAAGCTGTGATAAACAGGGAAACGAATAGCAAGCAGGCCACCACCTTTAATTTATCAACAGCTCCAGAAGCAGACATTTAATTGGCTGTTTGCTGTTGGCAGGGTGCTGTCCTGGGTACCTCTGCTTTTCAAAGCAGTGCCGCCATCTGCTTTTGGCCTTGGCATTGGACATTGACCATTTTCACAGAATCAGCCTTACATTCATGAGTCTATTGTTTAAGTGACTGATATAAATTGTGAATGACAACATCACTTACCTTTCTAAGATCCTACTTCTGCCACCCTACCTTTACTCCTCTCTGTTTTCTATGTTTACAGGCAGCTAAGTGGTCCATTTGTGTGTTGTAAACTCTGATGAAAACACAGCAGATTTTAGAACCATGTGTCAGTGTGCTCACACCCGCTAATCTTTGCACTCCCTTTTGGATCTTCATCTCCAAATTGAATCTACCCGTAAAACGGTTACGTTTCTGTTCCATTTTCAGATGGTGATCTGCCTCCTGGTGCATTTCTAGAAGTTTCAGTTTTAAGTTCAGATTTGCAGTTTGTGTATTTTGTTTCCATTGTGATGAATTATCACAACTGCAGCTTTAAAAGAAAACTGAAAGATTAGGAAATAGATGCCAAGCAGAGTACAGAAGTGATAGATTGACGCATATCTGTTTCTCACCTGTAGCTACACTTTTAAGACCATGTTTTTCAGTGTTGCTGTGAAGAAGTACAGCCAGTGTCTGACCTGAATCCTTATTTATTTGACACTTTTGCAACAGCAGGGACAAAGAAAAAGAGAGGATGGGGGTGGAGAAGAAATAAATCAGAGGATATGTTTAGGGTCTGTAAATCATTGCCTAGCAAAAGTACCCTAAGTATTTACTGACAAGATTAATAGTTCTTGCATATGGCAGGGTCACAGGTTAATGGGTCATTCATCATCCATGTAATCTTTCTTTCAAATGCTACTCAGGTTTTCTGTTCCACTTTGATTTCTTTCATTTGAAGGCATCCACTTAAAACAACAGGAAACATGGCTGCCCCAAATGATTCCATTCAAGGTCAGAATTATGGCTTCGGAAATTCTCCAGTGTAGTGTGATCTGGATTCTGATTTAACAAACACTCTGTCGAAGGGTCTGTGAGATGAAGGTAGCCTGAGATTATAGAGAGGTAAAAACAATAAATGACAATTGTCAGCATTGAAGTTCATTGTCTCAGCTGGCCAATGTAGCAAGTTATGTTACTGCTGTTCATTCATTCATATCAGTTTTATTGTGTTGAAAATTCCAGGTACATCTTATTTGGCCATGGTGTTATTGTGAACTGAAGATAGATTACCTCCTTTTTCATGCCAACTACAATAACAAGATGTTTCTTAATCCTATGATTTAATTTGTAATTGCGCCAGCACTTCTGATAAAAGAATCTGCTTCTGATTGAGAAGCAGATTCTGTAAGGACCAAAGGACATTGGAAGAGCCCAATCATGTCTGGTCCTTTTTCTCACCAGAAACAAATTATCTTGTCATGGGTTTCACACCATGTTATTTAATCTCTTGAGGACTGATTCCACAATATGTCTCCCTATCCCTGAGGTCATAAAATGAAACTCCAGAACACGTACATCATTCATTCTTGACTACTTGCTTTTCACATGGTGACAACTTAATGGTTATATTACCTCACCACCACCTCTCTTGATTTGTCCAGTGTTGCTAAATTATCAGACTTCTCATCTCACATCCAGTATTAATTAAATGAACTATTGTGTTCCATTGAATATTTGAGTATCTTATGCTAATCTTTTTTCTTGTAGCTTTTAAAATATAATACTGAATACTACCTTAATTCTATTGGTTTGGAATATGTTTCATATCTTCACTGTTCATCAAAGGTAAAGCCTCGCTTGATCTTACTGCTTTTGCATTCATAAATCCCGAAACTTACATTGTCTTTTCTCCATTAAAACTAATCCAAATGGCCTTTTTTAGATGAAAGTTTATAATATTATTTGGGAACTTGTGTTTTTTCTATTTTGCAAGGTCTTATTACTAAAGAAGCTGTACTTAGGTACCTCTGTACCTCAGATGGACTGTAAGTGGTGACGTATAAACTTTTCACTATACTCGTTGAGTATATATGACAATAAAGTTAATTAATTCATTCTAAGGGAGAGGTAAATTGTTTTTTGATATTAATCCTGTAAAAGTGTTTTTTTTAAAGATGAGAAACTGATTTTATTTAGCAGTGGGTCAGAAGGGTATTTCCAGGAAACCATGTGACCAAAGCTAAATGACTAGATAAGATACCTGCTGATGTGATGACTGTCTTTGAACTTTTAAGTCTCCAAAAAAGAAATATTAGAGACCAAAAGCAGGTCTAGATCAAAAAGACTGATCCAGAGCACCAAATAAGCAACTTAAAAGTAGTCAAGTAGCTGGAAAATACCATGAAATTTGATTTGAGTTCAGTGAGGAAAAATCAATTAGTGAGTCTGTGTCTGAGTTTTTTGGAAAGAGTCATTAATGAAGAAATGGTGAATGTGTAACAATTTTCTGAGAGGAAATATTTGCAATAGTATAAATTGAGTTAAAAATGTTAAAGTTAAAATAGGAGTGGTACTTCATTGTCTGCAAAGAATATTACTGGGAAAAAAAGATTGATTCCTTTTAATTCTGAATTAACAAATATATCATTGAAGAAACTGTAAGAGAAAGGCAGTATGAGGTCACAGAAAGACAAAGACAATAAGTGGCCTTTATAGATATAACCATTTATTGCATCAGCTGGCCAATTCATTAAATTATGTACTGCTGTTCAATCACTCACGTTAGTTTCACTGAGTTTATTAGATTGCAAGTACATTTTAGTTAGCCATGGTGTTATTGTGAACTGAAGGTACATTATCTTCCACTGTATGTCAGTTACAATGACTAGATGTTTCTTAATACTATGGCTTTCCTTGAAATTGTGCCAACACATTTTAATGAAAATGAATGAGTCTTTGAAACAAAATCAGATTTTGAAAGAACCAAAGAACCTTGAGAGTGGCCAACAGGTGGTGAGGCTGCAACTCCAGGGACAGCATGCCTGAATGAGCAGGAACCAACAGAGAGGAAGAGGTTTCCCACAGGCTGGTGGTTAGGAGGAGGATGTCCTGGGCTCATGATTTGGACTTAGATGTGGGGCGAATCCCTATTTGGAGCCCCACACCAGGTTTCTCTGGGCTATCTCGCTGCATGACAGCAATCCTCCATACGTGGGCAAAATGCCAGCAAAGATGGGAAGCCACTATTAAGTGACTATTTAAGTGCCTCGATTGACCTAGCAGCAGATAGCCAAATAGCCAACTTCATCACCGATGGCAACATGGCACGGTGGTGAGAGATTATTTGACACTACTCACGGCACCTTCTCCCAGCATGACACCAAAGGATCCAGGAAAATATAGCCCTTACTTTCTAAATTTATGGATGCCACATTTGTGTCAGGGGAACTGATGGCTGATGGTCAATACTGAAGGATGCTGCAAAGAATTGTGAAAAGACATTAATAAATTTTCAGAATAGATCAATAATTGGCAATTGTATTTCAGTATTGATAAATGTGAGGTATTATATTTTGGTAAGATAAACGGGGAGGTCATATATTACTTGGAAAAGAAGAATCTAATTGAGCTCCAGGACTGCAAAGTACAAATGCGCACTAAACTAAAAAAAGGCAACACTCCATCATAAAAGGAAAACCAAGCACAAGGCGTTTTTGGCCTTTTTCCAGAAAGCGAGAAGTGAAAAGTAGAGAAATTATAACAAATATGTAGGGAGTTTTGAGAAGTTTTGTAGCTCAGGTTGAGGTTCTTGATGTATGTTTGCTTGCTGAGCTGGAAGGTTCATTTTCAGACCTTTCCTCGCCACACTAGATAACATCTTCAGTGACAAGAGTGTGGTGCTGGAAAAAGCACAGCAAGTCAAGCAGCATCCAAGGAACAGGAGAATCAACATTTTGGGAAAAAGCCCTTCATCAGGGCTTTTGTCCAAAACATTGATTCTCCTGCCCGTCGGATGCAACCTGACCTGCTGTGCTTTTCCAGCACCACACTCTCAACTCTGGTCTCCAGCATCTGCAGTCCTCATTTTCTCCTAACATCATCAGTGAGCCTCTGGTGAAGCGCTGGTGTTATATCCCACTTTCTATTTATGTGTTCAGGTTTCTTTGGGATAGTAACGTAATTTCTTGTGTTGGTGATGTCTTTTTATCAGAGGGTGGTGAGTGGGGTCTAAGTAGATGCGTTTGTTGATAGAGTGCCGGTTGGAATGCCATGTTTCTAGGAATTCTTGTGTGTGTCTTTGTTTGGCTTGTCCTAGGATGGATGTGTTATCCCAATCAAAGGGGTGTCCTTCCTCCTCTGTAGGTAAGGATACTAGTAATAGTGGGTCATGTCTTTTTGTGGCTAGTTGATGTTCATGTATCCTGGTGGCTAATTTTCTGCCTCTTTGTCCAATGTAATGTTTGTTTCAGTCCTTGAAAGGTATTTTGTAAATTACATTTGTTTTGCTTGTTGTCTGTATATGGCCATCTTAATTCATTAGCTGCTATTTTAATGTGTTGGTGGGTTTATGGGTTACCATGATGCCAAGACATTTGAATAGTCTAGCGGTCACTTCCAAGATGTCTTTGATGTAGGGGAAAGTGGCTCGGGTTTCCGGGTGTGTTTTGTCTGCTTGTTTGACTTTTTGTTGGTGAGAATTCAGCGGACTGTCTTCATTGGGTACCTATTCTTTTTGAATACGTTGTATTGGTGATTTTCCTTTGCTCTTCATAGTTTCTCTGTGCTGCAGTGTGTGGTGGCTCGTTGAAATAATGTTCTAATGCAGCTTCATTTGTGGGTGTTCGGATGATTGCTTCTGGATTTCAGTGTTTGGCCTGTATATGTTGTTTTCCTGTAGACTCTGGTTTGAAGTTCCCCATTGGCTGTTCGTTCTACTGTGACACCTAGGAATGTCAGTTTATTGATGTTTTCCTCCTTTTTGGTGAATTTTATGCCAGTTAGGGTATTACTGATGGTCTTGAAAGATTCCTCTAATTTGTTTTGTTTAGTGTTGTCAAAGATGTCATCCACGTAGTGGATCCAAAGTTTGGGTTGGATGGTTAGCAGAGCTGTTTGTTTGAGTCATTTCTGCCTCTGCTAAGAACCCTGATGTCAGAGATTCCATGGGTGTTCCATTGGTTTGTCTGTAGGTTTTGTTATTGAAAGTGAAGTGGGTGGTAGGACATAGATCCACTAGCTTGAGGATGTCCTTGCTGATGAAGTTGGTGGTGTCTGGTGTATGTGTCTTTGGTTCTTCTAATAGTGTAAGCAGTGTTTCTTTGGTCAGATTGATATTGATGGATATGAAGAGGGCTGTTATGTCAAAGGAGACCATTATTTCATCCTCTTCTTTCTTGGTGTCTTTGATGGTGTCAGGAATTGTTGGGTGCAGTGGATGGAGTGGTGTGAGTCTCCTACTAAATGTTTTAGTCATTGGTGTAGTTCCTTGGCTTATTTGTATGTTGGTGTTCCAGGTAGCGAGATTATGGGTCTGAGGGGACCTCCTGATTTGCAAATTTTGACTGGGAATTTGGGACAACACATCCACCCTAGAACAAACCAAACAAAGACATGTATGAGAATTCCTAAAGGCATGGCATTCCAACCGGAATTCTATCAACAAACAGATTGACTTGGACCCCATCCACCACCCTCCGATAAAAAGGACAGGAAATAACATCACTAACCCAAGGAAACCTAAACACATAAATAGAAAGCTGGACATAACACCAATGCTTCACCAGAGGCCCATTAATGATATTACCTAATATGTATCATTGGTTATCATATCTTAAGTTGTCATATTATTAGGATACAAAGTTAATAGAAAAGTGCAGAACAGATTCAGAAGGATAGTATCAGATATAGAAAGTTAAGTTTGGAAAGGGTTGTGTCACTTTTTCCCTTACAAAAGTTATCAGAGGGTTAACCTAATAGAGATTTTTATGGATGTTTTTGATAGCGTTAGTTGCAAAGAGAAGACTTCCACATGTGGAAAAGAGCAAAACTGGAGGTTATCAGCATGATGTAGGGAATTCCTAAATTGGATATTCAGAAGAAAATTTGTTAGAGAAAGCAAAAAGCATTTTGCTAAAAACAGGCAGGATCCGAACAACTAAAAGTAAGGCCTTGCATAGTTTTGTAGAACAGAAAGACCTAGGGGTTCAGGTATGTAATTTTTTGACATTTGCAATGCATATAGACAGAGTGGTTAAGATGGCATTTCGCATATTTACCTTCATTGCTGAGACCTTTGAGTATTGGCATTGGGAAATCATGTTGAGATTGTACAGGATGCTGTTGAGTTGAAAATGTGTTGCTGGAAAAGCGCAGCAGGTCAGGCAGCATCCAAGGAGCAGGAGAATCGACGTTTCGGGCATGAGTCCTTCCTCAGGAATGAGGCTCCAGCATCTGCAGTCCTCACTTTCTCCAGGATGCAGTTGAGGCTTCTTCTGGAGTATCATTTTCAGTTCTGGTTGCCCTGTTATAGGAAGGATATTAAGAAGCTGGAGAGAGCTCAGAAAAGATTTACCTGGAGATTGCAGGGAATAAAGTGAGGACTGCAGATGCTGGAGATCAGAGACAAGAGTGTGGTGCTAGAAAAGCACAGCAGGCCAGGTAGCATCCGAGGAAGAGTAGAATCGATGTTTTCTGGAAGGTTTGAGTTTTATGGAGAGGCTGGGACTTCTTTCACTGGAGCAGAGGAGGTTGAGAGGTGACCTTATAAAGGTTTTTGAAATCATGAGGGGTACAGATAAGGTGAAAGACAGGTAATGTTTTCCTATGGTGGGAGAATTCAAGACTAGAGGATATACTTTTAAGGTGAGAGGGAAAAGTTTCAAAAAGGACATTAGGGGCAACTTTTTAACACAGAGAGTAGTTCATGTATGGAATGAACTTCCAGAGGAAGTGGTGGATGTGGGTACAGTTACAAATTTTAAAACAAGTTTGGATAAGTACATTTGAATAAGAAAGGTTTGGAGGGATATGAGCTAGGAGCAAGCAGTTGGGACTAGCTTAGTTTGGGATTACAGTTAGCACGGACTGGTTGGACACCTTTGTGATTCCCAGTGACAATGTCTGTAGTAAATGGTGGTTGCTGGAAGAACTCTGGCTCAGAGTCAATGAGCTGGAGTCTGAGCTTCAAACATCTGGGAGGGAGAGAGTTACCTGGATACTGTGTTTCAGGAGACAGCCACCCCACTTAGACTAACTGACTCAAATTCAGCTCATGGTCAGGGACGTGAGGGTGTGGCTGAGTGAGGCAGGTAGCGGGATTTAGGAGGTAGAGTTGCAGGAGCCTCAGCCTCTGTCCTTTTCCAACAGGTTCAAGAGTTTTGCTTCCTGTGCAGATGGGAATGGGGACTGCAGGTTTCATTGAGCTGATTGACCACAGCACCGTGGTGCAGGGAGCCATTCAAGTGGGAGGGAGAGAAGAGAAATATTATTGTAATTGGGGACAGTATAGTTGGAGGCATAGACACTGTTCTTTGTGACCAGGATCGAGAGTCCTGAAGGTTGTGTTGCCTGCCCAGTGCTTGGGTTCGGGATATCTCATCTGGCCTGCAGAGGAACTTGGAGTGGGAGGGTAAAGATCCAGTGGTCATGGCCCACGTAGTTACCAATGACATAGATAAAACTAACGTAGAGGTTCTGCTAAAGGAATATGAACAGCTGGGGGCTAAATTAAAAACAGAACCAAAAAAGTAATAATCTCTGGATTACTACCTGAGCCACGAGCTAATTGGCGCAGGATCAATAAGATTAAGCAGGTAAATGTGTTACTCAAAGATTGGTGTGGGAGAAATGGGTTTGAAGTAATGGGACCGTGTCACAAGTATTGGGGAAGAAGGGACCTCATTCGAAGGGACATTCTTCATTCGAGCTGTGCTGGGACCAGAGTCCTAGTGGATCACATAACTTGTTATAGACAAGGCTTTAAACTAAATGGGGAGGGGAAAGGTTCAGTTATAGGGGAAGTTAGAAAACCCAAATTAAAGGAGAAGGTAAGAGTTTAGAACTCTGAAGAGGTTATTCAAATCTCCAGCACAGCCATAAATAGGACAGAGTGAATGGAAAGGTTTGAATCAAACTTCAAGCACACTGGACAAATGACAACGAGAAGAGGGATGGGTAATACAGGACTGAAGGTATTATGTCTGAATGCATGCAGAATAAAGAATAAGGTAAATGAGCTTGTGGCATGGATCAAAATTGGCACAAGCTCATTGTGGCTGCAAGGGGATCAGTATTGGAAACTAAATATTCAAATTATATACATCCTGTTGAAAAGATAAGCAGGTGGGCAAAGGGGGGATGGTTGCCTTATTAGTCAGAAATGAAATTCAATCAATAGTAAGAAACAAAGTAGGGTCAGATGGTGTAGAATCCATGTGGGTAAAATTGAGGAAACGCAAAGGTAATAAAAACATATTTGAAGTTATGTACTGACCTCCAAAGAGTAGTCAGGATCTGGGACGCAAGATGCACCTAGAGATAGGAAAAGCAAAATTACAGTGATCATGGGGAGTTTCAAGTATGCAGGTGGACTAGGAGAATCAGGTTGGTAGTGGATTGTAAGAAAAGGAATTTGTGGAATGTCTACGAGATGGCTTTCTGGAGCAGCTTGTGGTGGAGCCCATGAGGGAACAGGCAATCCTGGATTTAGTATTGAGCAATGAGGCAGACTTGAGGGAGCTTAAGGTGAAGGAACCCTTAGGAGGCAGTGATCATAATACGATTGATTGTTCTTCTGCGTTTTCAGAGAGAGAGGATAGAATCAGAGATAACGGTATTACAGCTGAATAAAGGCAACTACAGAGGCATGAGGGAGGAGCTGGGTAGAATTGATGGGACAGGAGCCTAGCAGGAAAGACAATGGAACAGCAATAGCAGGAGTTTCTGGGAGTAATTCAGGAGACACAGTAGAGATTCATCCTGAAGAAAATGAAGTATGGTACAGGGAGGAGGAGGCAATCATGGCTGACTAGGGAAGTCAGGGATAACATAAAACAAAACAGAAAGCATATAATGTGGTGAAGGGCAGTAGGAAACCGGAGGATTGGGAAGCTTAAAAAGATCAACAGAGGGCAATTGAAAAACGAAATAAGGAGAGAGAAGAATAAATGTCAGGGTAAACTAACAAATAATATAAAGGAAGACTGTAAGAGTTTCTTTAGATATATGTAAAAGGCAAAAGTGGACATTGGGTCACTGGAAAATGACATGGGAGGTATAGTGATGGGGAACAAGGAAGTGGCAGAGGAACTGAACAATTAGTATGCATTAGTCTTCACTGTAGAAAACGCGAGTGTTATCACAAAAATCCAAGAGAGTGAGGGGCAGAGCTGAGTATGGTGGCCATCACCAAGGAGAAGATGTTAGAAAAATTGAATGACCTGAAGGTGGATAAATCACCTGGACCAGATAGACTACATGCCAGAGTTCTAAGGGAGATAGTGGAGGTGTTAGTGGTGATCTTTCAGGAATCGCTAGAATCAGAGGGTCCTAGACTGCTGGGAAATCACATATGTGACACCCCTGTTTAAAAAAAGAATAAAGCAAAAGGCAGAAAATTACAGACCAATTAGCTTAACCTCAGTTGTGGTCTCTGCCGAGGACATGCAGGTCCTCGACCTCCTCCACTGCTATTCCCTCACCACCCAACGCCTGGAGGAAGAACGCCTCATCTTCCGCCTTGGAACACTTCAACCCCAGGGCATCAATGTGGACTTCACCAGTTTCCTCATTTCCCCTCCCCCCACCTTGCCCCAGTTCCAACCTTCCAGCTCAGCACCATCCTCATGACCTGTCCTACCTGCCACTCTTCCTTCCCACCTATCCACTCCACCCTCCTCTCTGACCTATCACCTTCATCCCCACCTCCATCCAAATATTGTACTCTTTGCTACCTTCTCCCCACCCCCCTCCCATTTATCTCTCCACCATGGAGGCTCCCTGCCTTCAGTCCTGCCCAAAACGTCAATTTTCCTGCTCCTCGGATGCTGCCTGACCTGCTGTGCTTTTCCAGCACCACACTAATCTAGATTCTGATTTCCAGTGTCTGCAGTCCTCACTATTGCCTGGTACGATCCTGGAATCCATTGTGAAGGATGAGAGTTCTGAGTACCTGGAAGTTTATGGTAATATAGGGCAAAGTCAGTATGGTTTCATCAAGGGGAGGTCATGCCTGACAAATCCGCTAGAATTCTTTGAGGAAGTAATGAGCAGGTTGGACCAAGGAGAGCCAATGGATGTTATCTACCTGGAGTAAGATAAGGGCCCATGGCGTCAGAGACAAGGTGCTAGCATAGAATGAAGCTTAGCTTTCTGGAAGAAAGCAGAGAGTGGCGATGAAAGGATCCTTCTCAGGATGGCAGCTGATGACAAGTTGTGTTCAGCAAGACTCAGTGTTCAGACCACAACTTTATACATTAACAATCTAGATGAAGGAACTGAGGGCATTCTGTCTAAGTTTGCAGATGATACAACGATAGGGTGAGGGACAGATAGCATTGAGGAGGCAGGGAGGCTGCCGAAGAATTCGACAGGTTAGGAGGGTGGACAAAGAAGTGGCAGATAAGCTGCAACATGGGAAAATGAGAGGTCGTGGACCTTGGTAGGAAGAATAGAGGCATGGACTATTTTCTAAATGGTGAGAAAATTCATAAGTCTAAGTGCAAAGAGACTTGGCAGTTCTAGTCCAGGATTATCTCAAAGTAAGGTAAAAACAATGACTGCAGATGCTGGAAACCAGAGTCTAGATTAGAGTGGTGCTGGAAAAGCGTAGCAGTTCAGGCAGCATCCGAGGAGCAGTAGAATCGAAGTTTTGGGCAAAAGCCCTTCATCAGGAATACAGGCAGAGAGCCTGAAGGGTGGAGAGATAAATGAGAGGAGGGTGGGGGTGGAGAGAAAGTAGCATAAAGTACAATAGGTGAGTGGGGGAGGGGATGAAGGTGATAGGTCGGGGGGGGAGGGGGGAGTGGATAGGTGGAAAAGAAGATAGGCAGGTAGGACAAGTCATGGGGAAGTGAGCTGGAAGTTTGGAACTGGGGTGAGGTGGGGAAGGGGAAATGAGGAAACTGTTGAAGTCCACATTTCTGCCCTGGGGTTGAAGAGTTCCAAAGTGGAAGATGAGGCGTTCTTCCTCCAGGCATTTGGTGGTGAGGGAACAGCGGTGAAGGAGGCCCAGGACCTCCATGTCCTGGGCAGAGTGAGAGGGGGAGTTGAAATGTTGGGCCACAGTAAACTTGCAGGTTGAGTCAGTAGTTAGGAAGGCAAATGCAATGATGGCATTTGTTTTTAGACGACTT
Source organism: Hemiscyllium ocellatum (assembly GCF_020745735.1). Taxonomy (NCBI): domain Eukaryota; kingdom Metazoa; phylum Chordata; class Chondrichthyes; order Orectolobiformes; family Hemiscylliidae; genus Hemiscyllium; species Hemiscyllium ocellatum. Next base: position 21,674,649 of record NC_083407.1, on the reverse strand, counting down.
GAATCTAAATGCAGGGATGAACTTCTGAGGCTCTATAAGGCTTTGATCAGACCACATTTGGGGTATTGTGCACAGTTTTGGGCCCCATATCTCAGGAAGGATGTCCTGGTCCTGGAGCGTGCTCAGAGGATGTTCACGAGAATGGTCCCAGGAATTAAGTTAAAAATCACACAACAGGTTTATTTGGAAGCACTAGCTTTTGGAGTGCTGTTCCTTTATCAGATGGTTGTGGAGAATAACATTGTAAGACAGAATTTATAGCAAAAGTTTACAGTGTGTTGTAATTGAAATTACATATTGAAAAAGACCTGGATTGTTTGTTAAGTCTCTCATCTTTTAGAATGACCATGTTGGATTCAATTCTTTCATATGTAAATCGCATAACGTTTTTTAGAAGTTACATTCTCAAGTGAACATTAACGATTGGTGCCATGTTGGCCCCGATAATGAAAACCTTAATGTGAGGAACATTTGAGGACTCTGGGCTTATACTCGATGGTGTTTAGAAAGGTGAGTGGGGGATCTAATTAAAAATATAGAATAAAGCATGGTCTGGACAGAGTAGATGTTGGGTAGTTGTTTCTATTGGTAGGAGAGACTGGGATTTGAGGGCACAGCCTGAAAGTAAAGGGAAGACCTTTTAGAATAAAGACAAGGAGAAACTTCTTCAGTCAGTGAGTGGTGAATCTATGGAATTCATTGCCACAGACAGCTGTAGAGGCCAGGTCATTGAGTATATTTAAGACTGAGATAGATAGATTCTTGAGTATCAAGGGGATCCAGGGTTACAGAGAGAAAGCGAGAGATTAGGGTTGAGAAACGTATCAGCCACAATTGAATGGCGGAGCAGACTCGATGGGCTGAATGGACTAAGTTTTGCTCTTATATCATATGGTCTTATGGACCAAGGGGTCTGTTTCCATGCTGTATGAATCTATGACTCTTTAATCTAATAGTGAATGTGTGTAACTCACTACTAAAGGAAATAGTTCAGGTGAATAATATGAATTCATTGAAGGGAGGTCAAATAATTATGTGAGGGAGCAGGGAATTGAAAGTTCTGTTGACTGAGGTAGATAAGCAAGAATAGAAAGACATTATGCCAGGGATATTTAACTTTTCCTTCATTAATGTGGATACCACTAGCATTTGTTGCCCATCCCTGAATGCCCATGAACTGAATCGCTTGCTAAGCCATTTCAGAAGGAAGATACAATCACCATTCTGTGGGTCAGGCCAGACTAGGTAAGGACAGCAGATTGCTTTCTCTAAAGGGCATTAGTAAACTAGATGTATTTTTACAACAATCAATGTTAGTGTCACAGTTACCATTACTGAGGCCAGCTTTATGTTCCAGATTTATTAACTGAATTCAAATTTCACCATCTAGCATGGTGGGATTTGAACCAGCGATCCAGAATATTAGCCTGGGCCTCTAGATTACTGCTTCCCCATTAATTAAGAAAATATCTCAACAGAAGGGTAGAAGGCAATTGACACTAAGCAGGAAATGGAAGAGAAATTAGGAGTGATTAGGAGTAGGATCCAAGAAGACATTTGAGATGGGAGAGAAAAAAGTAAAGAGGAGCAAGATTTCAGAGAATCTAGTGAGTTTAAGCTGAAGAAAAATTTAAAGATTCTAGATTAGTTTGTCCTGTGCAAATGGTGAATTGAATTTCAATAATAGCATTTACAGCATAAATTTCATTGTCTTTCAACACAAAAGGTAAGGCGAGGTTTCTTTTCAGAGTGATGTCATATTGAAAAAAAGTTAAAACATTCCTCATTGGCTCAGATTTATTATTTTCCCTAACATGTAACCAAAAGTGAAGTAAAAATAAGAAATGCAAGAACTATTCAGGCGATTGATCAATGTATGAAGTGTGGAAAAAGAGTATTTTAACAAATCATGATAAAGAGATGATGTTATTAATTTTTTCATGTTGTACTTGTATTTCCTGTGTTTGCTTAAAGGAGTCTTTTCTTACTTCTATTACATCAATTATGGACTTTGAAAACCACAATTAAATAATGGTCCATAAACCTTGTATTTCAAATAAATGATTTTCAATTGGCTTGGCTGGTAGCTGATATATTCATATTGATTCCAGTGGTTTTCACCTGTACAATCTAATTAACATCAGCTTGTGTTCCCAGAAGGTTGCTAAAGCAAACCAGCAGCAAATGCCCTGATCCTACATGGATTGGATAATTTAAAATAATCTCTATAATAACCATTAATGTAGTTAGTTATACAGTTTATTTGCGAAACAAATTTGTGCAAGAAGAGAACCTTGGGCAATGTGATTACTCTGTGAGGATTTTTGTAAGGACCCTCTACACTTGTGGCTTGTCACAGACACGTGACCTCAGGTACTTTCAGTTTATTTAAACAGGAACTGTTAAAATACACAATGGGAAATGTAGTGTCAGAATTGCATGGCTGAAGTTGTGTGGATTTTCAGAGCTGTAAGTGAAACTAACTACTGTAAGATCAGCAAGGAAATACAAAGGTAGCAATCTACAACTTTGAGTTACTGGGTGAGTTGGAATAGCTTTTAGCTTTCTAGTACATAATGCTATGGAAATGGAAAATGATATAACATAGAATTGGAACTTCTTGCAGTCTTGGTGGCAAAGCAGTGAACTAACTACAAAATTAAGCAAAAAAAAATTAAGCAATCGTGTTATCAATCCTGGACAAGGAGTGCCACAAGTTGTAGGACATAGTAAACCTCACCAAGAAGCAGAAAAGCCAATTCGAAGACATTTTGGAGGCCTTGGAGACACAGTTTGAACCCTTTTCTGAAAACTATTTGTCTAAGAACCAGCAGAAAATAAGGCCAGAGTACTGGACGTAAAAGTTGCAGAATGCACCATACAAGAGGAAAATAAAGTGTCTCTAGTGTGGGGAATACAGTGCTGTAGCTTCAACGTGCTGTAGCTGCAATGTGCTGAATCACATTCCACTGAAATGTTTAGCTGGAAACAAGCAAGGCAAGCCTATAAAGATAGCTGCTCGAGAAATGCCAGATACTGAATCACACTGCACCATAATCCAATGAATCACACTGCAGCATAAAACAGGTATTGTCAGATCTAAACATGATAAGTAGCTTGTGACATTTAGAATTAAGACTGAAGAAGTTGCACACCAAGAGAATGTGAAATATCAGATAGACAACAATGCTTTCTGCAACATGACAAGTTATGTGATGGAATAATATTCATCCTAAGAGGACAAATTAAGCTGGCAGCCCGATGGAATGGGAAGAACAAAGATCTGGTGTTCCACACAGTAGACAATAAACAAAACCTACTCATGTCAGCTGAAGCAAATTTAAAGCTTGGACAGGTAACCTGATTGTGGAAGATGAGATTTTCAATGTTTCATAGGCCACTATGCTGTTTAGTGCTGAACAGATTTTAGAAGATTAGAAAGATATTTTCACGTGCTTTCCTGCTTTGTTTTATTCACTTGTGGGTTATTGGCACTCCAAGCTGGCCAGCATTCATTGCCCATCATTAAGTTGCCCTTGAGAAGGTGATGGCGAGCTACCTTCTTAAACCACTGCTATCCACATGCTGTAGGTTGACCCACAATGCCCTTAGGAAGGGAATTCCAAGATTTTGACCCAGTGAAGGACCAGTATTATATTCCCAAGTCAATATTATATCACAGTAAATGAGAGTGTGACGATAACCTAACTCTGGCAGGGAGAGTTCCAGGTCTTCTGAAATCCAGCCTGAAATCTAAGATTAAGGAACTTGAAAAGAAGAGTGTAATCAAGAAAGGGTCACCTATAGACCGATTTAGTAGCATGGTAGCAGTGAAAAAAAAACATGAAGAGCTGAGTTATTTGTTTAAATCCAAAGGATCTAATAAAGTTTTGAAGCGATATCACTATTGCTATGAGCTCAGCCCTTGGTACCACTGGACAAATCAATCCTAGAATGAAATCTGGCTTGATAGAGCAGAAGTTATTTATAAATTTTAGTTTAATGTGGTGGTAATTCCCTGAAATATGTACATTCAATGCTAGAGATTTTAATAAACAAACAGAATTTTAGTACACAAAAAAAACTATCTAGGTACGGAACACAAAACATAACAAAACAAAGTTTTATCCCATCTCCTGACATGGTCCAACCAGAGTTTGGAGAAATTGCCCCTTTTAATGAAATCTTTGACTTAATTAATGGTATTTTGCGGTGAACTGCGAAGTCTCCTTACATGAACATTTGCAAAATAGGTTAGACTTTCTCAACATTCAATAAATATCTTTACTCCCTTGACTAGATGTGTAAGGAAATATCTTTGCTTTTATGATAAAAAAAAGTTCAGAAACTCTATTATTCTGATTCACTTCATGATTCATCAAGGAAGAATTTTCCTGACTGTCTGGAGTTATCTGTCATTTCTTAGTATATTCCAAGAAACCATGTTTTTTTGTACTATGCCAAAGTTTTTGTAACTATTTCCTTTCCACCCACCTTTCATTTCTTTTCTTTTTCCATCATTAACAAATCCTTTGTTTTTCTTTCATTGGGTCTCTGCCTCTGTCAAAAGTACAAAAAGAAAACTAACTTTTCAACACTTTTCAATCTGAAGAAGAGTTCTGAACCATTCCCATCAATCATTGCCCTCCTCCACCTGGCAGAGCTCGTCCTCACTTTAAATATCTCCATTAACTCCTCTCACTTTCATCGGTGTAAAAGGATGGTGATAGGTATCCACATGGGCCTCAGTTATGCCTGTCTCTTTGTGGAGTCCAGTACTAATCTGGCCCAAATCCATAGCCCTCATCGATTTTGCTTCCCTCATGTGCCTGCAATTGGAAAGGTTTCCCTATTTTGCTTCCAATTTCTACCCTGCTCCCACCTTCAGTTCCTACGTTCCCTTCCTCGACATCTCTGTTTACATTTCTTGGGGTAAACAGGTCACCAATATCCATTACAAACCTACTGACTCCCACAGCTACTTTGACTATACAACCTCACACCCTGCTTCCTGTAAAGAATCTATTCCAATCTTACAGTTTTTCCATCTCTGTCCCATCTGTTCCAATGGTGCCAGCTTCTACAAAGGGCCTCTGAAATGTCTGAAATGTACACCTTCTTTCTCAACAGAGGATTCCCCAGTGCTGTGGCTGACAGGACCCTTAGCTGTGTCCAACCCATCTCCCACATGTCAGCCCTCATTTTTTTCTTCACCCACAACAGCAACAGGGTCCCCCAGTCATCACAATCCCACCAGCATCCACATCCAGAGGATGATTAGCTGCCATTTTCATCACCTCCAGTGGGATGCCACTACTAGACACATATTCCCCTTGTCAGCCTTCCACAAGGATCATTCCCTCCAAAACACCCTGGTCCACTCCTCCTCCACTCCCAATACCTCTATGACACTTTCCCATGCCATCGCAGAACGTGTAACACCTGCCATTTACTTCCTCCCTGTCCACTTTCCAAGGTCCTAGAAACCTTCCAAGTGAAGCAGCAATTTACCTACACTTCACTCAATCTAGTCTACTGTATTCACTGCTCACAATGTGGTCTCCTCTACACTGGGGAGATGAAATGCAGACGAGGTGACTGCTTTGCAGAGCACCCATGTCTGTCCTCAGAAATGACCCTACACTTCCAGTTGTCTGCCACTTCAACATGTCACCATCTAGTGGGGTACTGCAATGCTACAGTGAGGCTCAGTGTAAGCTAGAAGAACAGCATTTCATTTTCTGCTTATGGATTCTGCAGCTTTCAGGACTCAATATCAAGTTCAATAATCTTCAGGGCCTGAGCACCTTCTACACACACACACACACACACACACACACACACACACGACCTTGTCATCACATGGGCTACTACCACAACCATCTCATTGTCAGCTACTAATGGTAATTACCCTAGGCTGATCTTTACCAATTCCTTTATCTTTCCAACTGTTGTTTTTGCTTTCTGAACTTCACCTCCACCTATCATTTACTCCTCCCCCATCCCCTAACCCACCTTTAGCATATTTAGCAATCTTTTTGTAGATCAAACCATCAATTCTGTCCCTTTTTTTGTAGACACTGCCAGATCTGCTGAGTATTTCTGGCATCCTCTGTAGTTTTACATAAATAACAAACTTCTCATCACCTTCAATCTGCAAACCATTCATGAAATTCTGGCACAACTTGCAAGCCAAAGGCCTTGATACAAATGTCAGTTACTGGCAAATAGCATTTCCACTGGTCTGGAAGAGTATCAACACAAAAAGCATGAGATAATCTGTGAGCTATAAACTACAGTTGATGATCTGCTGATTGTGGATATGAAAGCACAATGGAATCACAATTACCACAGTCACAACCTAGTGTGACTGCTAGAGAGGCAAGAGAGGAAATAGCAGGGGTGCTTGTGAAAATGTCCAATTCTTCTCTGGCCACAGGAGAGGGGCAGAAGAATTGGAGGTCAGCCAATTGGCACCATTGTTTAAGAAGGGAGCGAGAAATAATCCAGGAAACTACAGGCCAGTCAGTCTAACCTCACTTGGGGAGGGGGGATTACTGGAAGCAATTCTGAGGGACAGAATTAATCTGCATTTGGAGAAGCCCTTGCTGTTTGGGGCTTATATTAATGATTTAGATTTGAATGCAGGAGGGTTGTTCAGTAAATTTACAGATGATACAAAAATTGTTGGGGTACTAAATAGTGAGGAGGATATAGAGGGGCTAGATAGATGGGCTGATCAATGGCAAATGATATTCAATCTGGATAAATCCTGATGCACTTGGCAAACAAGGCAAGGTGGGACCTGAAAGCTGACACCAAAAAAAAATGCAACTGAAGGTAACTGAAGTCAGGTACATAAATTATGTAATAGCAGTGAAAAGCCTTTTCACAAATGCTGGCAAGATGAGAGTTGAAGCAGAGACACAGCCACTACCAATTATGAAGGTAATGCAATGATTTGTTAGACTCATGAACCAGCCCATGAACATTTTGCCTTATTTGCAATCAGACTGTGAAACTATATTTAAGCTCGCTGCTAAGAACATGCAGTGGTATTGAGGCACAGTGGAAGAGGCAGCTTTAATTGAAATCAAATAATGAGCACCAAATGCCCAGGAAGTCATCAACCCATCAAACTCATTGAACATGATGGACAAGCATCTTGTTCTGATTAAGAACCCGCCATGGGTATGATAGAATCTCCAAGAAGGAACATCACTTCAGGAATTCGCAGATACCAGACAACCTGCCAACAGAAACTCTCGTGTGCCATTAAAATATTTGAATGTTTTAGAAATTAAGAATGAAATGTGTGTGCAGAGACTGACAAAAGTGTGATTGACTAGAATTAACATAAAGTTTTGTTCATCGGTGGTAATTTTATGAATGATCATGTATATTTGATAACTTGTAACTGCAAATGATAATTATTATTAACCTATGAGTAATTCTTTTGCCCTGATTATGAAAAGGGAGATGTTTGGCAAAATGTGTTTGCACGGATTCTATACATTATTATCTGCCATAGTCATGTGGTCTTGTAGAAGTTGCTTTCACTCTAGTTTAAGCAGAGCTGCTAAAACTCAGTACATGAAACATTATCCACCCTTCACCCAAGGATGATGCCAAGAATGGAGTTATCAAAATTGGCTGGATAGACTGGAACTCTTTTCTACTGGAGCGAAGGAGGTTGAGGGGTGACCTTCGAGAGGTCATTTATAAACACATGATGGACATTGAGGAGGTGAATAGCAATGCCCCTAAAATGGGTGAGTTCAAAACTAGGGGGCATATTTTTAAGGTGAGAGGAGAAATATTTAAAAAGAATATGAGAGGAAATTTTATTACACAGAGTTAGTGTATGGAATGAACATCCAGAGGAAGTAGTGGATACAGGTACAGTTACTATGTTTTAAAGACATTTGGATAAATATATAAATAAGAAAGGTTTGGAGGTGTGCAGGAAGGTGGGACTAGTTTAGTTTGGGGACATGGTCAGTGTGGACTAGTTGGACCGATGGGTCGGTTTCCACACTCTATGACTCTATGACACCTCTGCAAAGTTAGATTTGAAGTCCTTTCTCAAAGACAATATTCACCTGACACTCATTTTCTGTGCTCACAGTTCTGTTTGGCTTAGTGTCACAGTAGTGCAGTACTGAGGAAGTACTGTACTGTATTGTCAGTGCTGTCATCATTAATATGAGGCATTAAGCTAAGGGCTGAAAATGTGTTGCTGGAAAAGCGCAGCAGGTCAGGCAGCATCCAAACAGCAGGAGAATCAACGTCAATTCTCCTGCTCTTTGGATGATCCCTGACCTGCTGTGCTTTTCCAGCAACACATTTTCAGCTCTGATCTCCAGCATCGGCAGTCCTCACTTTCTCCTCGAACATTAAGCTAAGGGCCCATTTGTCTGCAAATATGCATAAAAGATCTCATAACACTATTTGGAAAATGAGCAGTGATGTTATTTCCAGTGCCCTGACAAATATTTATCTCTCAATCAATATCACAATAACAGATTGCCTTCGAATTACTAAAATGCAGTTTCTGGGAGTTTATTGCGCTCATATTGACCTACATTACAATTCTGACTATACTTCAGAAGTGCTTCATTGGCTGTGAATTGCTTCAGGATGTTCTGTGAATGATGCAATTTATCGAGATTGAATATCATTTACCAATGATCAGCCTGTCCATCCAGTCTATCAATATCCTCCTTACTATTTAATGTCCCGCCAATTAAATCCTACTTTTTATAACCCTTTCCAACACTTTATCCACAACCAAAGTAAGGCTCACTGCTCGACAATTAGGATTGTCTCTTTTCTCCCCTTCTTGAACAAGGAAACAACATTAGCTATCCTCCAGTCTTCTGGCACTATTCTTGTAGACAATGACAACATAAAGATCAAAACCAAAGGATCGGCAATCTCCTTTCTGGCTTCCCGAGAGAATCCTAAGATAAATCCCATCTGGCCCAAGTGACTTACCTATTTTCACACTTTCCCGAATTGATAACACCTCCTCCTTGTGCACTTCAATCCCATCTATTCTAATAGCCTGTATCTCAGTATTCTCCTTGACAATATAATATTTTTCTACTGTGAATAAAAATATTCATTTAGCAGTTCCCCATATCTTCTGACTCCATGAAAAACTTCCCACTAATATCCATGATTGGCCTGCATCTTACTCTGGTCATTCTTTTATTTCTGGCATACCTATCGAAAGTCTTAGGATTTTCCTTGATCCTAAGAACCAACAACTTCTCATGTCTTCTCCTGGCTTTTCTTAGCTCTTAAGTGCCCTAACTGAGCCTTCATGTCTTATCCTAACAGAAGTCTTCTTTTTCCTCTTGACAAGAGCTTTGACTTCTTTAGTAAACCACAGCTCCCTCTCTTGACCACTTCTTCCCTGCCCGACAGGTAGATACTTATCAAGGATATGTAGTAGCTGTTCATTGAATAAGCTCCACATTTCAATTATGCCTATCTGTTGCAATTTCCTTGCCATTCCGATGCATCCTAAATTTTGCCTAATCACATCATGATTGCCTTTCCCCCAGCTATAATTCTTGCCCTGCGGTATATACCTAATCTTTGCCATCACTAAAGTAAACATGACCAAATTATGGTCACTATCACCAAAGTGCTCACCTACCTGCAAATCTAACAGCTGGCCGGGTTCATTACCCAGTACCAAATCCAGTGTGGCCTCGCCCCTTGTCAGCCTGTCTACATATTGTGTCAGGAAACCCTCCTGCACACATTGGATAAAAACTGACCCATCTGAAGCACTCAAGCTATAGCATTTCCAGTCAATATTTGGAAAGTTGGAATCCCCCAAAACAACAACTACCCTGTCAATCTCGCTTCTATTGAGGATCACCTTTGCTATCCTTTCCAGTCCTGAGCGGTGCTGGAAAAGCACAGCAGGCCAGGCACATCCAAGGAAAATCCTTTCCTTTCCTCTACATCTCTGGACCTATTAAGAGGCCTATCGAAAAATCCCAACAGTGTGACCTCTCCTTTCCTATTTCTAACATCAGCCCATACTACCTCAGTAGACAGGTCCTCAGACGTCCTTTCTCCCCCTCTTTTACCGCTTTCCCTGTTCTCAGTGAAACATCTAAATACCAGAACCTGCAACAACCATTCCTGTCCCTGCTCTATTCATGTCTCCGAAATGGCCACAACATCAAAGTCCCAGGTACCAACCCATGCTGCAAGTTCCAGATGCTCCTGGCGATGAAGTAGACATGCTTCAAACCAACTGCCTGCCCACAATTTAGGTTCCCATCCCCCTGCTGAATTAGTTAAAACCATTCCAAAGATCATTAGCAAATTTCTCCCCACAGGTTATTGGTACCCCTCTGGTTTATATGAAGACCATTCTGTTTGGGGAGGTCCCACCTACCCCAGAATGAGCCCCAATTATCCAGGAATCCAAACCCTCCTACCTGCATCATCCCTGTAGCCACGTGTTCAACTCCTCTCTCTCCCTATTCCTCGCCTCACTACCACGTGGCACAGGCAACAAGCCAGAGAAAACAACTCTGTATGTTCTAGCTCTAAGCTTGCATCTGAGCTCTCTGAATTTCTGCCTTAAAACCCCATCTCTCTTCCTACTTTATGAAGATGTGGGTGTACATTTAAAAGAGTTAAAAGCAGCAGAACTACCAGACACAGCACCAAGTGTTCTCAATAAGGTAACAATGTCTGTAACACTGGGTTGAACAACTCGAGCAGTTTGTTGCCTGGAGACAAAAAAAATTCAAATCCGGCCAATCAGTTTAAATTATACCCCCTAAAAAAAACCAATTTCCAATCAAGTTTGAATTGAGTGTATTGACAATCTTAAAAGCCAATGACAATCTGATGCTATGCGATATAAGACCTGGGGAAAATTGAACATTTGAGAGGAGAACTGACAAGCCCAGCATATAAACAGACTGCCTGAAAAATAGCTGTCTTAAAAAGGTACCTTTTTGATCAATAACCTGTGTGGAAGAAATTCCTAACGAAACGAAAAGAAGACACAAGAAGATCCAAATAGAAGAACGAAAGCTGCCTGGTTTTGAGATAAGAAATGTTGTTTCCTAAATGTTAATTGAGAGTTTTATTGGACTAGCATTATCAAAGGGAAGGTAAAAGATAGATGAGAGAAAGAAATTGTTAGTAGTGGTTAGTTAATTATTCTCTGCTATACTTTAAGAAATAAACTCATTAATTTTTACTTTACATAGTTCTTGGCCACTCCGAATTTTTACAGATTACTGCACAGGATAAATCTTTTACTGTGTTGCTGGTTTTTAATTAAGTAGGAGAGTTTACTCTGTGTCGTAACAGTCTGGGGGCTCAGGGTCGTGATCTGAACTGGTTTAGGTGGATTTGAATAGATTTTTGGGAGTATGGAAAATCCCAGCAGATTTAACCACTTGCAAGTTAGTGTTCTAGAACTTTAAATAAAACACAGGTGAGACAATTTGGTTAATTTTGGTGACTTATAGAGTCATAAAGATGTACAGCATAGAAACAGACCCTTTGGACCAACCTGTCCATGCCGACCAGATATCCCAACCCAATTTAGTCCCACCTGCCAGCACTCAGCCCATATCCCTCCAAACCGTTCCTATTCATATACCCATCCAAATGCCTCTTAAATGTTGCAATTGTACCAGCCTCCCCCACATCCTCTGGCAGCTCATTCCATACACGTACCACCCTCTGTGTGAAAAGGTTGCCCCTTAGGTCTCTTTTATATCTTTCCCCTCTCACCTATGCCCTCTAGTTCTGGACTCCCCAACCCCAGGGAAAAGACTTTGTCTATTTATCCTATCCATGCCCCTTATAATTTTGTAAACCTCCATAAGGTCACCCCTCAGCCTCCGACGCTCCAGGGAAAACAGCCCCAGCCTGTTCAGCCTCTCCCTGTAGCTCAAATCCTCCAACTTTGGCAACACCCTTGTAAATGTTTTCTGAACCCTTTCAAGTTTCAGGTAGGAGACCAGAATTGCATGCAATATTCCAACAGTGGCCTAGCCAATGGCCTGTACAGCTGCAACATGACCTCCCAACTCCTGTAGTCAATACTCTGACCAATAAAGGAAAGCATACCAAGTGCCTTCTTCACTATCCTATCTACCTGTGACTCTACTTTCAAGGAGCTATGAACCTGCATTCCAAGGTTTCTTTGTTCAGCAACACTCCCTAGGACCTTACCATTAAGTGTACAAGTCCTGCTAAGATTTGCTTTCCCAAAATGCAGCACTTCGCATTAAACTCCATCTGCCACTTCTCAGCCATTGGCCCATCTGGTCCAGATCCTGTTGTAATCTGAGAAAACTCTGGTCCGAAACATTCCTGCTCCTCAGATGCTGCCTGACCTGTGCTTTTCCAGCAACACACTCTCAACTCTGATCTCCAGCATCTGCAGACTGCACTGTGTCCTAGCCAAAAAAGTATTGTACCATCTATGAGAAGGTCATTATATTTACCTTTACTATGTTGGAGGCTGAATTTCCTCATTGAAGTATGACTTAAGTGGGACATAAACCAAGCACGAACAGTACTATTATGTAACATTTCTCTTGGTGCCCTTCCTCTGCTTTCCAGAAAATTGCTCAGCAACGTTCCAGGCTAAAATGAAAAATCAATGCTGCTATGTTGTGTTTAGGTTCTTAAGTCCTTCATCAAAGCAGATAAGGTTACGCCATAAAATAATGCAGTCTTTCTTATCCCTCATATATCATAGATCACTGGTTAAGTGCTAAGATTAGACTTGTTGAAAACGAGGTAAAAGGTAGAGAACCATTAAAAGTAACAGAGTTTGTTTTGTTAGATAAAGAATAAAAGAAAAAGGTTGGGACTATTAAATTCTGTGTACCCTAGATATCGAGGGATATACAGAATTATATTAAGATAAAAAGGAAGGCTTATGGCAGGAATCAAAACAACCGAAGTTCTAGAGGAGTATAGTTTACAGGGAACTTAAAATGGAGATAAGGAGAGCTAAAAGGGACCATGAAAGGATACTAGCAGGTAAAGTAAAGTCTACTGGAACATGAAGAGAAAAGGAAAATGAAATAAAAAGTAGGGCCCATTAAGGACCATAGCAGGTTCTTTGTGCATGGAGCCAAAGGATGTAGGTAGAGTTCTCAATGAATACCTTGTGGATACACCAAGAAGACATACAACTAGGAACCCTCTCATGCTAAGGTCATAACCGTCCTAACGGCAGAGTTTCCAGAGTTTCTATTTATTTGAGTAACCAACAACACCTGGTTCGCAGTCCAATCCTCTGGTACTGACAATTGCTTCTTCAGCATACCTAAGCAATTCACACCACATTTAGATTCAATCCCTTTTAGCTCATGTCTATATGGCTCCTCCAAGATTTTCTGGAGTTCTACTAGGGACAATGTAGGAACAGAAATCAGGGAGAATTAATACAATTCTCAATTGATAAAATTTAAAGAAATTAGCATGAACAGAAAGGAGGTTCTGAGTGGTCTGGCAGGCTTAAATGTGGATAAATGTGGCCACAGGAGAAGTGTCAAAGAACCAATGTTCAACCAACATGGCACTATTGTTTAAGAAGGGAACCAGGGGTAAAGCAGGAAACAACAGGCCAGTCAGTCTAACCTCACTTGGAATGAAGGGGGGGGGGGAGTTATTGGAAGCAATTCTGAGGGACATATTAATCTGCATTTGGAAAAGTCCTTTCTGCTTGGGGATTATATTAATGATTTAGATTTGAATGTAGGAGGGTTGTTCAGTAAATTTATGGGTGATATGAAAATTGGTTGGGTACTAAATGGTGAGGAGGATAATAATTGTCTGGATAGGTGGGGTGATCAGTGGCAAATGATACTCAATCTGGATAAATCTGGATGCACTTGGCAAACAAGGCAAGGGAATACATGATGAATGGTAGGTCCCTGGAAAGCACCAAAGATCAGAAAGATCTTAGTGTACATGTCCATCGGTCCCTTAAGCTATCAGGATAAGTGAGTAAAGAAGTTAAGATGGCATATGACATACTCACCTTTATGTGTCATGGCATAGAGTTAAAGAGTATGGATGTGATCCTGGAACTGTATAAAAAGCTTGTTAGGCCACAGCTAGAATATTGTTTGTGATTCTAAAACCCACATTATAGGAGGGAGGTGATTGCATTGAAGGGGATGCTGAGGAGATTTACCAGAATATTGCCTGGGCTGTAGAGTTTTAGCTATAAAGAGAAATTAGACAGACTGGGGTTGTTTTGAAAACAACAAATGCTGGAGATCACAGAGGTTTGGATAGCATCCATGGAGAGAGAGTAAGATAATGCATCAAGCCTTCATCAGAGCTGGGATTGTTTTCCTTCAGACAGAGGAGATTGAGAGGGGACATGATTGTCGTGTAAAGTTATGAAGTGCACAAGTGGAGTAGACAGGAATAAACTTGTCCCCGGGTGGAGGGATCAGTGACAAGGAGGCCTAGATTTCAGAGAAGGAGGGGAAGGTTTCAAAAAGGAAGCCACTTTTCATCTGCACTAAAAATATCTTTGAACTAGTGATAAAAATTAAGAAATGGAATTACATGCAGTTTTCAGAGCTTTATGTCTGAATTTTGCCCCTCTTGGGCAATGTTTGAGTTTGGACTCAATTGCATGGCTGCGGAATGCCCTGCCTGCCAATGTAGTTAACTCAGCTACATTAGGGAGATTGAAACAATCCTTAGATAAGCACATGGATGATGATGATGAGTTGGAGATACCGGTGTTGGACTGATGAAGGAGCAAAGCTCCGAAAGCTAGTGTGCTTCCAATTAAACCTGTTGGACCATAACCTGGTGTTGTATGATTTTTAAGGATGATGATAAGATAATTTGGGAGATGTTCGCAGGTCGGCGCAACATCGAGGGCCAAAGGGCCTGTCCTGTGCTGCATTGTTCTATGCTGCTTCTGCAGTGGGCAATCTATGATATAGAAAACAGTTTGGCTTCAAATATTTCTGCAAGTGCATTTGCATTACTTGCTGAGCAAAATCTTGTTCAGATCATCTAAGCAATTATGCCTCCAGGCCCTGCCTGAGCCAGCAAAGCAAAACTGATTCAGAATTGGAACAGGCTGAGGCACGCAGTTTCTGCTTTTGAATGGAAAGATACAGTTGATAATCAGCAATTATGTTTTTCTGGTCGGTTCAGAGGGCAATCAACGATCTGACATAGCATTTTTGGCCAGCTCTGAAGCAGCAGCACTCTTTCAGCACGAGTTCTCAGCTGCAGCTGGCAGCAGATGTCTTTTTAATGCGTTGCTGTTGATGAGGGGGCTGTCCTGAAATCTCTATCTTTGAGCAATGATGGCATAGCTGATGTTGTTTGAAGTTAACAGAATATAATTTTTTCTAGATTTCCTACAGTGTAGAAATAGGCCCTTTGGCCCAACAAGTCCACACCGACCCTCCGAAGAGCAACCCACCCTGACTAGTGCATCTATCACTACGGGCAATTTAGCATGGCCAATTCACCCACTCAGACACAGTGAGAATGCCACACAGACAGTTACCTGAGGCAGGAATTGAACCTGGGTCCCTGACGCTATGAGGCAGCAGTGCTAACCACTGAGCCACCAGGCAGATTCTGTAAAGAATGATTAATCTGATAAACCACCCAAGCAGTAAAAGCAATAATCAAGAACATTACTGAGGTTAAAAATAAAATTAATGGTTTAGATTTAACCAAAAAAACACCTTATTTTTCTGTACAATTTGTATTTAAATCACCTTTAAAACAATGCCACCTGAATGAAGACAAATTATTTGATTCTTTTTGCTGGAGGAAATAAATGGTGCTTTTAATTTGCATATCAACAAAGTAGCAATTGGTATGTAAACAATCACCTAAACTATTCAAAGTAGCTGTATTTTTAAAAAAGTCTTTTTCTTTCCCTCTTTCTGTCTTTCTAACACAAATACTCAATCATTCTCACGTGAAAATTTCTCTGAATAATGATTGCCCAACTTGTCCTTCTATTTTTCTTGAAACAGTTTTGAAAAAAAGAAAGGAAAGTGTTTTAACAATGAAATGTTCCTGATGTATTAGGAAAAACATCACAATCTCTGTCCTTATCTAAGAATCACTGCTGCAGATAAAAATATCAAGAGGAAACCTAGTCTTTTAATCAAAATTTGAATATTAAGAGGCACAAATGACAAGTGAATGATAAATACAATCATGTTATGATGAAATATGTAATGTTTCATTTTATGTCTTTCATTTGTACAACCTAATGTCATTAACAAACAGGATTAAGGCTTTTTACACATATATAAAACGTAATAGGATAGCCATGGAAAATGTTGGACCAATCAATGACAATAGAGGGAATCTATCCCTATATCAGAAAAGGGAGGTGTTATGAAGATGTGGGTGTACATTACCTTTAAGAGACTTAAAAGCAACAGAACTACCTGACAACACCAAGTGTTCTGAAAAATGATGGAATGTAACCTTTTGATGCAACAGTTAGTGTAGCTGATTGCCTGGAGACAAAAATAGATTTGAATTAAGCCAATCAGTTTAAATTATACCCCAAAAGAAAAAAATATCAGTTTGAATTTATTATATTGACAATATTACAAGCCAATGACAATGCTTTGGGGGTATTAGACTGGGGAAAACAGTTGAGAGGAACATCTGCAAACTGCCCAGAGAATAGCTCTCTTAAAGGTACCTTTATTCATCAGTAACCCGTGAAGCAGAATCCCCAAGGAGAAGAAAAGAAGACCAGAATACAGAGAAGAACTAAAACCTGCCTGGTTTTGAGATAAGATGCTTTGTTCTGTAAATCTTCATCAGAGATTTTATTGGACTAGATTGTAGAAGGGAAACATAAAAGATAGGTTACAGGAATGAGTTGTAAATAGTTCGTGGCCTCTTGAATTTTCACAGATTATTGCACGGGATAAATCTTTTCTGTGTTGCTGGTTTAAATTAAGCAGGAGAGTTTACCTCGTGTTTTAACAGAGGAAAGTGAACAAATTGCTTGAGCATTAACAGATCCCCTTTGTATCCCCTTTGGCCACAACTTGAGATCCCAGACGATTGGAGAATAGCTAATATTATCCCACTGTTTAAGAAGGATAATAGTGATAATCCTGGAAATTACAAGCTTGTGAGTCTGACATCGGTGATTGGGAAATTAATGGAAAAGATTCTCAGGGACAAGAACAACATGCATTTAAAAACAAATGGACTTATTAGCAATAGACAGCATTGTTTTGTGTGTGGTGGGGGGTATCTTGCCTCACAACTTGATCGAGTGTTTTGAGGATGATTGATGAAGGAAAAGTGGTTGATGTTGACTCCATGGATTTCAATAAAACATTGGACAAGGTTCCTCATGGTAGCCTGGTACGAAAGGTTAAATCACATGGTATCAGGAGTGAGCTGGCAAGATGGATACAGAATTACTTTGGTCATAGGAGACAGAGGGTAGCAGTGAAAGAATGCTTTTCAGAATGAAGGATTGTGACCAGTGGTGCTCGACTGGGATCAGTTCTGGGATATTCGTGATCTACATAAATGATTTGGAGACAAAAGTAGCTGGTCTAATTAGTAGGTTTGCTAATGATACAAACATTATAGCTGTTGCAGAGTGAGGAGGATTGTCAGGGGATACAGCAGGATATAGATTTGTTGGAGGCATGGACAGAAAATGGCAGATGGAGTTTAGTCTGGACAAACATGAAGTGATGCATTTTGGAAGGTCAAGTAGAGGTGGAAATTATAAAGGGAATGGCAGAACCTTTAGGAGTATTGATATGCAGAGGGATCTGGATATGCAGGTCAATAGATCACTGAAGGTAATAGTGCGGGTAGATAGATAATAAAAAAGACTTATGGCATACTTTTCTTCATTGGAAGCAACATTGAGTGTAAGAATAGACAAGTTATTTTTCAGCTTTATAGAACATTATGCTGGTGTAGTGATAGTGAAATGTTGAGTACAGTTCTGTTCATCTCACTCCCAGAAGGATATGGATGCTTTGGAGAGGTACAGAAAAGGTTTACCAGGATGTCGCCTGGGATGGGGGATAGACTGGCTTTGTTTTCACTGGAATGCAGAAGGTTGGAGGGGGTGACCTGACAGAAGTTTATAAGATTATGGATGGCATAGATAGAGTGGAAAATATGAAGCATTTTTTTAGGGTGAAGGGGTCAATTACTAGGGGATACAGGTTCAAGGTGTGAGGCGGGAGGTTTAAAAGAAATATGAGAGGAGAGTTTTCACACCAAGGATGGTGAGTGCCTGGAATGTGCTGCCACAGGAGGTGGTGGAAGCAGACACAATAGCAGCATTCAACAAGCACCTGGACGAATACAGGAATGGGAAGGGAATAGAGGGGTATGGATCTTGTAAGTGAAGACAGTTTTAGTATGGAAGGGCAAAATATGGTGGCGTAGGCTTGGAGGGCCGAAGGTCATGTTCCTGTGCTGTTATGCTCTTTGTTCTTTATTCTTTAATCTGGACTTCATAATTAGGCTACTAACTACAGTTAGTAATGAAAATCTTGATGGATAATTCTGTTTGCAAAAGCATATAGAGTGGTTCTATTGATTCACTTGATTTAGTCTTTTATTAGATTAGATTAGATTACTTACAGTATGGAAACAGGCCCTTCGGCCCAACAAGTCCACACCGACCCGCCGAAGTGCAACCCACCCATACCCCTACATTTTACCTCTTACCTAACACTATGGGCAATTTAGCATGGCCAATTCACCTAACCCGCACATCTTTGGACTGTGGGAGGAAACCGGAGCACCCGGAGGAAACCCACGCAAACACGGGGAGAACGTGCAAACTCCACACAGCTTTGAACCCAGGTCTCTGGCGCTGTGAGGCAGCAGTGCTAACCACTGTGCCACCGTGCCGCCCACAAAATGTTCTCATTACTGATTTCTCATATTAGGTAATTTTCAGAAGTAACATCTCTGGATTCTAAGCTTACTTATCCAGTCATAGTCAGAGAATCACCTACAATGGCTTCTATTTCCTACTACTACACCATTATTTCTCTGGTGGTCAAAGTATCTATCCTGAGGTTTCTATTCTGACCCAGAGAATGTCTTTTGACAGTATCTTTGAAATTACAACCTCTGGACACCCAGGCACAGATGTAACCATGAAGAACTCAGCTGTTTAGCTTTTATTTTACAAAACCACCACAGATATACCAAATCGCCCAAATGACCAACACTGTCCACCAAGGTACTGATGGACACTGTGTGTTCCCTTTCCAAGAACATCTTGGTACTGATGTAGCCAAGAACACATCTGTGTTTTTTTGAGATAGGAGACAATTGATTTAAAGTACAAGATAGGAAGAATTCTTAAAGGATAATGTAAGAGGACAGTGATAGATACTTTCAATCAACTTCTTCAGATGTGTTTTTATACATCAATCAGGTGGAACTTGAACACAGGCCTTTTAGCTCAGAGGTTGGGACACTATCACTACACCACAAGGGCCCCTCAGCTCTTTTTCCCCTTTTTGTCTTACATCCAGAAGGGTAATTGCACACACATGGTCGGCTGTTTTCCCATCACCAAATCACCTGTGGTACTTTTCACCTGTTATTCTCCACAGCCACTAAATCACCCGTGTTTTTTCCAATTAATCAAATTACGTGCAGAGCTCATTATGGCCAATGCAAGAACTCGGCTGTTTAGTGTTTCCTAGATCCAGCAGTGCACTTACACACAACTAAATGGTTTTCTTCTTCCCATTACCAAATCATCCATGGTACTTTTCATCCATTAACAATCACTTGTAAGAACACAACTTTAAGTAGATAGTCCCCTGTTCCCAATCAACTCTGGGATGTTCTGGTCAAGGCTTGGGCCATCATTGTGCAGTGGTAATGTCAATAACTCTGAGTCAGGTGGCCAGAGTTCAAGTTCCATCTTCTCCAGAGGTATGTAGTCGGTTGGAGAGACAGTTAAAAGTGATGAGGAATTTGCAACAGCAACAGTATGTGATGGATGGCAGTTTTAGGAAGAGGGGAAGTCTCAGACACAGTCACAAAGATGGGTTAACTCCAGGACGGGTAAGAGAGATAAGCAGCTAGTGTAGGAGTCTTTTGTGGGTATACCCATTTCAAACAGGTATGCTGTTTTGGAAAATGAATGGGATGATGAATTCTCAGGGGAATGTAGCACAAATAGCCAAGTTTCTGGTGTTGAGACTGGCTCTGATGCAATGAGGGGTACGTCAGCTTCCAAGAGATCAATTGTGTTAGGGGATTCTGTAGTCAGAGGTACAGACAGATGTTTCTGTGGCCAGCAGAGAAAAAGCAGAATGGTGTGTTGTTTCCCTGGTGCCAGGATCAAGGATGTCTCAGAGAGGGTGCAGAATGTTCTCGAGTGGGAGGGGGGCCAGCAGGAGGTCATTGTCCACATTGGAACCAATGATATAGGAAGGGAAAAGGTTGACATTCTGAAGTGAGATTACAGAGAGTTAGGCAGAAATTGAAAAAGGAAGTCCTCAAGGGTAGTAATATCTGGATTACTCCCAGTGCTACGAGCTAGTGAGGGCAGGAACAGGAGGATAGAGCAGACATATGCATGGCTGAGGAGCTGGTGTATGGGAGAAGGATTCACATTTTTGGATCATTGGAATCTCTTTTGGGGTAGAAGTGACCTGTACAAGAAGGACGGATTGCACCTAAATTACTAATATAGTGGCAGGGAAATTTGCTAGAACTGCTTGGAAGGATTTAAACTAGTAAGGTGGGGGGATGGGACCCAAGGAGATAGTGAGGAAAGAGATCGATCTGAGATGGGTACAGCTGAGAACAGAAGTGAGTCAAAACAGTCAGGGCAGGCAGGGACAAGGTAGGACTAATAAATTAAACTGCATTTATTTCAATGGAAGAGGCCTAACAGGGAAGGCAAATGAACTCAGGGCATGATTAGGAACTTGGGACTGGGATATCATAGCAATTACGGAAACATGGCTCAGGGATGGGCATGACTGGCAGCTTAATGTTCCAGATACAAATGCTACAGGAAGGATAGAAAAGGAGGCAAGAGAGGAGGGGGACTGGCATTTTCGATAAGGGATAGCATTACAGCTGTGCTGAGGGAGGATATTCCCGGAAATACATCCAGGGAAGTTATTTAGGTGGAACTGAGAAATAAGAAAGTGATGATCACATTATTGGGATTGTATTATAGACCCCCTAATAGTCAGAGGGAAATTGAGAAACAAACTTGTAAAGAGATCTCAGCTATCTGTAAGAATAATAGGGTAGTTATGGTAGGGGATTTTAACTTTCCAAATATTGACTGGGACTGCCATAGTGTTAAAGGTTTAGATGGAGAGGAATTTCTTAAGTGTGAACAAGACAATTTTCTGATTCAGTATGTGGATGTACCTACTAGAGAAGGTGCAAAACTTGACCTGCTCTTGGGAAATAAGGCAGGGCAGGTGACTGAGTTGTCAGTGGGGGAGCACTTTGGGGCCAGCGACAATAATTCTATTCATTTTAAAATAGTGATGGAAAAGGATAGACCAGATCTAAAAGTTGAAGTTCTAAATTGGAAAAAGGCCAACTTTGACGGTATTAGGCAAGAACTTTTAAAAGCTGATTGGAGGCAGATGTTCGCAGGTAAAGGAACGGCTGGAAAATGGGAAGCCTTCAGAAATGAGATAACAAGAATCCAGAGAAAGTATATTCCTGTCAGGGTGAAAGGGAAGGCTGGTAGGTATAGGGAATGCTGGATGATTAAAAAAATTGAGCGTTTGGTTAAGAAAAAGAAGAAAGAATACATAAGGTATAAACAGGATAGATCGAGTGAATCCTTAGAGTATAAAGAAAGTAGGAGTGTACTTAAGAGGGAAATCAGGAAGGCAGAACAGGGACATGAGATAGCTTTGGCAAATAGAATTAAGGAGAATCTAAAAGATTTTTACAAATATATTAAGGACAAAAGGGTAACTAAGGAGAGAATAGGGCCCCTCAAAGATCAGCAAGGTGGCCTTTGTGTGGAGCAACAGAGATGGGGGAGATACTAAATGAATATTTTGCATCGGTATTTACTGTGGAAAAGGATATGGAAGATATAGACTGTAGGGAAATAGATGGTGACATCTTGCAAAATGTACAGATTACAGAGGGTGTCTTGAAACGGTTAAAAGTGGATAAATCCCCAGGACCTGATCAGGTGTACCTGAGAACTCTGTGGGAAACTAGATAAGTGATTGCTGGGCCACTTGCTGAGATATTTGCATCATTGATAGTCACAGGTGAGGTGCCGAAAAACTGGAGGTTTGCAAATGTGGTGCCACTGTTTAAGAAGGGCAGTAGAGACAAGCCAGGCAACTATAGACCAGTGAGCCTGATGTCGGTGGTGGGCAAGTTATTGGAGGGAATCCTGAGGGACAGGATGTACATGTATTTGGAAATGCAAGGACTGATTCAGGATAATCAACATGGCTTTGTGCATGGGAAATTATGTCTCACAAACTTGATTGAGTTTTTTGAAGAAGTAACAAAAGATTGATGAAGGCAGTGCAGTAGATGTGATCTATATGGACTTCAGTAAGGCATTCGACAAGGTTCCCCTTGGGAGACTGATTAGCAAGGTTAGATCTCATAGAATACAGGGAGAACTAGCCATTTTGGTACAGAACTGGCTCAAAGGTAGAAGCCGGAGGGTGGTGTTGGAGGGTTGTTTTTCAGACTGGAGGCCTAAGACCAGTGGAGTGCCACAAGGATCGGTGCATTGTCCTCTACTTTTTGTCATTTACATAAATGATTTGGATGCGAGCATAAGGGGTACAGTTAGAAAGTTTGCAGATGACACCAAACTTGGAGGTGTAGTGGACAGTGAAGAGGGTTACCTCAGATTACAACAGGATCTGGACCAGATGGGCCAATGGCCTGAGAAGTGGCAGATGGAGTTTAATTCAGATAAATGCGAGGTGCTGCATTTTGGGAAAGCAATCTTAGCAGGAGTTATACACTTAATGGTAAGGTCCTAGGGAGTGTTGCTGAACAAAGAGACCTTGGAATGCAGGTTCATAGCTCCTTGAAAGTGGAGTCACAGGTAGATAGGATAGTGAAGAAGGCGCTTGGTATCCTTTCCTTTATTGGTCAGAGTAATGAGTACAAGAGTTGGGAGGTCATGTTGCGGCTGTACAGGACATTGGTTAGGCCACTGTGGAATATTGCGTGCAATTCTGGTCTCCTTCCTATCGGAAAGATGTTGTGAAACTTGAAAGGATTCAGAAAAGATTTACAAGGATGTTGCCAGGATTGGAGGATTCGAGCTACAGGGAGAGGCTGAACAGGCCAGGGCTGTTTTCCCTGGGGCGTCGGAGACTGAGGGGTGACCTTATAGAGGTTTACAAAATTATAAGGGGCATGGATAGGATAAATAGACAAAGTCTTTTCCCTGGGGTGGAGGAGTCTAGAACTAGAGGGCATAGGTTTAGGGTGAGAGGGGAAAGATATAAAAGAGACCTAAAGGGCAACTTTTTCAAACGGAGGGTGGTACGTGTATGGAATGAGCTACCAGAGGATGTGGTGGAGGCTGTTACAATTGCAACATTAAAGAGGCATTTGGATGGATATATGAATAGGAAGGGTTTGGAGGGATATGGGCTGGGTGCTGGCAGGTGGGACTAGATTGGGTTGGGATATCTGGTCAGCATGGATGGGTTGGACTGAAGGGTCTGTTTCCATGCTGTACATCTCTATGACTTTATGTTTGAACAGGTTGATTAGTAAATATCTTCTGGCTGAGCCTTGGAGCTCTTGTGGCACAGTGATAGTGTCCCTACCTCTGAGCCAGGAGACCCGTATTCAAATCCAACTTGCTCCAGAGATGTGTCATACCATCCTTGAACAAGCTGATTAAAAAATATCTTCTGGATGAGCTTTAAATGCATCTGTATTTCTAACTCTATCATACATCTCTCTAGCAATAAGTGCAAATGAAGTATATAATCAGATGTATAATGGGAATATTGTTAAGCTACATGAAGGTCAAAGGCTGCAAAAAAATCACAATGTCCACATACCTCTGGCACTGAGCATGGTCTGCTTTCAATATTATACACAGAATGTTAAACGATTAACTGTAATCCAACCCTGGTTCATTCATCCTCTAAGCGAGTATCACTTGCATTATCCCTGGCCTAACAGGTTCAACGATGGGTAAAAACAATGACTGCAGATGCTGGAAACCAGATTCTGGATTAGTGGTGCTGGAAGAGCACAGCAGTTCAGGCAGCATCCAAGGAGCAGTAAAATCGACGTTTCTGGCAAAAGCCCTTCATCAGGAATAAAGGCAGAGAGCCTGAAGGGTGGAGAGATAAGCTAGAGGAGGGTGGGGGTGTGGAGAAAGTAGTTTAGAGTGCAATAGGTGAGTGGGGGAGGGGATGAAGATGATAGGTCAGGGAGGAGGGTGGAGTGGATAGATGGAAAAGAAGATAGGCAGGTAGGACAAGTCATGCATTATTCTGTCATGCTCCCTTGGAAGACCCTCCTTGCCAATGCCTTGATCCTTAGCTTCATCTTCATCTGAAGAATTTGCTACCATTCCTTCATTGTGTCTTTATCCAAGATATCCTCACTTTGTAAGCTCCAATTATGATGGTCATAATGATGTGGAATCATTTACTTTATAAGGCTCTGCCGGTGTAGTCCACATGTCAAAATCTTATCTTTGGGAGTTCTATAGTATGTTGCACTATGGCCTTGGTGGAAGTGCGAGCAGTATTGTATATTCATTCTGCATTGGTCTGAGGATCTCTGAAAGATATCAGCCATGTATGGAGGATATAGTATTGTCTCTCAACAGCCATGATGTTATGGCCCAAGGACTTTGGAAGGAGGTATCTGTTACTTCCTCAGTGTGTATACATCATGCTGGTTGCCAGGATATCTAGTGCAGACCGTACTGAATTAAGTACCAATAGACATATATAATTGGAGCATTGCTGGAGTGAAAACCTTTTCTGTTCATGAACTCTACAGGTTTGTGCTCAGGTCTATGATGTCCTGTAACTGGGGATGGGTCATTGTGCTGGACTTGGATACAGGGGATGTGATGACCACTTTCATTTGGGTCCATGGCCACTGTGTTTGTGTGTGGTCATGAGCCCACTATGGTCAGTTTGGGGACAGAGTCTGGGCCAGGAGCAGCACTATGGCCTGTAATTTCAGTCCCTGGCTCTAGACTCAGTACATAGACAGTGTGACCGCAAGGGAGATTAGTGACTTTCCCTCAGAATCTCACCACCTCCAAGGACATGCAAAATGACTGAGCACTGAAAAATCAAAGCATTAGATCTTTAAGGTATTTCCTGCATAGATGCATGGGATGCGTATGTGTGCCAACATGCAAAATGACCTGGCAGAAACAATCAAGGCCAAAGTGTTGAAGAGTTAAAGTGGTGTGTGAGTTAATCCAAGAGCAGGCACAGTGATGTAGTGGGGCTGATTATTTGTTGATGCCCGACTTTCGAGAATAATTGGTAGAGGAGAAAGTTGCCCAGACAACATACAGGACGTTCTTCTTAAGAAGTAATTTAGTGAAAACCAGGATAAATATTCAGTGAGTTGCAACCATCAGGTGCTCACTTTGGTTTACGTCTTGGGAATTTGAGCCATGTAGAGTCTTGGTAGAGGAGAGGAAAATTGAAAGTGTTATATAAATAAGGTAAAGCTAGGGCTTTAATGAAATGTAAATACACAGAAATAAAGTAACCTCCAATGGTAAGATTTTGAACTTGTCATTTGAGGGGTAAATTGAACAAATGTTCTTGATGCCAAGAATCTGAGTTTTTCATTCTCAGTGTACTTTTCCACCTTTTTAGCCATTTTCGCCACATCAGAGAGGGAAAAATTCCCCCAATGGCATTGAGTCTAAATCCAGTGTGATGTCAAAATTAATTTGCAAATACCAAGAAATCCATATTTTTAAATCGATGCATGTTTTGTGGAATTCTTAGAGTGGAGAGTCTTTTTCTTGTTGACAAAGTACTTCAGGTATTTGCTGAGTGTGAACGTTGTGGATGTGTGGAACCTCTGCAGAATTATAATGCTCTCTTGGACAAACAATTTCCTGGCTAGGAGTACAATTTCCCCAAACAGAAGTGATTGAATACTATTACTTTATTTCTCATTCAAGAGAAATGAAATAGCATTACTTTTGCAAATACAAAGCAACCCCCACGTGTGAAGCTGTAAAAATAAAACAAACTATATTTGATTATTCCTTGAAGGTACCTCCAACGTATATTATAAAAGTCCTCATCAATTCAAGTACCAGCTAATTCAACTGATCTCCAGTCAGTCTAAAGAGTCCTATGACTACCACGTACATTAAGAACTCTAGCTGAAAATCTCTGCTCAGCTTTTTCTGTGAAACTAGGGGAACTGCAACATTTGGCAATTAATAATTAAACCCAAGACCTCAATCCAGAAAGACTGTTCACCTTATCCTCAAGCAGAATGAAAAAGAATGTATGCGATGTAAGTAAGGCCACCTAATTACAATACGCCTGGTTATTTTTGTGGACGAACTGTATTCATTACATTCAGTATAATGCTCTCAAGTAGCACATTTATCCTGCCTGGATCCAATCCGTGGATTTCTGTCCTTGTTACCAGATGTTTATAATTATAGTCTGTTCTTGCTGAATCGAAGTGTCACTGGTAGTTTTGGACGTGCGATCTTCTGTAATTCCATTATAATTTTCAATTTTCCATGGTGTAATGTGTTCCATGGATTCCTTTTACCAAATCCTGCCAGCTGTGCTTTCATGTTGTTTGACACAAATCTGTAAAACATTAGCAGTAATTCTAAAAAATCTTCTCGTTTCGCTCGGTTGGAGTGATTTCTTTACAAGCTCCTTATCTACTGTATTCCACAGTTCTTTTCATTTACAAACAGCGATTCTAAAGCCTTTGAAGAGAAAAAATTCTGTACATACAATTAGGTAGCAGCAAAAATCTTTCTCATCAAGAATTTTTTTATTCCTCTTGTTGGAATTAAAATTATTCCATACCAATTGAAATGATAATTTACCAAATTTTAAAAAGCTAGTCTTTTCATCGCAATTTACATCTCAATCAATTACTCCATT
Source organism: Hemiscyllium ocellatum (assembly GCF_020745735.1). Taxonomy (NCBI): domain Eukaryota; kingdom Metazoa; phylum Chordata; class Chondrichthyes; order Orectolobiformes; family Hemiscylliidae; genus Hemiscyllium; species Hemiscyllium ocellatum. Next base: position 21,647,491 of record NC_083407.1, on the reverse strand, counting down.
CCAGTTTGTGCAAAGCAAATTTTCTAATGTATTTAGTCAGGAAGTCACTGTTAATCAGGCAAATAAACAATTTCTTATTTAAAATGATTACTTAAAGCAGTCTTACTGGTAGAGTCATAGAGTTATGCAGCACGGAAACAGACCATTTGGTCCAACTCGTCCATATTGACCACAAATCCCAATCTGACCTAATCCCAGTTACCAGCATTTCACCCATACCCCACTAAACCCTTCCTATTCATGCACCCATCTAGATGCCTTTTAAATGTTGTAATTGTACCAGCCTCCACCATCTGTTCTGGGAACTTGTTCCATACACACATCACACTCTGTGTGAAAATGTTGACCCTCAGGCCCGTTTTAAATCTTTCTTCTCTCACCTTTAACCTATGCCCTCTAGTTTTGGGCTTCCAAACCCAGAGGCCTAGCCACTGATACTTTCATCCCACGCAATAATTTTTTAAAACTGTATTCTAAAATCTAGACTTGTAAAAATAAAAAGATGTTGCAATACTGTTCTGCAGAATTTTAAAAGCAGAAGTACGTTTTCACATTCAGTCATTAGTTTGTAATATCTGACATTGACAGTGCATTTACCTGAGGGCTTCTGATCATAACTCTGACTGGACTAACAGCAGCCATCAGAAAAACACAAAACATCTCCATGTGCCAATAACTTTCACTCTACTTTGTCAACAATATTATCCCTGCCTCCCCGCCTCTGCAGTGAGAGCAATATGGTGAAGTAGACAGAGCCAGTAGCATGGCCTATTTGTCTCAGGACCCTTGGTTTCCCTCACTTATTTATCAGTCTGGATAATAGTGTAGACCACTATGTCCAAGGAGTTAAGGCATGCTGCAATATGGATTGGCACAAACAGGTCCCAAAAATGAGGAAGAGGAAAAGATTAACATGCAACAGAGACCGCCACCAAAGAAACAATGGACACTCTCCACATTTCTTGGCTACACTGGGTATATCAAAACTAGAGAAGCACCCACAATGACACAGTCTGCCCTTTATAAATTAGGTTGAAAATCACACAATACCAGGTTATATGGAAGTATAAGCTTTTGGACCGCTACTTCTTCATCAGGTAGCAACTTTGTCCACCCCAGTCCAGCACCAGCACCTTTATAAATTACACCATCTCACTGACCCCGGAAGCTCAGGAGTGTCCTGAAGCTTTCCAGGGCTTTGATGTTTCTGATTTAAACTCTCTCCCAAAACAAACTGCTCCATAATAAGATCAGCATTACTTCCATCAATACGTTGTCAGCTTCATCTGCAGTTTTCCAGGAAAACTGATCAGCAGTGAGGGTATGTTATGAATTTATTTTGCTTTGTGATTATTTCCAGAATTTTTCTGCACAAGATTTAGATCTAAAAATCTCGGACTTCAATTTTGTTTATTTTAGAACCTTATTCCCTCTTAAGTAGGATGTTACAGATTCACAGAGCACAGAAGAGGTCCTTCAGCCAACAAAGCCCTCTAGTAACAAATCCAACTAGCTATCCTGTGATAATGTTTGCATTCTTTAACTTTATCTATCTTTTCTTCTGAATATTCAGTTATGTATGAATATTATATGAAATAATGTTCATTATTTCATGGCTTTATTGCAAATGGCACTTAAAGGGCAGGGCAGATTTCCCTGGTATTTTGGTCAATACTTATGTCTCAACCAACATCATCAAACTTTAAAATTATTATTACACACTATAACAGTTAATGAGAGCTTACTGTGGACGACTTGGCTTCCACATTTCCTACCTCTTGGCTACATTACAATAAGTGACTGCATTTTTGATGGACTCCAATAGCTTTGAAGCATTGTGGAAAAACTAAAGGCCAGAATTCCATTCTGCAACTTATTCTCAATTAATATCCGATAAAACGTTTTTATTCAGGAAATTGCAGGTTCCAGCAGGGGCTGTAACAAATTGCCGGAGCTGACATATGATAAAATATCACACCACTGTTTTGAAATCCCGCCAATGTTTTGTTCTCTTATCCAACTGGCTATTTTCTCTGTGTTAGGTCAAACTGAGCATGCTCTGATAACATTTGCACTTTTTAAGTTAACCTATCTTCCTCTTTCTGAATAATCAACTGTTCATCATTTTATGACTTTATTCCAACACAGATTACTAGACCAGTTGGGAATAGGAACTATGATAGATTTTTCACAATCCTAAGCCAGGAACACTAACAAAATATTATTCATCCCAGAAGCATGGCATTCCAACTGGAACTCTATAAATAAACACATTGATTTGAATCCTATTTTCCATCCCCTGAGAAAAAAAACAGGAAATGACATCACCAAAGGAAATGATTTCACCACAGGGAATAACATCATCGATTCAAGGAAACCTAAACACACAAATAGAAAGCGGGTCATAGCGCTTTATCTGGAGGCTCACTGAAAATGTTACCTAGTTGGGTGACAAAACTTCTGAAACCAAACTTTCTAGCTTTATTTCCATGAAAAATAACCGTGAGATTTATTGTAGGGCTATGGGGAACGACTGGAGAAGTGGTACTAATCTGATAGATTTTCCACCGAGCCAGCACAAGCACAATAAGCCAACTGTCCTTTCTCCGAAGGTAAGATCCCATGATTTGGTCAGATATGGACAAATTACTTGCCACAAAAATTTTAGCCTCCTGTAGCCACAGTATTTATACGACTGATCCAACCAGTTTCTGGTCAATGTTAGCCCCAGGATGTTGAAAATGGGGGATTCAGGAATGGTGATACCTTTGAATGTCAAGCTCTGACAGTTGATTCTATTTTGTAGGAGATAGTCATTGCTTGTTACTATTGGGGCAGGAATGTTGGGGGCAGCAATTTATCAGCCCATGTCTGGATCATGTCTTGCTACACATGGGCACAAACTGCACCAATATCTTTTAGGGCTTCCAAACCCATACCAGCACGAGGGTGATGAGGCAAATATATCTTTTGGGTTCACAATAATGGCCTTGACCTCAGAAGATCTTTGTGTTGTGCTCATGCTTAAGGCATTCCCAAATGCAGAAAAAGTTCCCCTCAAAAACAACACGGGGGGGAAGGAATTGCAAATTACAATTTTCAGTCAAAGTCCTTTTTTTTAAAATTCTCAGCTCATTCCCACCTCCATGGGAGATAGCAGTACTGTTCACATGCGACACAAGGTACATCAGAATGGTGTGTTGCCCCCTTGGTGCCAGGGTCAAGAATGTCTTGGAGAAGGTGCAGAATATTCTCAAAGGGGAGAGTGACCAGCAGGAGGTCATTGTAAATGTTGATACCAATGACCTAGAAAGAGAAAGGGATGAGATTCTGAAGAGAGATAATAAGAAATTAGGCAGGAGAATAAAAAGCATGTCATTAACGGTGGTAATAATCGGATTACTCCTGGTGCCATGTACTAGTGAAAGTAGGAATGAGAGGATAGAGCAGTTGAATACATGGCTGCGGAAATGGTACAGGGGGCAGGGATTTGCATTTTTGGGTCATTAGAATCTCTTACCAGTGATACTTTGGAGGCTTTAAATCAGCATGGGGTGACTGGGGGCAAGGGGGTAGTGGTTTGGGGTGGAACCCAAACAGATAATGAGAAAAGAGCTGAGTCCGAGGCTGGTACAGTTGAAAAGAGGAGCAAATCAAATAGTCAAGGGAGGCAAGAGCAAGGCAAAGAATAAGATAAGACTGATAAATTAAACTGCATTTATTACAACGCAAGAAGCCTGACAGGTAAGTTAGATGAACTCAGGGCATGGTTGGGAACATGGGATTGGGATATCATAGCCATTACAGAAACAAGGCTCAGGGAAGGGCAGGACTGATAGCTTCATGTTCCATGGTACAGATGCTATAGGAAGGATGGAAAAGGTGGCAAGACAGGAAGGGGAGTGGCATTTTTGGTTAGGGATAACATTATGACTATAGTTAGGGAGGATATTCCTGGGAGTATGTCCAATGTAGTTATTTGGTGGAACTGAGAAATAAGAAAGAGATGATTATCTTATTGGGATTGTACTATAGGCCTCCCAATAGTCAGTGGGAAATTGAGAAGCAAATTTCTAAGGAGATCTCAGACATCTGGAAAAACAATAGAGTTATAATGGTCGGAGATTTTAACTTTCCAACCACAGACGAGAACTGCTATGGTGTTAAAGACTTCGATGGAGAGGGATTTATTAAGTGTGTATAAGAAAACTTTCTTATTCAGTATGTGGAAGGAGGACAACTTAAACCTCTCTTAGAAAATAAGGCAGGGTAAGTAATTGAGGTGTCAGTGGGGAAGCACTTTGTGGCCAGTGATCATAATTCTATTAGTTTTAAAATAGTTATGGAAAAGGATAGACTTGATCTAAAAGTTAAAGTTCTAAATTGAAGTAAGCTCAATTGTGATGGCATTAGCAAGATCTTTCAAAGTTGATTGGGAGAGGCTATTCACAGGTAAAGCGATAGTTGAAAAGTGGGAGCCCCTTTAAAAATTAGATAATAGAAGTGCAACAGCTTGTTCTGTTTGTGTGAAAGGCAAGGCTGGTAGATGTAGGGAATACTGGGTGACTAGAGAAATTGAAGCTCTGGTCAAGAAAAAGAAGGATCATATTGGCAGGAATAGACAGCTGGGATCAAGCGAATCCCGAGAGGATTGTAAGCTCAGTAGGAGTATACTCAAGAGGAAATCAGGAAGACAAAAATGAGACATGAGATAGTTTTGGCAAATAGGGTTAAGGAGAATCAAATGAGATTCTCCAAATACATTAAAGACAAAAGGAAGATTGTCCATGTGTGGATACACAGGAGATGGGTGAGATATTAAATGAGTATTTCACATCAGTATTTACTGTCGGAGAGGAATACGGAAGATAGAGAACTTGGAAAATAAATAGTGATACCTTGAAAAGTGTCCATATTATAGAGGAGCAGGTGCTGGACATCTTAAAATGCATAAAGTTCGATAAATTCACACGACCAGATCAGGTGTATCCCAGAACTTTGTGGAAAGCAAGGGAAGTGATTGCTAGGCCCCTTGCTGGGATATTTATATCATTGAAAGCGATAGGTGAGGTGTCGCAAGACTGAAAGTTGGCTAATATGTTATGATTGTTTAAGAAAGATAGTAAGGAAAAGTCATGAAACTACAGATTAGTGAGCTGGACGTCAGTAGTGTCAAGTTGTTGGAGGGGATTCTGCGGGATGGGATTTACATGTATTTGTAAAGGAAGAGCTGAATAGGGATATTCAACATTGCTTTGTGCATGGAAAATCATGTCTCACTAACTTGATTGAGATTTTTGAACAAGTGACAAAGAAGGCTAATGAAGGCAGGGCAGTGGACGTTATCTATGTGGAGTCAAGAGTGTGGTGCTGAAAAAGCACAGCAGGCCAGGCAGCATCCAAAGAGCAGAAAAATCAACATTGCAGGCAAAAGCCTGATGAAGGGCTTTTGCCCGAAATGTCGATTTTCCTGCTTCTTGGATGCTGCCTAACCTGCTGTGCTTTTCCAGTACCACACTCCTGACTCTAATCTGCAGTACTCACTTTTGCCGAATTGTCTATATGGACTTTAGCAAAGCATTCAACAAGACTGGTTAGCGAGGTTAGATCACATGGAATCCAGGGAGAGGTAGCCATATGGATGCAAAATTGGCTTGAAGGTAGGAGACAGAGGGTGATGGTGGTTATTTTTCAGACTGGAGGTCTGTGATCAGCACTGTGCCGCAAGGATCAGTGCTGGGTACACTGCTTTTTATCATTTATATTACTGTGGGGAAAATAATTACCAGTCTTGGAGTCAGAATCAGGATTCAATGACAGAGTTTATTGTATAAAGAAACCGAGGATCCAGAGACAGAGAGAGAGAGAGAGACATCCGCCAACATGGCTGTCAGCTGTGAGCCTTCTCTCACCCTTGGAGCACGTGTCACAATATTTTATACATTTCATGGTATAATGGTCCAGATATCAAGTCATTGTTTCAACAGCATGGTTTGTTTACAGAAAACATCACAAAGTCATTGTCAGTTTCAGCAGCTACGTAGAAGTTCATTGCTGCAATAAATGGTCATGATTGTTCTTCTTGAGAAGGAAGATCGTTTCCATTACTGCAAATCGAAGGTATTAACACTTGTATACAAGCAGTCTCAGATAGTTAACATTTCTACTGAAGGTGGTGGCTGGACTCAGACAGTTTGGCAGGCAGTAGATGTACTGATGTGTATTCATTCCCCCACCCGCCTTAAACTAATTCTCTATGCTCTGCGTCTACTGTGCTGGTATCCTGTTGGCCTCAGACAGTGTCTGTGCATGCTTCGTTGTACTTTTCCATGTAATGCCTTAGCAGCCATCTTGTGTGCTAAGTGACCAATTTATGGCTCAGCAGCCATTTTGTGTCTGTGTGCCCCATGTCAGCATGCCCTGGAACTCCCAATTCAATATAAATGATTCGGATGTGAATATAGGAAGTATGGTTAGTAAGTTTGCAGATGACGCCAAAATTAGTGATGTAGTGGAAAATGAAGAAAGTTATCTCAGAATACAATGGGACTTTGATCAGACCGGCCAATGGGTTGAGGAGTGGCAGATGGAAATTAATTTAGATAAATGTGAGGTGTTGCGTTTTAGTAAGGCAAATCAGTCTTAATGGTACAGTCCTGGGGAGTGTTACCAAAAAAAATAACTTTGGAGTTCACAGTTCTTTGTAGATGAAGTCACAGCTAGAAAAAATAGTGAAGATAGTTGAGTATATGAGTTAGGATGTCATGTTGCAAGTGTACAACACAATGGTTGCACCACTTTTGGAATAGAGTCGTAGAGTGATAGAGTTGTACAGCACGGAAACAGACCCTTCGGTCCAACCATAATGCATTCAATTATAGAGTCATGGAGATGTTCAGCACGGAAACAGACCCTTTGTCCAACTCGTCCATGCCGACCAGATGTCCCAACCCAATCTAGTCCCAAATCGTGAAGGGCATAGATATGGTGAATAGCCAAGGTATTTTTCCCAGGATAAGGGTGTTCAAAACTATAGGGCTTAGCTTCAAGTTGAGTCGGGAAAGATTTAAAAGGGACCTAAGGGCAACTTTTTCACCTAGCGGGTGGTGTATGGAATGCGCTGCCATTGGAAGTGGTGGAGACTGCTAAAATTACAACATCTAAAAGGCATCTAGATGGGTATATGAATGGGAAGCATTTAGAGGGATATGGGCCAAATGCAGGCAAATGGGACTATATTAATTAGACATCTGGTCAGCATTGACAAGTTTGACTTAAAGGTCTCATTCTCTGCTGGACACCTCTATAACTCAATGCAATGTCCCCATGATAACGGGGAGGGTGAGCGGAGTAGTAGTGAATTTAATATCAAATGGAAGCAATTTACAGGTTCTTAAAAAAGACATACCAGGCTAGAAACGTTAACCCGGCTTCTCCTTCTACAGATGCTGCCAGTTTCCCCAGAATTCTCCGTGCTTGTGTAAAAGCAAAATACCGTGGATGCTGGAAAACTGAAATAAAAACAGAAAGTGCTGGAGAAACACTACGTGTAACAGCATTTGTGGAGAGAGAAACAAAGTTAACGTTTCGACTCCAAAAGAGTAATTCAGAACTGAGAAGTTATATTAACTCCGTCTAGCCACACAAATTGCAAGAGGTTCTCTCACACTTCCGGTTAATAAAAAACCTTCATCCGAGTCTGCTTGGGTTGGGGATTTACATTAAGATTCTCCTGATCATCCGCCATAGTTTTGTTTGTCGAGCATCCAGGACTGCAGGAGGCAGCACCGGACGTGCCGTTAGCAAATCAGCCGAACATTGACAGCTGGGTGGTACCTCCTGAGCTTTCAGGAACTTCTTGGCAAACGGTGAGCCTGTGACTGAACAGGACAGTTGTTATTTTTTTCACGTTGCATTTGCCGTGGATAAACTTTGGCGTTCTCTGTGCGATGTCTGAAGTGATCAGATAGTTCATGGGATGGTCGCTGAAGTAAATGGAATGTTGACCCAGATTGAGGGACAAATGGATACTTTGTGAATTGTAACAACTTTGTGACCAGCAGCGGGTAATTTTCCCAGTGCTACTCTGAAACTGCTACTATTACAATAACTATTGTATCCTTTACACAGGACTGCATCCTTGGTTCTCGCCTTATGCAGTCCATACATTTGTTTCGTGATAACGGCAAAGGCTGTAAATGTCTTAACTTTTGGAACAGTTGCGCGGACTTTCGTGGCGGTTTTAAACAGCAGGATTTGGAGTTGAACAATGTTTTCGTCCTACTTCCCTCCCCATAGATAAAGTGCTCCGTTGGATTCAGGATTCAATCGGTCTGATACAGCCAACTGGACTGCTGTTGTAGTCGCTGGCTGTCCCGTCACCTTATTGTAGGTTCAAACATGACGTTCAGGCGTGGAAAAGGTCGCAATTAAACTGCCTGGATCTCAAAATTGCACTTCCACCGCCCCCCCCCCCCCTCCACTTCACCCACCCCACCCCCCCCTTCACCCACCCCCACTATTGTAAGTCTTCCTTCTGATTGTCTTCCATGGACTCAATTGTAATGCTTAGATCCATTGAGTCAGAAGGTTCATTCCAGAGGTTTCGTCTTGCATTTGTGTAGCGCTTTCTGTGCCCCTTTTGTCATCTCAAAGGACTGTACAACCAACGAAGTGCGTTTTGAAAATCCGTAATCGCTGTTGTAATGTGGGAAACATGGTAACATGCTTACAGCATACTCTCACCATAATATGATAATAACCAGTTACTATAGATCAGTAGTGTCGATGAAGAGTAAACATTGGGCAATACTCCTTCAGATTAGTGTCATGCTTTTTTGAACATCAATCGGAGCCGGCAGATGTATCCTCCGTTGAATGTATCGTCCAAAAGGCTGCACCTCTGGCAGTACCCAGGTCGCTCAGCACTGAAGTATCAGATTTGATTTTTGTGCACTGGCCCTGAAGTGGCATTTGAACCTGGAACACTGACTCAGGCAACTGGGAAGGACACTCAAGCACAAATATCTGTGCTGATGCTCCAGTGCAGTACTGAGGAATGTCAGAGATGCCATTTTCAAATGTGGATGTTAAACTGAAGTTTAGATCAGAGTGGTGCTGGAAAAACACAATAGGTCAGGCAGCATCTGAGCAGCAGGAAAATCGACGTTTCGGGCAAAAGTCCTTCATCAGGATTTTTAACTGAAGCCCAGTTTCCGTTTACAGTTTGATGTATAGTGTCCCAAGGCATTGTGTTGAAGAAAAGCAGAAGACCGTTCCCTGAGATCTTGGTCAAACTTATCCCTCAAATTGACATTACAAGATGAGCAGGTTATCTGGTTATTGTATTACTGTGGATAACGTAGTGCTATAAAAATCTTCCTGTTTTCCTGCCTGGGTGTCATATTCATGGATAATGCTACTGCGTGCACATGTACAGATTTGGAGTGTTGTTTTCCAAGTTACAGATTGCAGCAAAGGACCATTTATTTTAAAAATATAAAGGTCACCAGAGCTAAAGAAAAAAAATTATTTGGGAAGAGTCCTTGTGACTAGCCTTCATAGTGTTGATGATATTTGGATATTTTATGAATTGTACTTGCTGTGCTTTTATAGACCCTGTGTATTTTACAGCTATTGACTAGTTCAGATTTCCCTTCAGGGCTGCCCTTTCCTTACTATTTTAGAAAGTGTTTAGTAATTTAGTTTGTTCAGTATCTGTTACTTGATGCACTGTGGCTTACATTTTAAAAGTTCTTGAAACAGTTTTTATATGTTAACTCATGTCAAAACTCAGCTCCTGATCCTTGTTGCTGTTGGCATATCAGTATAAGTCCAGCTGCATGGTACACCCCACCTCCTTTTTGAAAGCAACCTCTTCTTTCCTCCATAGGGTACCAGATCTAGAATTAATCACTAAGATTTGTAATCACTCACTAAGATCTGAAGCAGAAATGACATGGGCTGTAATTCACAGAACATAGAACGCAGATCATTACAGCACAAGTACAGACCCTATGGTCTACTGTTTGTGCCAACCATGATATCATTCTAAACAAATCTGATCTGCTTTCCCATGGTCTGTATCCTACTATTTTCTATCTGTTCATCCATCTGTCTAAATGCCTCCCAAGTGTTACTATCTAATCTCCATCTACAACGCCCCTGGCAGCATGTCACAGGCACCTACCACCCTCTGCATAAAAAGAACTTTCCTCACACATCTCCTTTAAACGTTTCCCATCTTACTTTAAACCTCTTACCCCAAGCATTTGATATTTCCACCTGGGTAAAAGACTCTCGCTCTTCACTCCTTTCATAATTTTATATACTTCTATCAGATCGTCCCTCAGTCTCCAGTGCTTTCGTGAAAACAATCTGACTATGTGCAACCTCTCTTTATAGCTAATGCACTCAATCCAGTCAATGTCTTGGTAAACCTCTTTTTGAACCCTCGAAGGCCTCCACATACTTCCTATAGTGTGGCAACCAAAGCTGCACACTGTACTCCAACTGTGGCGTAACTGCAATCTTAAAAAAAACTGTTGGTTACAGCTCATTTCAAAAATAACTTGGAAGTCCTTCTTCCCCTTTTAATATTTGTGCTAGAGTACAGGGCAATGGTTACAATATTGTGCTTTAAGACCATTTGGCCTCTAGATCCTGCTGAACCATTTAATACAATCATGGCTGATTGTCCACATTCCTAACCTCTCCTCCTATCTCTTGATTCCCTGAGAGATTAAATACCTGTTTCTCAGTTTACAATGATGGAGTTTCTTCAACTTCCTTCAGTTGACCATTCTTTACGTTTACAACCCTCTGAGTGAAGAGATGTGTTGGCTGAAGTGTTTTTGTTGTGCTCATTAGGACAAACACAAGAGTGCCAACTTCCAATTGATCACAATAGTTTCTACTATAAGAGGAAGTGGTACTGATTGGTTAACAACTTGACTTGTGTTGAGGCATTGCCACAGAGAAAACAACAGGAGCGATAGGCTCCCTAAGTTCCAGTAAAAACAATGACTGCAGATGCTGGAAACCAGATTCTGGATTAGTGGTGCTGGAAGAGTACAGTAGTTCAGGCAGCATCCTCGGATGCTGCCTGAACTGCTGTACTCTTCCAGCACCACTAATCCAGAATCCCTAAGTTCCAGGCTAATTCTAAAAAAAAAGGCAACACATGAACATATTCCTCCTTTGTGTAGAGAATGAACCTCTTTGGATGCATGCCCCTGCAGGAGAGTGTACATAAGTTTCCATATTAATTATTTTAAATTGGCTGTTAGTGTAGCTATTACTACACACAGGGAAGTTCAGTAAGTATTGCCCAGTTGCAGAATCACAGTTAACAGATATTTTGCTCTGCAAGCATAGGTTGCAGTGTACCAACTACGAACAATTGAAGGAACATGTGGTTTGATTTGACCAACCGATCACTGGGACATTTGTTAAATTACAGATTTGAGACAGCCCAGGGAATCCCTTATGGATGCAGACCTGTAAGCTTCTCTCTTGGTTCATCCTGGAGATCATACTCTTTGGAAGTCTGGAATAAAAACCTCTTACAGACAGTTTTGTTTAATTTTAGTCATCCTCTTTATTCGCTAATAGCATCACTGTTACAACATAGCACTGATACCTATAACCTAAACTAACTAGGTTCTAATAACCCAGGAGAGTAGGATACCAGCTCTTCAAGTGCCCCAGCAGGCTACTCTGATGTACTGATACAAAGTGGCTTCCTTCCTCATTCCTGAAGAAGGGCTTATGCCCAAAACGTCGAATCTCCTGTTCCTTGGATGCTGCTTGACCTGCTGTACTTTTCCAGCAACACAGTTTCAGCTCTGATCTCCAGTATCTGCAGACCTCACTTTCTCCTCCTGGCTTCCTTTATACAAAAGTTTACAAGAACCTTGCATGTTCTTAATTAGACAGATAACAGTGAAAGACAATAATTCATAAGGTCTGTGTGTGCTTGACTGATCACTTCTACAGGCCTAGAGCTATCCATCAGGTGGGAAAAAGAAATCCAGTCGAATTAGACGTCTGCGGCGAGATAAGTTCCTATAAAGAAGTACCAGTCTAAATTAAGTGGGAAATGTCATAAAGTAACCTTGCACAGCTTGCATATTTGATATCATTGTTTTATGGAATGGCTCCTTAGCAAGGAGGGCAAATTTTTGATGATAAGATGGGTTCCCGACAGATTGTGTCAGAATCTCTTCAATGTTAGGTTTGGAATAATTTAAGCTGGGAGCAGATTCCTGCTTTTTGTCTTAAGCATTGAATCATTCTGTACCTGAGGCTGAAATGTTACTGCAAGGTTGTATCTAAAATGATTAATTAGTCTCAAATTAAACATGCCTTTTCAAGTTTGTGATTCAAATTCAAATAAGACATAAGATCTGATTAGTTAGAATTGACTGGGGCAGTCTGTAAGATATGTAGAGTGGTCTGCAAGAATAGCAAGTTAGCTAAGGCTTCATCAATATTATCTTTTACAGAGTTTGTATTTAATAATCAGTAATGGCTGCCCAATATCATCATAAAATCCCAAAATGCACTTAAATTCAATCCATTACAAACAAGCACTAAGGGTTAATTTTCTACTAAAATAGTCTCTCTCTCGTGTCCCTTTGAACTCTCAAGTCAGCAAAGATTTTTTTCTCTCTTTCTGTGTCTTATTACCCCTTGCTTGTATTTCAGGATCAGAATCAAACGCTGTCATTAATTTCACAAGGGAACAGCTGTGAATATTATCACTTGGTGTCCTGTTCTCACAGATTCACTGATGCTCAGGCAAATGTTCTTAATTGTCTTAGAGCATCCTGTTGTTATCACTTGGTGAGCTTTTGCATCTTTTAAGTTCCCCCCTTTTTCTGAGCCTTCCTGCCTGCCTATTTTCTAGTTCAGTAAATGTGTTCTATAATTCAGCATTACATTTTAGTCTAAATGTTAAAGACAAGTTTTAAGGCTATAGATTTTCTTACATATGCCCTACATACCTGATAATAGTGCATCTTTATTGGGACAATGGTTATCCTGCTCAGAGTGTTTGCTATGTATCCTGCACACTGATAAATAGTCACTGATAAATAGTGTAGCCTTAATAGCTACACTAAGACCCAATTTAGAATAATCAATGGAGCCTTTAATATTAATAAGGAGACTTATGTACAGCCTCTAGCAGTAGCATAAATAGGCACTAGGTCTCTATCTTTGGACCTGAGAAGAACCATTTTGCTGCAAATTGACACAGAAAAGCAAAGTATCCCCAAATGTGAACAACAGATTAAGCCAGCTGTTACTATGCAATGGTTACGCAAGTTGTATTTCTGACTTGCAGGATACTGCTGTCAATCCAAAAAAACTTTCTGCCTTTTGCACAATTGTGCTATGTCACGTAGATATTTCAGTGCTGGTTGTAATGATTGTAACGAGGTCAGCCCAGGTGTACCTCATAGAATGATTCCCTGATTAGACAAGAGTAACAGCCCTAATCAGAGAGCATTGGTTGACCAATAAGAACAGGAATGTCTGTTTTTCACGGTGTCCGACCCCTGCACACACACAACATGGGGGGAATAAACGCTACCGCTGTTAGGTAGTATGGCAGGTAAAAGAAAAAAAGGAGAGAAAAAATTAACAGGAGTGTCAAGGGTTCTGTTCACACTGAGAGCTGGCTCGGAAGAAGCTGGATCAGTGTCATGTACTATACACGTGTGAATGAAGGGGGACTTGGTAACAGGATATTGGCCTTCATAGAATCATTTCAGATGCTTTGGAAGAGTTGTTTAATAAGCAATGTGATAGCGAAGGAGATATATTCCTGTACATTGCGAGATTTACATGTGGAAAGGTATAAGAAGGCTTGAGTGGAGAATTAACACAGGCAAGGGGGGAAAAAAAAGGAAAATAACAGGAGTGTCAGACATCCTGTTCACTCTCATAGCTGGCTCTGAGCGAAGTGGATCAATGTCAAGTCAATCGGGAGGGTCTCTTTTTTCCTTGGAGCATCAGAGACTGAGGCGTGATCTTACAGCAGTTTATAATATCGTGAGGGGCACGGATAGGGTGAATAGCTCAGATCTTTTCGCCAGGGTAGGGGAGGCAACTTTTTCACACGGTGAGTGTTGCACGTATGGGATGAGCTACCAGAGGAAGTGGTGGAGGCTAGTACAATTGCAGCATTTAAAAGGCATCTGGATGGTTATATGAAAAGAAGTGTTTAGAGAGATATGGGCCAAATGCTGGCAAATGGGACTAGATTTATTTAGGATATCTGGTTGGCGTTGAAGAGTTGGACTGGAGGGTCTGTTTCCATGCTGTACATCTGTATATTTCCATGACTCTATGACTCTCCATGGGCAAATAAAAGGTGACTTGGTGACTGGCCTCTGTGGAGTTATGTCACTAGTCTGTTGTCATGGTTTCTAGAAGTGACTTACATTAATGTGTGAGATATGCAAATATAGTCAACATGGGGTCCTACTTGAACCATGCATGAGCTTGGGGAACCTATTGTACCTGTTTTCTTTCTCCATAGCAATACTTCAGCCAGTCAGAGTTGGCTTGCTAGTTCCCTTTTTTACCCCGTAGTGTAAATTCCTTCGTTATTTTGCATTCTTGCATTTGTTCTGATGACTACAATCGAAAAGGTTTTGGCAATAGGAGCGTGACATTGATATCCTTGTTGTCCAGAATGTTCCAGGGATGAGCGTAGGGCCAGGGAGATGGTGTCTGCTGTGGACCTGTTGCACAGGTAGGCAAATTGAAAAGGATCAAGGCAATCTGGTAGGCTGGAGTTGATCTGAGCCCTGACTAACCTCTCGAAGCATTTCATAATTATGGAGGTCAGAGCACTGGATGGTACTTATTGACATACATTGCATGATTTTTCTTTTGGCACCAAGATGATTGTGGTCATCTTGAAGCGCGTTGGGACTTCAGGTCATGGTAAGGAAAAGTTTAAGATGTCAGTGAATACTCCCATCAGCTGGTCCACACAGGATCTGAGTGCACGGTTGAAG
The DNA here is from genome assembly GCF_020745735.1 of Hemiscyllium ocellatum. Lineage (NCBI taxonomy): Eukaryota > Metazoa > Chordata > Chondrichthyes > Orectolobiformes > Hemiscylliidae > Hemiscyllium > Hemiscyllium ocellatum. The sequence continues at coordinate 21,632,459 of NC_083407.1, read as the reverse complement.
ACTCCATCCGGTCTGTTCACTGTCTGTCAGTTTACTCTCAAGAAGACTGATCTAATGTCTGTGGCAGTGACTGTGGGGTACTGGTGCAACCGAGGCTGTTGAGATAGGTAGCATTATTCCACTGATCTGTTCAGAGTGAGCGTAGAATGCATTGAGCTCATTGGGTAAGGGTGTACTGTTAACCCGCTATTCTGTTTGACTTTGCTTTGTAGCCCATTATGGTGGGAAAGTTCAAAACTTGGGTGCATATTTTTAAGGTTGGAGAAGAAAGATTTTAAAAAGGATGTGGGACAACTCTTTTGCATAGAGAGTATTTAGTGTGTAGAATGAACTGCCAGAGGAAGTGGTGGATGCAGGTACAGTTACAACATTTAAAAGACACTTGGATAAGTACGTGAATAGGAAAGGTTTAAAGGGATATGGGCCAAATGCAGGCAGGTGGGGCAAGTTTAGTTTGGGACTGCAGAGTCATGCAGCATGGAAACAGACCCTATTTGTCACCCTTTTCAGCAATATTAAAGATCTGTATTACCAAGCGGCTACAGAAGGTCCTCCTAATCTCCATCCTGAATGAGCATCCCCTTATTTTAACCTTCATGTTTTTAGATTCCTAATCCAAGGGAAGCAATGCCTTGGTGTCTAAACTTTCAAGGCATTGCAGCAAGTCCAGTCTTGTCTTTGCTTGATCAGTGTGCTTATACAAGTTCCAATAGTCTTGAGAATTAGCAGCATACACCCACTTGTTTTAGGACAGCTTTGCATTTTGGTTGAACTGTGGATGTAGTTTCATGTGAACGGAACAAAGTCAATCCACAAGAATGTACAATCTTTTCATATCAGGAAACATTTATTTCTGAGGTGAAGCCCAACCCTAATTGTATATCTCCTACCATAAAGATATTTCACCACTTCAGAATGAGTCAATAGAAACGTGAGTGAAAAATCATGGTGTCTTCATGTGTAAAGCTGAGTCATGTGGTAAAATTCCATTGTTGAAGTCATTGCAACATGTTGGAATGCCTTTTGCTCTGTGTCATGAGTTGTAATAGTAGTGCATCATGAGTAAACATGTATCCAGTTTTGTTTCAAAATAACAGACATTAACTAAAAGTGGCTGTGCCTTTTATTGTTTGCATCGGTTTATTAAAAGGATGGTCCTGACTATTTGACATGTAAAGAATGCTTAGCCTTGTACAGATCAGTAGCGGAAGGGAAAATGGTCCACAGCATTCAGCACCTGATACTGCACAGGGAAGGGAACTTAAGCTACATCCACACTTTTCTCACCCACTGCCCATTCCCATCTTATAACAATTGAAGCTTGGAAGAAGAGAAAACCTTTGATTTTTAAACTGATCTAATGTATTATTTGGAAAACCCAGCACTGGATTGCCATGCTAAAGTAGAAGTGTCAACATCTTGGAAAACTTTCAGGTACGGTAATTAACTGAATCAGCCAGGATTAATATGCACTGCCTTAAATCACTGCAGCACAATTGTGATTATCAATGGCATATTGATAATGGAATATTTCAATAGCATTATTCATAATTTTCTACCTCCAGACCACTTTTACATTCCATTTGAGTCTTACCCTCCTGATTACTGCTTCAGTTTGATTTGTAATCTCAGTCCTTATTATTTATCATATTCTACTTATTTACCTGTACATTGAGATTTCTTTCCAACACAATGGACTGGCTTGTATGGGGTAAAGAAATTTTTTTTTTGTTACCTGACCTTGTTACAATGGAAGATGAAATGAAGTAATCTAATTCACTCAAACTGGCTTGGACTTCTGTTTTGTATCAGCTAATTGGTACTGTTGCTTCTGAGTTGGAAGGTTATAGATTTAAACTTAATTATGGGACTTAGTGCAGGGTAAATAGAGAGTGGCTATATTCCCTCCAGCAAATAGGCACATGGCAAAAGAGTTAAAATTAATGGGAAATTGTTCTAAAGCAGATATAAGAAATATTTTTCTGTGGTTGACAGAATCTGGAATGCTGTACCTGAAAAGATAATAGAAATTAATTGCATAAATCTTTTAAAATTTAAACCATTTAATATTTTTAATTGGCAGTGGAAGAGATACTTGAATGTGAGCAGCCTACAAGATAATGACCAAAAAATGTGTGATAATATGGCATTAAGAGATTAGAGGGGCATGTAGACAAATTAACGAATGGGCAAAAACTTGGGTGACAGGTAATAATGTGGGAATATGTGCGGTTATGCACTTTGGGAAGAATAGAGGAGCTAAATATTATTTAAGTAGAGAAAGACTGCAGAAAACAGAGTGATTTGGGAGTCCTTGTGCATAAATCATACGAAACTAGCAGACGAGTTCAATGGGTAATAAAAAAGGCAAATGGAACATTGGCCTTTAATTCAAAGGGAATAGGGTATATTAGTGAGGAGATATTGCTAAAAACTATACAAGACAGTAGGCAAAACGGAGCGGGAATGTTGTGAACAGTTTTGGGCACCTTATCCAAGAACAATAATGATTAACGTTGGAAGCAATCCAGAGAAGGTTCACTAGACTGGTACCAGGTATGAAAGGAGTGTTTGTAGGGGAGATTGAGTAGGTTGGGCCTACTCATTGGAATTCAGAACAATGAGAGGCTAGCTTATTGAAACATACAAGATTCTTAAGGTATTTGATGCGGGAGATGAAGGAAGGTTGTATTCCACTTGTTAAGAGCATTGGACCCAGAGGGCAGAATCTCAGAATAAGGGCTTACACATTTCAGACAGAGGAGGAGGAATTTCTTCGGAGGGTAGTAAATCTGTAGAATTCTTTACTGCAGACAGCTGTCGAGCTGGATTGTTAAATTATGTTCAAGGCTGTGATAGACATTTTTAGTCAGTTAAGGAACCAGAGGCTATGGGGAAAAAGCAAGAATATAGAGTTGAGGATTATCACATGAATCATGATCTCATTGAATGGCAGAGGTGACCCAGTGGACTGAATGACATGTTTGTGCTCCTGTGTCTTATGGTCTAAGCTGAGGGTGTAGCATGGTGGTAATGTCACTAAGCTAGCCTCATGGCAACCATGTAGCTGCTACCAATTGTCATGAGAATGCATTTTGTTCACTAATGTTGCTTGGGGGAGGAAATCTGCCATTTATGCCTGGTCTTGTCTACATGAGACTCCATATCCATTAGGCAATTAGGGATGGACAGTAAATGCTGGCTGAGCTCATGATGCCAAAAGCATTTTGGGTTTAGATAAGTGTGAACTTCTCCACATTTAAATTAATTGCTTTGAATTTTACCTGTCAGACCTGAAATACTTGAACCTCTGACAGTTCGGGAGCATGCAGCATGTTAATATGTAGCTCTGGTAGTGTATGTTTGTATTTTCCACTCGTGACTACTGCAAGGCGTTTAGTATTTCCAGCTTTTGTTCCATGCACCATGCCGCAGAAGGTCATTTACGTGAATAAATAATTGTTCCCATCTGTTCACTGTATTGCTGTCTTTTGGTTGCTGTAAGCATATTTGACAGATGCATATGGGATTATGTTACCTAATCAAATTGGTAGCACGTGGCACGTTAACCCTGAGTCACTTCCTCTCTGCATTATCACAGTATCAGTTAGCTATCACCATGACAAAGGTGAATTATATACAAACCATGTCCAGCTCATTGTAGAGTGAATAACAACACTAGCACTAAAACAGCAATTCTTTATATTTATATTTCAGTCTCTAGCTTTTCTGGTAAACATATAATCTGGATTACCAGTTCAGTGGCAAAGAAATGGTTCTCGTTGCTGACCACTGTGCATAGAGATCTGGTGATCTCTCTGGTGTGAACGTTCCCTTTCTCATCTGCAATGTCAAGGTGATCTCCAGGTGTCTTAATGTCAACAAACAAGGTAAGCAATAAATTGCAGTGAAGTAGTTTAATTGATAGCAAATCAGAATCTTAAAAGCTTTTATTTTTAATTTAAATTTTCAGATGGAAATATTATGATTGACTTTCACAAAGTCACAGGATTTCTTAGCAGCGGCAGTCTATTCAGTCCGTCAAGCCTAGTTCATCGTTCTATCATATAATTGCTGACCTGATTGTGGCCTTAATTCCTGTCTGTTCCCTCCATATCCCTTGACTCTGTCTAACTTGGCCTTGGATGTATTAATTGCATTGCTCTTTGTGGAAGGGGAGTGTTGACAGGAGAAATAAGCAAGAAAGCATATTGTCTAAATGGTAAGATATTTCAGAGGTCTGAGGTGGAAGAGGGATCTGGTTGTCCTCTTGCATGAATCACCAAAAATGTAGTATGTAGTTGCCAGAAATAATTAGAACTATTAATAGAACGTTATTGTGAAGAGAATGAAATTCAAAAACCAGAAGTTTTATGTTTTAATTATGAAGAACACTGGTGAGACCACAAGTGGAGTATTGGTTTCATTTATCATTGTCACATGTACCTATGAACAGTGAAAAGTTTTGTTTTGCATGCAGTACAGGCAGATCATACCATGCAAAATGCAGTCACCTTATTTAAAGAAGGATAGAAATAGATTGAAGACATTTCTGTGAATGTTTACTAAACTAATACCCAGAATGGGTGTTTATCTTATGAGGAAAGATTGAACAGGCTAGCCTTGTATCTGCTGTATCTCTGAAGACTAATGGGTAACGTAAAAGATCCTAATGAGTGTTGCCAGGGGAGATGTGGAGAAGACAGACAGTTTTATTTTTCTGTGTGAAGGTTGGGTATTTTTGGAATACTTCCTAAAGGCAGTAGAAACAGTGTCACTGAATAATTGTAATACAAATGAGGGAATATATTCTTTAGGAAAAGGGGAACAGGTTATCCAGGATAGATGGGAATGGATTTGAGGTTACAATCAAATTGACCATGACCTGGTTGAATGTTGTAGCAGGCTTGAAGTGCTGAATGGCCTGTTCCTGATTCATATGTTCATAAGTAATTCCAAACACTCAAGACCCAGTCTGAGAGAAGCAATTCCTCTTTTCACCTACACCTTGAATGGGGGATGTCCCCTGGTTACAGATTCCCAAACAATAGGAAATATCCACTCAGTAGCTATCCCCTCATTCCCCTTCGAATCTTTTATGTTGCAATAGGATCATCTCTCATTCTTCTAAACGCCAGACGAGCACAGACCCAACATGCTTAGTTTTGACTCATAAGATTTATTCTAGGAATTAATCGTGTGATCTATCCTTCTTTTTCCTGAGAGTTGTGCATCTTTGGAACTCCTCCTCGCAGGTATCTGTTGGGGGCGGAGTTGTGTATATTTAAGGCTGAGATAGATTCTTTATCAGTCAGAGAGGTCAGGGTTACAGGGAGTGGGTGCAAAAGTGGATGTGAGGAATGTTGGATCAGCATTGATCTTATTGAATGGCACAGCAGGCTTAAGGGGCCGAATGGCCTCATCCTGTTCCTATTTCTCATGGTCTTATAGTCTAACTGTCTCTATTACTTTAGTATCTCCTGCTGAAAACCTAAAACTGTACACAACTGTCCAGATGGCCCCAGCAATTTACAGCTGTAATAAACTGTACGTTTATACAAAATTTTATTTGCAATTAAGATTCAATATTCTATTTGCTTTCAAAATTACTTGATGTAATTGCATACTCGAAGAATCATGTTTAAATCATGAGGTCTCTCTCTGCACTGCCCTTTTCTGTAGTTTGTCTCTATTTGGATGTATTCTGTTTTTCTATTCTGCTGGCTCATATTTACGAGGAGAAAGTGAGGTTTGCAAATGCTGGAGAGTCAGAGTTGAAAAGCGTGGTGCTGGAAAAGCACATTAGGTCAGGCAGCATCCGAAAAGCAGGAGAGTAAATGTTTCAGGCATAAGCCCTTCATCAGGAACCTCCCATTTACCACAATATACTCATTCTGACATTTTTCCCCACTCACTTCACCTCTCCAAATTTCTTTACAGGCTTTCTATACTCTCCTTGCTATTTTCTTTAATACTTACAATTTGCCTGGTAAATTAAATTTGGTAATGTCAGCCCTTCATCTAACTCATTAATGTAGATCATAAATAGTTGAGGTGACAGCTCTGATCCCTGAAATGGTCTATTTGTTACAAATTGCCAACCTGAAAAGGTGATCCATTTTTCCTAGTTTAGTTTGGGAACATGGTTGACATGAACTGGTTGGACTGAAGAGTCTGCTTCCACGCTATATGACTCTATAACTGTTTCCTTTGATTTAGCTGATCCTCTAACAATGCTGAAAAATCGTGTTCCAATATATGTAATCTTATCTTCGGCAGTAATCTTAACATTATCAAATTCCTTATGGAAATCGTCCTCAAAGAACTTGTCAAACATAATTTACCTGTCATTAATCCACATTGACACTAATAGAAAGAAGCCGAATTCTGCAAATGCTATAAATCTAAAATTTAAATTTTAACATTCTGGAAATTCTCAGCAGGTCAGACAGCACCAGTGGGCTGAAGTAGAATTAATGCTCAAGGTTAAGATACCCTTTCATCAGAATTTTAATTTGATGAAAGATAATGTTGACCCAAACATTAACGCTATTTCTGTCTGCAGATTTTGAGTACTTTAACTTTTTTTGGGTTTGTTTTTATTTAACAAGTTGACTCATCCCTTTGTACTGTATGTTAGCAGATTGGAAAACTGCAAATGTAAACTTTCTAGAATCTAGAGAGTTTTGGAAAATTACAGCTTGTAGCCTCTTCCTTTAAGAACCAAGGATGTTGGCCATCAATTGGGAACTTGTAAGCCTTTCATCTCCTCAGTTTTCCTGGTAATTTTTCTCCAGTGATTGTGATTTAAGTTCCTTTTCCCCATTTACTTGCCAACTGTTCTTGAGACTTTATTGTGTCTTCTACTGTGAAGACAGATACAAAATATTGGTTTGAAATATCTGCTGGTTCCTTGTTTCCTGTTATTATTTCTTCAATCTTAGCTACTAAGGGTGAATGCTCATTTTAGTCACTCTTTTCCATTTATCATTGCAGCAGCTTTCACTGGCCTTTTTAAAAATTATTTCATGTAGTTTTCTCAAATACCCTGAAATTCTCTCTCTTTTCTTTCACTCAGCCATCGCAGGTTTCAAAAATAGAACATAGAACATAAAATGATACAGCACAGAACAGGCCCTTTGGCCCACGATGTTGTGCCGAACATTTGTCCTAGTTTAAGCACCTATCCATGTACCTATCCAATTGCCGCTTAAAGGTCACCAATGATTCTGGCTCTGCCACTCCCACAGGCAGTATATTCCATGCCCTCACCACTCTCTGGGTAAAGAACCTACCCCTGACATCCCCCCTATACCTTCCACCCTTCACCTTAAATTTATGTCCTTTTGTAACACTCTGTTGTACTGGGGAAAAAGTCTCTGACTGTCTACTCTATCTATTCCCCGATCATCTTTTAAACCTCTATCAAGTCACCCCTCATCCTTCGCCATTGCAATGAGAAAAGGCCTAGCATTCTCAACCTATCCTCGTACGACCTATTCTCCATTCCAGGCAACATCCTGGTAAATCTCCTCTGCACCCTCTCCAAAGCTTCCACATCTTTCCTCATGTGAGGCGACCAGAACTGCACACAGTACTCCAAATGTGGCCTTACCAAGGTCCTATACAGCTGCAACATCACCTCACGACTCTTAAATTCAATCCCTCTGCTAATGAACGCTAATATACCATAGGCCTTCTTGCAAGCTCTATCCACCTGAGTGGCAACTTTCAAAGAGCTATGAACATAGACCCCAGGATCCCTCTGCTCCTCCACCTTACTAAGAACCCTACCGTTAACCTGTATTCCGCATTCTTATTTGTCCTTCCAAAATGGACAACCTCACACTTGACAGGGTTGAATTCCATCTGCCACTCCTCAGCCCAGCTCTGCATCATCTCTAAGTCCCTTTGCAGCCGACAACAGCCCTCCTCACTATCCACAACTCCATCAATCTTCATATCGTCTGCAGATTTACTGACCCACCGTTCGACTCCCTCTTCCAATTCATTAATAAAAATTATAAACAGCAGAGGACCCAGAACTGATCCCTGCGGAACTCCACTTGTAACTGGGCTCCAGGCTGAATATTTACCATCTACTACCACTCTCTGACTTTGACCATTTAGGCAGTTCTCTATCCAGTTGGCCAAATTTCCCACTATCCCATGCCTCCTGACTTTCCGCATAAGCCTACCATGGGGAACCTTATCAAATGCCTTACTAAAATCCATATACACTACATCCACTGCTCTACCCTCATCCACATGCTTGGTCACCTCAAAGAATTCAATAAGACTTGTAAGGAAAGACCTACCCCTCACAAATCTGTACTGGCTGTCCCTAATCAAGCAGTGTCTTTCCAGATACTCATAAATCCTATCCCTCAGTACCCTTTCCATTACTTTGCCTACCACCGAAGTAAGACTAACTGGCCTGTAATTCCCGGGGTTATCCCTATTCCCTTTTTTGAACAGGGGCACAACATTTACCACTCTCCAGTCCCCTGGTACCACCCCCGTTGACAGTGAAGATGAAAAGATCATTGCCAAAGGCTCTGCAATTTCCTCTCTTGCTTCCCACATAATCCTAGTATATATCCCATCAGGCCCAGGGGACTTGTCTATCCTCAAGTTTTTCAAAATGCCCAACACATCTTCCTTCCTAACCAGTATCTCCTCTAGCTTACCAGTCCATTTCATACTCTCCTCTTCAACAATACGGTCCCTCTCATTTGTAAATACTTAAGAAAAGTACTCATTCAAGACCTCTCCTATCTCTTCCGACTCAATACACAGTCTCCCATTATTGTCCTTGATCGGACCTACCCTCATTGCTATGTTGCTATTCTTCTGACTTATAAGAAATCTTTGTAGCAACATTAATATAAACTTTGAAAGGTTATCATTTCAGAGTTTTTTATTGTAATGGAGAAATTTGATATTCTACAAATGCGAAATGTAGTTGTTAAGGGCCAGTGAGTATGATATTAGCAATAACTATGAAGTTAATATGCCATTAAAACTCGTTGGTTATACACTTACTACAATATAAATAATGTGACCTTTTACAGAAAGCGTCAAAGTGTGAGTACTGGAGGTTTAGGTCAATTTCTAATTGTTCGCATTTTAGGACTGTGCCTGAAAAGCATATTCTCTGGAGAAGGAGTAGAATCACAGCCATTATCTAATAATTTCTGGGTTTAACTCTGTACATGCAGACTTCAGAAGCTGCTGAGAATATTATTGGAGTACTCCTCTTTACAAAGGCATATGTACAGGACTATGAGAAACAAATTGTTACTAGTTTTCCTTAAAAGGAGGAACTCACATGTAGATTGTGTTCTTTGTGACTTCAAAACATTCTAGGTTACTTGATATCCAATGAGGTGGTTTTTCTTAAGTGTATGCATGACAGGCGTTCTACATTTGTGCGATATCACAAATGCTCCTTTACAATGACAGAAAATTTTAGAACAGCATTACTTGTGTTTCGTCCTTTGGGCTAAAACATTTTTGCTGACAGAGTTTGGAAAGTGGATTGATTTGGGCTGGAATTGCAATGACTGCTTTAAAAGGAAGGCATCAACTAAGAAGAGTAAGTTTTTTTTTCTTATTTAAACCAATCTTTTTGTAACTGAAATTGAAAATTCAAAAATAGAATAACAATTAAACGGAGGAAGGGCTTTTGTCCAAAACGTCGATTTTCCTGCTCCTCGGATGCTGCCTGACCAGCTGTGCTTTTCCAGCACCACACTAAATTCAATGGAGTATCCTGTCAATGGATTCACTGCAAGTACAAAAGTGGAAGGGGGAGGGAGAATGAGATATAATTACAATCATGTTGGGTGTTCGGCTAGAAAAAGCTGGCAATATGAAATTCTAGCATCAGAGAGTGTGGTTAGAAACTTGGCAGTATTGCATAGTTTGATTCCAGCTTTGTCTATTTATAAAAGGTGTAATAGCAAATGACCACATCGAACAGAGTCACAATGGATTTATGATGGGGAAGTTGTATTTGACAATCTGCTGGAATTTTCTTTAACTAGTAGAGTGGATAATGAGGAGCCAGTGCATGTAGTTCACTTGAATTTTCAGAAGGATCTCGATAAGGTCCCACATTAGAGAATAGCATGCCAAATTAAAGCATGTGTACTGAAACGCATTGAGAATTGGTTGGCAAAGGAAAGCAAGGAGTTGGAATAAATTAGATAATTAGACCCAGATAATATTCTGAGCACCCAAGCTCGAATCCCACCACTGCAGATCAAAGAATTCGAAATCAATTTTTAAAAATCCAAATTAAGTGTCAAATGATAACCATGAATCCATTGTCGATTGTCAGAAAAATCTCTCTGGTTCCTTAAGGAAAAGAAGCTGCCATCCTTTCCTGGTCTGGCTTACATGTGACTCCACACCCACGGCAATGTGGTTGACTCTTAACTGCCCTCTGGACAATTAGGGATGAGTAATAAATGCTGGCCCAGCCAGCGATGCCCTCATCCCGAGAATGAATAAAGAAAGAAATGGGACTTTTTCAAAGCAGTAAACAGTGACTACTAGGATTCATTGCCACAGAAGGCTGTGGAGGCCAGATCATTGAGCATACTTAAACTGAGATTATTAGGTTCTTGAGTATCAAGGGGATCAAAGGTTACAGGGAGAAAGTGGGAGAATGTGGTTGAGAAACTTATTAGCCATGATTGAGTGACCAAGCAGACTCGATGGCTGAATGGCCTAATTTCTGCTCCTATGTCTTATGGTCTCAAGATACTAATCACTGCTTGCTGCTCAGCATATATTAATGATTTGGAAAAAGAAACTGTGTCACATCTCCAAGGTTGCAGTTGATGTAAAGCTGGGTGGGGAGGTGAAAAGAGAATGCAGAGATGTTTCAGTGAGATTTGGACAAATTGAGAGAGTGGGAAAATGCATGGCAGATGATGTGTAACCTGTATAAAGATGAGGTTATCTGATTTGGTAGAAAAGTAGGAAGGCAAATTATTATCAGAATGGTGATACATTGGAAAAGGGAGAAATGCAGTGCGATTTGGGTGTCCTCTTCCACTATTTGCATATAGGCACAGTAGACAGTGAAGAAAGCAGATGGTATTTTGGCCTTCATAATGAGAGAATATGAGTACCAGACACCCAAGGTGTCTTGCTGCAACCGCATAAGGTATTGGTAAGACCACATCTGGTGTATGTGTGCAGTTTTGGTCATTCTTGTCTGGATGTTCTGGATATTGAGGGAGTGCAAATCAGGTTTATCAGACTGATTCCTGGAATGGCAGAACTGACATAAGCGGAGAGATTGGATCGGTTCAGACTATATTCACCGGAGTTGAGAAGAATGAAGGGGGACTCTCATGGAAACCTAGAAAATTCTAATAGGATTAGACAGAGTAGACTCAACAAGGATATTACCAATGAGTCCGTAGCCAGGGATCACGGTCTAAAAATAAAGTGTAGGCCTTTTAGGGTGGAGATGAGGAGGAATTTCTTCATAGAGTCCTACAGCATGGAGGCAGGCCCTTTGGCTCAAACCGACCAAAATGTTCATCCACACTAACCCCATTTCCCTGTACTTGGCCCAAATCCTTCTAATCCTTTCCTATCCATGTATTTGTCCAAATGCCCTTTAAATGTTGTTCATGGACCCACCTCAAAAGCTTCCAATGACAACTCATTCCATGTGCATGCCACCCTCTGTTTTAAAAAAAAAAGTTACCATTCTGGTTCCCTTTTATCCTTTTCTCTCTAACCTTAAACTAATGTCCTTGATTCCCCAACCCTGCAAAAAAGACTGAGTTCATTTATCCTATCCACGCCTCTCACAATCTTATATCCTATCCACGCCTCTCATGATCTTATACAAGGTCCACCGTCAGTCTCCTACGCTCTAAAGTCCAAGCTTATCTAACCTCTCTCTCTATAACTCGAACATTGAGTCCAGGCAACATCCTTGTAAATTTCTTCTGCACTCTTTCCAGTTCAACAACACCTTTCCCATAACAAGATGAGCAAAACTCAACACAATACTCCAACTGCGGCCTCACCAATATCCTGTACAACTGCAACATAACTTCCCAACTTCTATACTCCGTGCTCTGACTGACGAAGGCCAGTGTGTCAAAAGCTGCCTTCACTACCCTGTCTACCTGTGACTCCACTTTTAGAGAACTGTGAACCTGAACTCTAAGATCCCTATGTTCCAATTCACTCCTTAAGGCCCTACCATTCACCAGGAAACTCCTATCTTGGTTGACTTTATAAAATGCAAGACCTCACAATTATCTACATTAAACTCCATTTGCCATTTCTTGGCCCACTTTCCAAGTTGATCAAGGTCTTGCTGCAATTTCTGATAACCTTCCACACTATCCACAATACCGTCTATTTTAGTACCATCAGCAAACTTACTGATCATGCGTTGTACATTCTCATCCCAATCATTGATATGGATAACAAACAGCAATGGGCCTAGCACTGACCCCTGAGGCACGCCACTAGTCACAAGCCTCCAGTCCGACAGGTATCCTTCCACTATTATGCTTTGATTCCTACCATCAGGCCAATTTTGTATCCAATTTTCCAGCTCACCTGGATTCCATGCAATCTAACCTTCCAGAGCAACCTACCATGTATAACCTTATCAAAGCCTTTACTGAAACCCATACAGACTACATCTACCACCCTGCTCTCTTCAATTCCTGGTCACTTTATCAAAGATCACTTCTTCATCTAGAGAGTGGTGAGTCTGTGGAATTCTGTCCCAGGGAACTGAGGCCAAAACATTGAAGACTTTCAAAAGAAATATTGAGGTACAATTCTCAAGACTAAAGGCATCAAAGGGTATGGAACAAAGTGGGATCAGGGTACTGAGTTGGGGATGATCAGCCATGACCATGTTAAATGATGGGGCAGACTCAAAGTACTGAATGGCCTACTGCTATGCCTCTATTCAGTTTCCTTGTTCAGCTATTGTTCATGAAGGAAATTCTAGGACTTGGAGGAATGCAGAAGTGCTGGAGGGATGTAGCATTAGAGGTGGAAGAGGCATTTCCATGATGAAATTTGAAAATGGGAAGGATAATTTTCAAATCAAGGTATTTAAACAGAGCTGATGTAGATCAGTGAGCAAAGACAATGGGCGATCCAGTGTATTGAAATAGTTTAGTTCAGAGATAACAGATACATGGATTAACCTGACTGGTTCAGATTAAAGGGGAGGGTGCAGGAATAGATAGATCATTTTTTTAAAAAAATGGATCTTTGGATTGTTTTGGGAACACTCCTGTTGAATTAAATTCTCAGCACTGAACTTTAGGAAGGATGTCAAAGCTTTGAAGTTGGTGCAGCAGAGGTTACTGGAATGGTGCCAGAGTTGAGGGACTTTGTTGCAATGGAAAGACTGAAAGCTAGGCTTGTACTCCTTAATGCAGAGGAGGTTAGATGGAGCTGTTCACAATCATAAATGATTCAATCAGGTAAATGAGGAACAACTAATTCCAGTGACAGAAGAGATGATAACCAGAAAAGCCAAATTAAACAGACTGGCGAATGAGCCAGAGGTCTTTAATAGTGTGACTTGTGAATGCAGTGCCTGAGAGGGTGCTGGAAGCAGGTTCAGGAGCAACTTGGAAATTAGATATTTTATATGAAGGGGAATGGATTGGTAAAACCATGGGGAAATGGAAAGCAGCGTGGGATTAATTGGATAACCCTTCCAAACCATCAATACGGATGTAATGGGCTGAATAGCCTCCCCCGGTGCTGTATTGTCGAGAGTTTCGACTGAATGTGAGGTTGAAAGGCCAGAACCTTGGTGTTCAAAATCAGCAAGTTCTAGAATGTAGGCGAAAAAGCTGTGAAAAGGTGGATTGAGGCAGTTTGAAGGGCTCAACAGATGATTTGTTCACTTTCGGTTCCTTCCCACTCACCCATCCTGCAACACTGGCCTCCCGAACCAGCACAGACCTGAGCGTACTGGCCAAATAGCTTGCTTGACTTCCCACTGCTACAGAGGTGAGAGGCTTAAAGCAGTACGTGTGCTGACCTTCAGAAATCCTGAAAAGAGCCTCTGCCAGCTCCCTGTAGTAAATTCAGCTGTTAACCGAACACTGCCTCTCTGACACAGCACAGGGACAATGTATGGTGGTATGGTTGGGTTTGAAAGGGGGACATCGGAGGGTGGATGGAGTGAGGGTTTGGGCGGGCAACATATTTTAACAGGAGCAGGAGAATCGACGTTTCGGGCCAGAGCCCTTCATCTGGCCCAAAACGTCGATTCTCCTGCTCCTCAGATGCTGCCTGACCTGCTGTGCTTTTCCCGCAACACACTCTGGACTCTTAATCTCCAGCATCTGCAGACCTCACTTTCTCCTAACCTATTTTAACCAGCAGACCTCATGAAATGCTGCTGATCTGAATGCTGTAAACAGTGCAGTAACCTGAACAGAGAGAGAGAGAGAGAGAGCTTTGAGAAAAATAAATACTCCCCAGTGGCATGTAGAGTCTTGTCAGCTTAAAGCAGTTTGCTTGTCAAATTTGTAACACACACATTTCAGTCTTGTGTATTAACGTTTAATGACCAAAATGTGGCAGTTGTAAATGAAACATTAGTCTACAGGACAAGAATGTCATTTGGTTTTGTCAGACAGGTCCATGTGGAAGAATAACTTGCACCATGATTAGTGGGGCAGGACAACATTTCAACAAGCCTAAAACAAAATTTTCTAATGCCTTTACATTAGTGCTAAGGATATGATCTATCATTTTAACACTGGAGCCCAATGAGTATGAATCAACAGTGGTTCCTTTCATCTCTAGTTCTCCTGCATTGCAATGTATAACTTCTGCATACACCGCCTCATTTCCTCCCCTTAACTTGCAAATATTTTTAACACGGCTGTTCCTTTTTGGCTTGGTGCACAAAAGGCTGCTGATGACATTGCCAATTTGTTCCCTTCCATCACTAGAATCCTAAGCATTCATGTCCGGGCATTGCTCCTATTATTTAGTGTGCTAGTTGATCCCATATATATGACCTGACTGATTTGGAATTTGGCTCTATTCATAATAAACATGAGAACATAGAAATAGGAGAAAGCACAAACAGAAATTTCTGGAAGAACCCAGCATGTCTGTGGAGAGAAAGCAGAGTTAACATTTCTGAAGGGTCACCAGACTCAAAATGTCAACTCTGCTTTCTCCCCCATAGATGCTGCCAGAATTTCTCCAGCAATTTCTGTTTTGGTTTCAGATTCCAGTATCTGCAGTTCTTTGTTTTATTAAAGCAGGGGAAAGTATTAGAGCCTCTCAAACCTGTTTTCTCATTCATTAGGATCATTTGTGATCCCATTATCATTCATGATCTGTGACCTAACTCCATTTATTCCCACTCCTCCTGTTTTGCCTCATAACACTTTTGTCTTTGAGACATCAAAAAATATAGATTTAAAATTGACAATTAAATATCATTTGCTGGTTGCTTAAGCAATTTCCAAACCTCTGCAAGTAGAAGTGATTCCTTATGTTGACAGCTCAACTGTGTGTAACTTTCTTGACTGCCAACAAGAATAGGACTTGGGGGAGGTGAATGTGCAGGATTGGTACATGGAATTCATTTGGTTGAAGTCACAAATAGTGAAACAAGGCTACCCTTAAAAGCGGAGCAAAGATTGAAAGAAAAGTGAATACAATCTACTCTTCTTTTAAGTCAAAAGATGGTGCACCGCTTAAGATGGAGCTCAGCGGCTGGGATGAAAATATCTGGACATTTCAAGGTCTTAGTTGTTCTGAGGAATAATTCAGCTATACAAAATGCTGGTGCGGCCAGACTTGGAATGTTGTGTACAGTTCTGGTCGCCCCATTACAGGAAGGATGTGGAAGCATGGGAAAAGATGCAGAGGAGATTTACCAGGATGTTGCCTGTTCTGGAGGGAAGATCTTATGAGGAAAGGATGAGAGACTTGGTTCTATTCTCACTGGAAAGAAGAAGGCTAAGGGGGATTTGATAGAGGCATACAAGATGATCAGAGGATTAGATAGGGTAGACAGTGAAAGACTTTCCTAGGATGATGACGTCAGCGTATACAAGGGGGCATAGCTACAAATTGAGGGGTGATAGATTTAAGACAGATGTCAGAGGCAAGTTCTTTATGCAGAGAGTGGTATGGGCATGGAATGCCCTACCTGCTAATGTAGTTAACTCAGTCACATTAGGGAGATTTAAACAATCCATAGATAAGCACATGGATGATGATGGGATAGTGTAGGGGGACGAGCTGAGAATAGTTCACAGGTCGGCGCAACATTGAGGGCCGAAGGGCATTGTTCTACGGTTCTATAATTCCAACTTCCAAATTGCATCTGCCTTCCAGATGATTGACTGACTAGTTTAGCTTCGTTTTCATACCAGATGAAATCTCAGCATGATGTCTCTTTTGGCGATTAGAATTTGCATTTGAACAACTGCACAAATGGTGAAAATTGTATATTCCCTTCCTACTTCCATACTGTGAGGCTCAAAATGATTTCTTAATCTCAGTCTTTTGATTTTCTTGATGCTTCTGCACACTCTCTGTTTTTAAGTGGACTTTGCCATTTAAAAGGCCAAAGATTGAACATGTGTACATAAAATATGTATTGTGTGTCTGAGTGACACTTTTGCAATAAAATGAAAGATGCTGATTTAGAGACAGGTAGTTGGGCTTGGAATAAAACAAAGCGCTAGAGAAACTCAGCAGGTCTAGAGTTAACGTTTCGAGTCCAATATGATTGAAGTTGGGTGAGTCTGTTTTAGCTATAAAAGAGGTGGTCTCTTTCCATTTACATGCCTTCTTCAGTTCATATAGTTCCAATCGCCATTTGTTATGGATCCCTGCTGATGGTAATCCTGGACAAGTCAGATTCCCAGAATAACACCTGACTTGATAGACCAAATTTTTTCTGTCGTCTATTGATAAATAACATAAAAGTTTACAGTACAAAGTGGAAAAAATGAACTATTTTGAATTGGGTTAATTACAATAATCAGAATAATTGAAAGCTTTTACCCTGAACAGCAACCTTGCAGGCATTCATCTTTTATCTGTTCTTGTCAAAAACACTGAAGAGGACATGCAACAGGGAACCAATTGATTTTGTAGATTGAGAGAAATTTTGAATTACAAAATCAAAAGGATCACAATGAAATACATCTAAATTGCATATCAATTTAATGCCATATTTTCTACATTCTCAAAGTTGAAAGTTCCTTCGGTTGTCTCCATACCGTGAACCCTCAGTGTAGTATTATTATTTGGGATTTAGGTTCAAAGGTGGAGGGGAAATGGACTGACTTTAATACTGTGAAGTTCTGATTTGTTCTATTTTCAAAGAAAGGTCAAAGTCATTTTGAACAGTCAGCTGAAGACAGCATTTCCAAGAAATCATGTGATTTTAGCTAAATGAATAGAAAGCCCCTAGAAATCTAGTAGCTAAGGTGTTTCCTGACCCACATTTTATAACCCAGTATGAGAGAGAGTGCAAGCGAGAGAATGAAGGACCCAATCACAAATTCATCCAGAGAAAATGAGATCTGTAACAGCAGTGGTGCAGTTAGTTTAGCGGTCTCCAAAATAGTCAGGGTGGGATGGAGGAAGTCCTGAGTTATAAGAAGAAAACACAAGAAACTGAAGGCATTGATGGTATCAACGGAAAAGACAAGTTTGCGGAGCCCATGTCCAAAGTTATACGCCAGCATTTTCAGTTTGTCTTTAGATTAACGTTTGTACATTTCAACTTGTGTCATGCATTCCAAATCAAAAATGAGTGATAACCTGTTGTTTTTGTTCTAGAACATTCTGTGACATTTTTCCAGATGGTGTCATCTGGCATGTGAGTCCTGTATTTTGTGGGAAAACATCATGGTTCCTCATCTGCTATCTATTTGGGTAATAACCTGGTGGTGACAGGAGCGTTATGCAAAAGGGAATTGGCCAACCTGTGTGGAGGCAGCTCTCCCAGTCCAAAGCAGCACCACTGGAACGATACAAGCATGGCTGTTGCATCTACGAGGGATACATGTATCTTTATGGTGGTCGGAGGCAAACTGGGATGAGAGATTTTTGGAGGTACAACATTGGTAAGATGTCGGATTTTTACTTGATTTGATTCTGTAAATACTCACTGTCTTTGATGTCGCTGGCATCGGGTTTTGGCTGATTGCATCTAAATAAGAATTGACTGTTAACTAATTAAAAACCAAAAGAACTGTGGATGCTGTAAATCATAAATGGAAATAGCAGTTGCTGGAAAAGCTCAGCAGGTCTGGCAGCAGAAAGAAATCAGAGTTACTGTCTCGGATCCGGTGACTCTTCCTCCGAACGGAAGGGCCACTGGAACCGAAATGTTAACTCTGATTTCTCTTCACAGATGCCGCCAGACCTACTGAGCTTTCCCAGCAACTTCTGATTTTGACTTAACTAGTTCTACACAAGCATTGGAGGTCAGACTGGGAGTTTAGCTTGTACAGATGTAGGTAGGTAGAGTGATGTGTGGTGAATGGGTACTTAAACAGGAGATAGATATATATCCAATGTTATTATAGCTGAAGGTTGAATTCCCAGTCTTGTGTGGGATGTGGCAAGTTTGGGAAAGATTGCCAGGGTGATAATCTCCTGAATGATCAGAGACATGGAGAGCTACCAGTGAGTTACTTATAAAGTCATAGAGATGTACAGCATGGAAATATGCCGATCCCAGAGATCTGTGGATGCTCCGTGGTTGAATCGACTTTCAGCTGGAACAGACAGGGTTTTTCAGGAAATCAAGGTCCTTGTACAGAATGTGGAATGCAGACCCAAGACCGTCTTTGACTGTATTGAATGTACAAGTCAAATAGAGTGGTGCTAGAAAAGCACAGTCAGGCAGCATCCGAGGAGCAGGAGAATTGACGTTTCAGGCATAAGCTTTTCATTGGAAATGTGGGGAGGCCCGAGAAGGCTGAGAGATAAATGGGAAGGGGTTCGGGTTGGGGCAATCAGTGGATGGAAGTGGGGGGAGTGATGGTGATAGGTTGGAGAAGAGGGTGGAGCGAATAAGTGGGAAGGAAGATTGACGGGTAGGACAGTTCAAGAGGATGGTGTTGAGTTGGAGGGTTGAATCTGGGATAAGGTGAGGGGAAAAGAAATGAGGAAACTGGTAAACTCTACATTGATCCTGTATGATTGGAGGGTCCCAAGGTGGAAGATGAGACATTCTTCCTCCAGGCGTCAGATGGCTAGAGTTTGGTGGAGGAGGCTCAGGACTTGCATGTCCTTGGGGGAGTTAAAGTGGTTGGCAACCAGGCAGTGGGGTGGACAAAGAAACTGCAATGCTGGATTCCAAAGTGGACAAGTAGGAGACTGGAAGAACACAGCAAGCCAGGAAGCATCAGAAGGTGGAGAAGTCAATGTTTCAAGTATAACCCTTCAGGACTGCGGATGGATGTAAGGGAAGCTGCAGATAAGACGGGTAGGTGGGGGGGCAGGGTGGTGAGGTGGGGATAGGTGGAGGGTACAAGCTGGTTGGTCGATTAGAGGAATGGAAGGAAGGGGGAGGGGCTGGGAAGGAAGTCAGGTGATGAGAAGAGAGGTTATTTGAAATTGGAGAACTCAATGTTAAATGTCCCGAGCTGTAGATAGCCCAGACGGAAGATGAAGTGGTCCTCCAGTTGGCAGTTTGATTTGTTGTGGCAATGGAGAAGCCTAAGGATAGTAATGTCAGAAAGGGAGTAGGAAGGGGAACATCGAGTAGACTCCACAACCACCTGCTGAAGGAGCAGCACTTTGAAAGCTAGTGCTTCAAAATAGACCTGTTGGACTATAACTTGGTGTTGGGTGATTTTTAACTTTGTACACCCAGCCCAACACCGGCACCTCCAAATCATAGACTAGATAAGAAGTGAGTTTAGCAAGGCAAAATGAAATATGTTTTCATCAGTGAGCCTGAGAAATAAGACCGGTGAGCTGAGGGGACACAGACAAAGGCAGTATGATACCATTGTCATGACCGAGACTTGGCTGTTTGGCAGCTTTCTCTTTACAATCAGACAAGTTGGAGAGGAGGATAGAAGGAGAGGTGGGTTTGCAATATTGATCGAGAAATCAAGTACAGCAATAAGGAAGGATGATATCTTGAAACGTTCATCAAATGAGGCCAAATGGGTGGAAATAAAAAAACAGAGGTAAAAAAACACGCTGTTGGATGTGTGCTATACACCCCAAAACAGTCAGGGAGAATTAGAGAATCTAAAAAATGAAATTCAAGAATAATGAGGCTGTAAAGTCAAACTGAAATGGTTTTAGTGTTCAATGTAGGGAGGAAACAAATGCTTTATTTTCTTCCAGGAGAATGTTTTTTGTGTGTTCACCAGTACTTAGAAAGCCCTGATATTCAGAAATGAGCCCAGACATACCAATAGGGGATCCTTTTGGTGATAGTGATCGTAACTCATGTACATTTAAGATAGTTAAAGAAAAGGATAAATATAGGCCAGAAATACATGTTCTAAATGGCAGAAAGGCTAATTTTACTAAGATGGGACACCATTTGACCCAGGTAGACAGGGAGTAGCTACTTGCAGATAAAACTGTTAGAGCAGTGAGAGGTATTCAGGAGAACATTGCGAGAATATAGGGATAAACTTGTTCTCATAAAATCAAAGGCTGGGACCAAGAACAGAGAACCCTGAATAGCAAAGAATATAAAGTTTAGAATTAAGGAAAAAGAGAGATTTGTGGCAGATACCATGGGCTCAGTACAGCAGACTCCATGGAGGAATATAAAAAAGTGGGCGGGGGCAGCGGGGTCTTAAAAAGGAAGTTATGAAAGCAAATAGAGAAAACGCTGAGAAGGTAGAATAAAGGTAAACCCTAACGGAGTGATTAGGACCGAATTTGGACTATAGATGCGCGGGTAGGTATAGTCCTCAATTGATACTTTGCATCAGTCTTCACAATGGAAAATGATGATTCAGGTGTACTCTTCAGGATGGAGTACTATGAAATATAAGGAGAAAGTATCATAAACTGAAAGGAGGTGAAAGCAGATTTAGTAGCTTTTAAAGTGCATAAATCTGCAGGCCTGAATGAAATGTATTCCAGGCTATTGACAGAGGCAAGGGAGGAAATATCAGGGGGTATTTTTCAAATCCTCTCTGGCCACAGATTGGTATTAGAGGAGTCATAGAGTTATACAGCACAGAGATGGACCATTTGGTTTAACTCCTCCACACCAACCAAATATCCTAAACTGATCTAGACCCATTTGCCAGCATTTGGCCTATATCCCTCGAAAGCCTTCCTATTCATGTATCCATTTAAATGCCTTTAAAATGTTGCTTAATGTTGTAATTATACATCCCTCCACCACTTCCTCTGGCAGCTCGTTCCACCCTCTGTGTGGAAAAAGTTACCTCTCAGGTCCCTTTTAAATATTTCCCCTCTCACCTTAAACCTATGCCCTCCAGTTTTGGACTCCCATAACCTGGGGAAAAGACATTGGCTATTCACTCTATCTATGTCCCTCATGATTCTATAAAGTCACCCCTCAGCCTCCAACCATCCTATTCAGCCTCTTTCTATATCTCAAACCCTCTAGTCTTGTGTTGTGAAACTTGAAATGGTTCAGAAACGATTTGCAAGGATGTTGCCAGGGTTGGAGGATTTGAGCTATAGGGAGAGGTTTGAATAGGTTGGAGCTGTTTTCCCTGGAGCATCGGAGGCTAAAGGGTGACCTTATACAGGTTCCTGAAGAAGGACTTATGCCCGAAACGTCGAATCTCCTGTTCCTTGGATGCTGCCTGACCTGCTGCGCTTTTCCAGCAACGCATTTTCAGCACCATCCAAAACCTTGTCAAACACCTTGCTGAAGTCCATATCAACAATATCTACGGCTCTGCCTATATCAATCTTCTTTGTCACCTCTTCAAAAAAAACTCAGTAAAGTTAGTGAGACACTATTTCCTTTTCACAAAGCTATGTTAACTATCCTCACTCAGTCCTTGCCTTTCCAAATGCATGTAAATCCTGTTGCTCAGAATCCCCTCCAACTTAATCGCTACTCATGTCAGGCTTACCAATCTATTGATTCCCTGGCTTTTCCCTGCTACCTTTCTGAAACAATGGCACCATATTAGTCAGGGAAGGCATCAGGGTGAGAACCAGTTCAGTCAGTCGAAGAAGGGTGTCAGTGGAATTCAGGGTGAGGACCAGTTCAGTCATTCAGGGTGAGGACCAGTTCAGTCATTCAGACTCCTCCCTCCCCTTCCTAGACCTTTCCATTTCTATCTCGGACTGTCTCGGACTCCTCCCTCCCCTTCCTAGACCTTTCCATTTCTATCTCGGGCCGTCTCAGACTCCTCCCTCCCCTTCCTAGACCTTTCCATTTCTATCTCGGGCAACCGAATCAACACGGACATCTACTATAAACCGACTGACTCCCACAGCTACCTAGACTACACCTCCTCCCATCCTGCCCCCTGTAAAAACGCCATCCCATATTCCCAATTCCTTCATCTCCGCCGCATTTGCTGCCAGGAGGACCAGTTCCAATACTGTACAGCCCAGATGGCCTCCTTCTTCAAGGACCGCAGATTCCCCCCAGACGTGATCGACGATGCCCTCCACCACATCTCCTCCACTTCCCGCTCCTCCACCCTTGAGCCCCGCCCCTCCAACCGCCACCAGGACAGAACCCCACTGGTTCTCACCTACCACCCCACCAACCTCCATATACAGCGTATCATCCGCCGTCATTTCCGCCACCTCCAAACGGACCCCACCGCCAGGGATATATTTCCCTCCCATCCCCTATCAGCATTCCGAAAAGACCATTCCCTCCGTGACTCCCTCATCAGGTCCACATCCCCCACCAACCCAACCACCACTCCCGGCACCTTCCCCTGCAACCGCAAGAAATGCAAAACTTGCGCCCACACCTCCTCCCTTACTTCTCTCCAAGGCCCCAAGGAATCCTTCCATATCCACCACAAATTCACCTGCACCTCCACACACATCTTCTATTGCATCCGCTGCACCCAATGTGGCCTCCTCTATATTGGGGAGACAGAGAACACCTCTGGGACACCCGGACCAACCAACCCAACCACCCCGTGGCTCAACACTTTAACTTCCCCTCCCACTCCTCCAAGGACATGCAGGTCCTTGGACTCCTCCATCGCCAGAACATAACAACACGACAGTTGGAAGAAGAGCACCTCATCTTCCGCCTAGGAACCCTCCAACCACAAGGGATGAACTCAGATTTCTCCAGTTTCCTCATTTCCCCTCCCCCCACCTTGTCTCAGTCAAATCCCTTGAACTCAGCACCGCCTTCCTAACCTGCAATCTTCTTCCTGACCTCTCTGCCCCCACCCCACTCTGGCCTATCACCCTCACCTTGACCTCCTTCCACCTATCGCATCTCCATCGCCCCTCCCCCAAGTCCCTCCTCCCTATCTTTTATCTTAGCCTGCTTGGCACACTTTCCTCATTCCTGAAGAAGGGCTCATGCCCGAAACGTCGAATCTCCTGTTCCTTGGATGCTGCCTGACCTGCTGCGCTTTTCCAGCAACACATTTTCAGCACCATATTAGTCACCCTCCAGTCTTCTGGCACCAAGCCTATGGCTGTCAAAGATACAGATATCTCTTTCCTAGCTTCCCTCAAATTTCTGGGATACAACTGATCAGTCCCTGGGGATTCATCCTCTTCTATAATATGAACTCTTTTCAAAACATCACTATTTATTTCCCCAAGTTCCCTAGCGTCCATGTCCTTCTCCACTGTCAATACTGATGCGAATTATTTAGTATCTCGCCCATCTTCTGTGGTTGCATACAAAGAAAGCCTTGTTGATCTTTAAGGAGCCTATTCTCTCCTCAGTTACTTGTTTGCCCTTAATGTATTTTGTATAATTTCTTTTGATTCTCTTTAACCGTTTTTACCCGAGCTATCTCCAGTCTCCTTTTTGCCCTCCTGATTTCCCTCTTGAGTTTACTCTTGCTGCCCTTATAGTCTTCACTCAATCCGAGCTGTCAATACCAGCCTATGCCGCCCCCTTTTTCTTGACCAGATCCTCAATTTTTATGGTCATCCAGCATGCCCTTTGCACTGACCAGAATAGACTTTGGCTGAAATCTCGTTAACTCATTTGTTGAAGCCTCCCACTTTCCAACTGTCCCTTTTTACCAGTGAATGGCCTCCCCCAAGCAACTTTTGAAAGTTCATACCTAATACGGTAAAAACTGGCTGTATTCCAATTTATAAATTTTACTTTTAGATCAGGTTTATCCTTTTGCACAACTATTTTAAAACTAAGCGTTATGATCACTTGCCCCAAAGTGGTCCTCCCAATATCTCATTCATTGCCCTGCCTTATTTCCCAAGAGGAAGTTAAATTTTGCTCTTTCTCTGGTAGATAAATCCGCATGTTGAATAAGAAAATTTTCTTGACACACTTAACAAATTCCTCTCCATCCAAGGACTGGGGAATTACTAATACCTTCCCATTATCTTAGGAAGGGGTAAACCAGGACATGACAGACCAGTCCATCTGACTTCAAGCGTTCAAGGGTTTATCTACATTTAGATAGTCATGGATCAGTTGGGGTAGTCAGCATGGGATTTCTTAAGGGAAGGTCATGTTTGGCAGATTGGATTGGATTGAATTTTTTGAGGAGATAACCAAGAGTGTTGATGAGGATTATGAAATTGATGTGATCTACATGGACTTTGATAAGGTCCATCATGACAGACTAGTCAAGAAAGTAAGATTCCATGGGATCCAATATAAAGTTGTACTTTGGATTCAAAATTGACTGAGAGGTAGGAAGCAGAAGGTGATGGTAGAGGGATGTTTCTGTGACTGGACATATGTTTCCATTGGAGTTCTGTAGGGCTTTGTGCTGGGACCTTTACTGCTTATAGTATACATCAATGGTTCCAACAAGAAGTCTGTGGATGACACAAAATTTACTAAGTTATGTGAGGTGATGCACTTGTGGGAGAGTTATCAAGGAAAGAGATTGCACTATGAATGGTAAGATCCTAAAAAAATACTGAAGTTCAGTGGGACATTAGTGTGTGTATCCACAAATCCCTGAAGGTAGGTTGAAATAAAACGAATGTTTGCATCTGCCTGCTTGGACAGATGCAAAACATCCTGTGGCACTATTTTCAAGAAGGGCACAGTCTCTAATCTCTAGGCCAAACTTTATCCCTCAATCAACTTCGGGGAAGAGGTCATCTGGTCTTTATTACATTGCTGTTCATGGGAAGTTGCTGCGTGCAAAAACTGCTGCCAGGTTTTCAACATTACATCCATGATTCCACTTCAAAAGTATTATAAATGTGGACACTGGTTTTTTAAAAATTGGAATTTTGTAGATTTGGAATGATGAGCTAATTAAAATACTTGTGCATAAACTGGAAAAATGAAACGATTACACCAAAATATAATCTTATATTGTCAAATTGGCTCGAAGTGCTTCATGTACAATGAACAGTCGTGTCAACAAAACTGCATAGAGATTCAGTGTCCAAGAGGTTTCATCAAAGGCAGTGATATAAATAAGTGGAGAATTTTTTTTTTGATTGGGACAAGATGAGAAACTCCTCTTCTTCAAAGGGTCCCGTGTAATATTTAACAGGCCCTTGACCTGGAAAATGGAACCTTTTAAATGCCTCATTTAATAATTTATTGCATCCAATTACAGGTAACCTTGAATCCAGCCAAAGCACAGCAAATATTTAGCAGCAAGTATTCTGTCTGCACAGAGCTGGTGATCTGAGTCATAACAGGTGGTTGTATGAAAAATTTAGGATATTTACAAATGTAAAGAGAAAGTTTCAGCAGAAATTTTACTTTGCAGAATTAAGCAATCAAGTACTAAAAATATTTGTTAATTTTAATGAAATGACGTAGATGTTTACAGGACAAGAGGAGACCATTCCACCCATCATGTCCATGCCAGTCAACAACAATCCAACTGCATTAATTCCATTTTCAGACTTGGCATGCTAAGTAAATATCCAAATGTTGCTTAACAGTTACAGGAGTTTCAGGATCAACATCCTTTCAAAGTCAGAAGCCATACGACATTAGGTTATAGTCGCAACAGGTTGATTTGAACTCAGACTTTCAGAGCGCTGCTCCCTTGTCGAGTTGGGTTTCAGGTTACTTCACCTGACAAAGGAGCAGCGCTCTAAAAACTAGTGATTTTAAATAAACTTGTTGATTTGTAACCCTGGTGTCGTGTGATTTCTAACTTTTGTCTAGGTAAAAACAAGGGCTGCAGATGCTGGAAACCAGATTCTAGATTAGAGTGGTGCTGGAAAAGCACATCAGGTCAGGCAGCATCCGAGGAACAGGAAAATTGCGTCTATTCCTGATGAAGGGCTTTTTTCCGAAATGTCGATTTTCCTGCTCCTCGGATGCTGCCTGACCTGCTGTGCTTTTCTAACTTTGTCGAACCCAGTCCAACACCGGCACCTCCACAACATCCTTCCAGATTCCCTCAACCTTCTGAGAGAAAAAAAATTCTTAACTCTCCTCTTAGCCATATTACTTCTCATCATAAATTTGTGTCCCCGATTATTGACTATTGTAGTAACTTAAAGTACCTTCCTATCAATCTTACCCATGATCTTATATATCTCTATTAAGTCCCTTCTCAGCCTTTGCTGCTCCAAGGAATATAATCTCAACATACGTAATCTTTCCTCATAGCTTAGACGCTCCAGCCCAGTCAGCATTCTGATAATTCTCCTCTATACCCTCCCTGCTGCAGTCATATCCATCCTATAATGTGGTGGCCTGAACTGCACACAGCACTCCATTTGTGGCCTGGTCAGCATTTTATACGATTTCATCATAACCTCTATGCTTTTGTATTCTACGTCTTGGCCAGTAAAGGTAAGTACTCCATATTCCCTCACAGCTATCTTATGTGGTGATTGTGACAAGGTCAGCTAGGTGGATGTCATAGAATATGAGTTCCCTGATGGGTGCTGTTAACCTGGTCCAATCAGGGAGCTCTGGCTGACAGATCACACCTGCACACACACAACATGGGTGCTGGAGAAAAAAATAAGCACTACCGCAGTTAGGCGATTATGTGGGGGTTTTAAAAAAAAAGGATTGTCAGAGATTTAAAAAAAACAGGTTTGTTCTGCTCCTGGGCTTGGCCAAACTGGCCATAAACAGGCCCAGGCAGCGGGCTGTGGAGGGGGTCGTTAGGGCCAACTGCCTGCCCCTCTTCCGCGGTTACGTTAGAGCCAGGTGTCTCTGGAAAAGGAGCACGCGGTATCCACCAACACCCTGCAGTTGTTCAGGGAGAGGTGGAGGCCACAGGGAGTGGAGTGCATTATTTCCCCCGCCAACTCTATTTTGATTTGATCTCTGCCCCTACCTTCACTGTTTGATCACACAGCATTGCCCTTTGACGTGAAGGGCACTGCTTGTCACTGGGCACTCGGGTGTTTCTTTTCCTCCTGGTGGTGGAAATTTGAATAAAGATTCATGTACCTTGTGTCTTTCACTGTGTCTCACACCTGCACACACTCAACAAGGGTGCTGGGAAAAAAATAAGCACTACCGCAGTTAGGCAGTAGTGTGGGAGTAAAACAAAAAAAATGTAAAGACTGTCCAAAAAAAACAAAAAAAGAATAAACAGGATTGTCAGAGGTTCTGTTCACTCTGAGAGCTGGCTCTGAGAGAGGTGGATCAGTTTCAAATACATTGCATGTATAAATAAAGGGTAGTTCATACGTTTATAAGATACAAAAAGAGAATTCAACCATGGCTGATATGCTCCTCACCCCATTTTCCTGCCTTTTCTCCATAATCCTTCAACCCATTACCAATCAAAAATCTGTCCAACTCCTCCTCAAATTTACTCACTGTCCCAACATCCATCACACTTTGGGGTAGTGAATTCCACAGATTCGCAATCCTTAGTTTCTCCTCAACTGTTTTAAATTTGCTACCCCTCATCCTAAGAATGCCTCACAAGAAGAAGCATCCACTACATGTCTATTTTATCCAATTCTTTATCATCTTGAATGCCTCAATTTGATCTGCCCTCATTCTTATAAATTCCAGAGAGTATAGGCTTAAGCTGTTACTGATGGGATACCAGCCTCTGTGGAGTTATTTCAATCTAAATTCTGGGATTTGTGGATATACACACTGATGTTCCCCTGAACTTCAGTCTTTCATTCATGTTGTAATCCTTTTTCTTGATAAACTTCTGTAAGTACATCCCCTCGCAGTGTAGCACGTACTCAGAGGTGCAATGGTGTGTCAGCCTTGTGCTAATTTCTTGAGTGGGACTTGAAGCTAGTGACTCAGAAGCAAGGGTGCAACTCACTGAGTCATGGCTCACTCTCCAGACAAATCATAATGTTAAACTATATTTACTGAGAAAAAAGAAGTGGACTTACAATATTTATATGGGCCTGTTTTCTGAATACATATGGTTGGCAAATTAATTTGATTGCAGAAGGGAAATTGGAATAATTATATTTACAGAGCAAGAAATTGAGGTAATGTCCTAAAGTATTGAGAAGTTAAAGACTTCTTGAAGCACAGTTTAGTAACTTGGCACATTTTAGAAGCATTAGAGGATACAATTTCAGAATAATCATATAAAAATACATCTTTTTATTTTCTTAAGGATTCTGCTTCTTAAGCTCCCAGCTGTGATGTGCACTGTAGGAGTTTCCCCATTCGGGTGTCACCTCACTACATTAACCAGGGGCAGCACAGGAAGTTGTTGTGCTGCAGGGTATAAGGTGTAATGTTCAGCTCTGCCTCTGTGAGCCTGACACCGCAGTGTTGTGGGCAGATTTCAAAAGTTCTGCCAGATTGAGTAATTTGTGAGCAGAGCGACTAAGCTGTTTTAACGTTGCAGGTGCACTGCTATTCATGGTAAGAACATACCAGGCCCTCCCCTGAAATGTGGTTCAGTTCTTTCACTTAGTTTTGAACCTTTTGATCAAAGTTACTGGGGCTTTTCAAAAGGCCCTGTACTTAACCTTATCAAAGGAGCTTCACTGAATGACATGGTTTTGCCTTGCAGCATACCTTCATGTTGTGTTTGGTTTGGTTGATTAGTCTTCTATACATTGTAGCCTGCAATTATGTGTTTTCACACTTCGTAGAACATAGAACATAGAAAAATACAGTGCAGTACAGGCCCTTTGGCCCTCGATGTTGCACCGATCCAAGCCCACCTAAACTACACTAGCCCACTATCCTCCATATGTCTATCCCAATGCCCGTTTAAATGCCCATAAAGAGGGAGAGTCCACCACTGCTACTAGCAGGGCATTCCATGAACTCACGACTCGCTGAGTAAAGAATCTACCCCTAACATCTGTCTTATACCTACCACCCCTTAACCTAAAGCTATGTCCCCTCGTAATAGCTGACTCCATACGTGGAAAAAGGTTCTCATGGTCAACTCTATCTAAACCCCTAATCATCTTGTACACCTCTATCAAGTCACCCCTAAACCTTCTTTTCTCCAATGAAAACAGCCCCAAGTGCTTCAGCCTTTCCTCATACGATCTTCCTACCATACCAGGCAACATCCTGGTAAACCTCCTCTGCACTCGTTCCAGTGCCTCCACAACCTTCCTATAGTATGGCGACTAAAACTGCACACAATACTCCAGATGCGGCTGCACCAGAATCTTATACAACTGCAACATGACCTCAGGACTCCGGAACTCAATTCCTCTACCAGTAAAAGCCAGTACGCCATATGCCTTCTTCACAGCACTATTTACCTGGGTGGTAACTTTGAGAGATCTGTGTACATGGACACCAAGATCCCTCTGCTCATCCACACTATCAAGTATCCGACCATTAGCCCAGTACCCCATCTTCTTGTTACTCTTACCAAAGTGAATCACTTCATATTTAGCGACATTGAACTCCATTTGCCACCTTTCTGCCCAGCTCTGCAGCTTATCTATATCCCGCTGTAACCTGCCACATCCTTCCTCACTGTCAACAACTCCACCGACTTTCATATCATCCGCAAACTTGCTCACCCAACCTTCTAGCCCCTCCTCCAGGTCATTTATGAAAATGACAAACAGCAATGGTCCCAAAACAGATCCTTGCGGAACACCGCTGGTAACTGCACTCCAAGATGAACCTTTGCCATCAACTACTACCCTCTGTCTTCTTCCAGCCAGCCAATTTCTAATCCAAACCTCCAACTCACCCTCAATGCCGTACCTCCGTACTTCAAACTTTTGCATCTCTTTAAACAGCAAAGATAAGTAAATATAAAAGAAATGTTTAACTGGGAGAAGCATGATCAGACATTATGGTTAGGGAAGGTTTAAAGCAGGGGACCAAATGAGGTGAGCATCATTGAATCCTGATTTGGAGATGCCGGTGTTGGACTGGGGTGTACAGGAGGGTTCCCTCCCAGTTGGGTGGTCCAGGACATTCAGTGGTCCAGGACATTCAGCCTTGGACCTTCGGGTGACCATCCTCCAAGGTGGACTTTGGGACAGGCCGCAGAGGGAAGTGGCCGAGCAGAGGCTGATAGCTAAGTTCGGTACCCATAGGGAGGGCCTCAACCGGGACCTTGGGTTCATGTCACATTACTGGTGATCACCATTGCACTACACACACACACACACTCTCACATACACATGGACATAGGTACACACAGACGCGCACACAGACACCCACACACACTCTTATGGACACACTCACTCCCACATGCACTCCCTCACAGACATAAGACACTCTGCACCCACTATACACACACACTTTCTCACACTCACAACCCCCACCCCAGACAGACACACAGATAGACAAAGACCCACATGCACACACATATTTTGTGGGGTGAATTTGTACTTGCTCAAAAACTGCATACATTCATGTAGAACTCTGAGCTCAAAAACTGCATGAATTTATGTAAAACTCTGTTATCTCACTTTTTAGATTAGAATCGATCTAAACATCAGGTCATAGACAGAAAACACAGGGGGCCAACACCTTCAACATATTGTCTAGCTATCACCATTGTTAACAGCTAACCTGAGAATGCAACTTTAAAAAAAGGGTTTTGTGATTTACACAAGAAGTGAAACTATCACTGTATTCTAACAGAATCAATTTTTCAATGTATAATTTCAGTTACATCACACTGCAAATTTTTGCTATAAATTCTGTTACGATCGAGCCCTCCTCCTGATGAAGGAGCGTCACTCCGAAAGCTAGTGTGATTCCAATTAAACCTGTTGGACTCTACCCTGGTGTTGTGTGATTTTTATCATTGAATCCTGACAGTGTGGAAGCAGGCCATTCAGCCCATTGAGTCTACAACGCCCTTCCGAACAGCATCCCATCCAAGCCCACCCTCAGCAACTTATCCCGGTAACCCTGCATTTCCCATAATCCACCTATTCTACACATCCCTGGATTCTATGGACAATTTAACAAGGTCAATCCACCTAACCTGCACATCTTTGGACTATGCAAGGAAACAGGAGTGCTCAGAGGGAACCCATGCAGACACAGAGCAAATGTGCAAACTCGACACTGTCACCTGAGGCTGGAGTCGATTCTTTGTGCTGAGAGGCAGCAGTGCTAACCATTGAGTCACCATGCTGCCCCTTACAGACAGAGGGTGAAGCACTTGCACAAGGGAGGGCTCTGGTGGAGCATTCCAAAAGGCTGAAGCTGAAGCAGCAGTGAAGGGAGACTAGGGATGCAAATCGTAAATGTGTGTTGAAGCACAGGGTTGAAGTCGGTTACAAACCATGGAAAATACAGGAAGGTTTGTAGATGAGAAATAGGATTTTGGAACTGATATGGTGGGAGATGGAAATACATTGAAGGCTGGTTTATTGAAGATTTATGGAGGTGGGAAGCTGAGTGCTTGGGAGTTCTTTGTCCAGTCCTCTGGATTAATTCTTTGGTAATATAACCACTAGGTTATTGTATTCAATGCTGAGCAAATGCTATTCAGGGTTAGGAAGGTGTAAGCATAATGCAGCTATTGAAAATACCAGTTTCAATTCTATTATAATTTCCCATTAACTTCTAACTTATAACCCAATCACAATCCTGTTATTTTGGTTTTGCTTTGCATGGCTCTATAAAATTTGTAATAAATTATCTGACTTATGTCTGGAAATAGTCTGCAACATTTCTGGTATCTTTTTTCTCAATCCTTACGCTGTCAACAATATGAGTTTTTTAACAAGGTGCCTGGTCAGAGTAATTTTTAGACACAAGGTAATCTTCTGCTAACTTTTAATCATTCTTAATCCCTTCTCTCTTGCATTGTCCCGATGTGACCGATTCCCTTCTTTCCTGGCATTTGATCCCTAAACACCCCAAGCTTCATAACTGCAATTATACTAAACCCTTCTCTTCCTAATGGAAATGTGTTGCAATATGGTTAATACCTCTGTATTTTTCAGCTCAGAATGACTGGGAGGAGTTGGACAGGGCAGCTGGAACTGCACCAGAAGAGTTGGAGGAGCCCTCGTTGGTAGCCCATGAAGTAAGAATGCAGTAGATGCAATCCAATGCTTTTGTTGCAAGCAGAACAAATGTTATATCAGATTGGATGCTCTCAGTGTGTATCAAAACCTTATATGACCAATTTAAAATATGTCTGCACTCTGTACTGAAATAGCTTTTTGAACCACAGATGCGACGACTGCAGAGTGGCCAGATGTGGTTTTGTACCCATTGTTTGTTAAGCAGTGTGATAACATTCTCATCGCTGATGGCATGAGGAAGCAATGGCTCAAGGCGTATGTACTTTCTGAGAGAAAGCAATGTCTCATCAGCTGTACAGGTCAACTGCAAGTGGGTTGCATTTGGGATGGTCACAGTAGAAATTTCTCACATGGGCCGATTAATAGAGTGAACAAATGTTTGTCATTCTTATCTTCGTTGTCATAGAAATCTCAAAACGAGCAAGTTGTTGCACCGTGGGAGAATTTATGAACATTAGAAGCAAAAGTAGTCGATTCACCACCCCTTGAGCCTGCTCCATTATTTAGTAAGATCATGTCTTGTCTGATCTGACTATAACCGCAAATCCACAATCCTGCCAACTCCTGATAACCTTGAACTTCCTTGCTTACCAAAACTCTCATTGCCTCTAGCTGGAGAAAAAAAAGGCATCATTTTGTTTTAAATGGGTGGCTCTCCTTTACTTTTAAGCATTGACTCCTAGTTCTAGATTCTCCCATAAGAGGAAACATTGCCACATCTACCCTGTCAAGATCCTTGTTTCAATTAAGTCGCCTCTTATTCTTCTAAATTCCACAGAATACAAGCCCAGCATGCCCAACTTTTCCTCATAAGACAACCCACCCATTTCAGTTTAGTCTGGTAAATCTCCTCTAAACTATTTCCAAATTATTTACATCCTTGCACAGATAAGGTATGTAATACTGTACATATAGATAAGATGTGGTTTCACCAATGCCCTGTATCACTCAAGCATAATCTCCTTACTTTTGTGTTCCCCTTGCAATAAACCTTAACATTCCCCAATTACTTGCTGTACCTGCAAATCTATATGATTCATGGACCAAGACATTACAGCACCCTATCTCAGAGCTTTGCAATCTTTCACTATTGAATTATTGTTGATGAGAAATTTCATTTTGATAGCCAACGTCTAAATTCATCTCAATACACTAAACCAGATGGAAGTTAGAGAAAGCTGTTCTAAACTTCTGGTTAGTTCTCAGCTAGAGTATTGTCTCAAATGCATTCTTGATTTGGGATCTGAACGTTAAGAAGGATGCAGGATAGAGACAGGATACAGAGAAGATTTACCACAGAGATTAGATTAAATTAGATTCCCCACAGTATGGAAACGGGCCCTTCTGCCCAACAAGTCCATACCGACCCTTCAAAGGGTAACCCACCCAGACCCATTCCCCATATTTACCCCTGGCTATAGGCAATTTGGCATGACCAATTCATCTAACCTGCACAGTCCAAAAATGTACAAGTTAGGTGAATTGGCCATGCTAAATTGCCCGTAGTGTTAGGTGAAGGTATAAATGTAGGGGAATGGGTCTGGGTGGGTTGCTGTTCGGAGGGTTGGAGTGGTCTTGTTGGGCTGAAGGGCCTGTTTCCACACTGTAAGTAATCTAATCTAATCTTTTGGATTGTGGGAGAAACTGGAGCGCCCGGAGGAAACCCATGCAGACATGGGGAGAATTTGCAAACTCCATACAGTCGCCCGAGGTGGGAATCAAACCTGGGTCCCTGGCGCTGTGAGGCAGCAGTGCTAACCACTGAGCCATCATGCCACCCAAAAGCAAACCCAGTCACAGAATTCCCACTGTGTGGAAGCTAGCCATTTAGCCCACACCAACCTCCAAAGGTCATCTTACACCCAGACCCAGCCCGCTTATCCCTGTATTCCTCATAGTTAACCCACCTAGCCTGCACATGCCTGGTATTGAGATGAGAGACTTCAGCTAAATGCAGTGATGAGATAAGTTGCAAGTGTTGTCCTTGGGAAAGAAAAGGTTAAAACAAGATTTAGTGGAGGTGCTCAAAGTGCTAAGAGACTTGACAGAGCAGATGGGGCTTGAGGAACTCTTGGCTCGATAGCCAGAAGATATGGGTTTAAGATAATTGGCAAGAAAAGTCACAGAATCATAGAAATGTTATATTACGGAAGGAGGCTGGTGTCAGGCAGTATGTTCCAGACCTTAGTCACTTTGTGTGTAAAAGCAGTTTCTCATAGCATCATTGCTTCTTTTGCCAGTGGCCTTAAATCTTTGCCTTTTGTTCTTAATCCTCATGCCAGTGGGAACAGTTACAGTCAGGAGTACGTTAGGAGAAGTCCTATTATGCAGCAAGTTTTGTTCTGCAGCTGTTTGAAATGAAGTACCTAAAAGTGTGGTCAAACTAGGTTCAGGAGTAACTTTCAAAAGGGATATGGATATGTGTTTGGGGAGACATGGGGTAAGAACATGGAAGTGAGATTAATTGCATTGCTCGCACACAAAGTAGTCACAAATAAAATGGCTATGTGATCTTCTGTGTTATATGACAGGGTGACATACCTTATTTTCCTGACCAGATCTTTTAACTTTGAACAAGAATGCTTGTGCTTTGAAAAGGCAATTAACCTTTAAAACAATTTTTATTAACTTGTATACCATCGTAGCTTTGAAATCTTCTGTGTTTTGATTTGGAAGGGAATGATCTATGTGTTTGGTGGAATGATGGACTCTGCATATACCCAAGGGAGAACACCTCTCTGGATCTACAATATTGGTAAGAAGAATACATTGTAAGTAGTTGTAATGCAAAAATGTGTTTGGCTTATATCCTCTCAGTCTTTGTATTCTCGTTTCGCAGAGTAAAATTGTATCCGAAGATCTAACCAGTTACAAGTGCTCATTAGGTTATAAAGTATTTTGTGGTGACCTGGAAGAAGAAGGAGAATAGTTTGGAATCAGAAATTATGGGAAAGGTACAAGAAAGGAACTATAAGCCATTGGAAAATAGATGGAAGCGCTTTACCAATTAGGTTTTAGCAACATTCATGATTTCACAGTAGCTGCAATTTGTCTGCAATAAATGAGGAATTTGATTTTTTTTTAAATCACAGTTTTCCCTGCACTTGTTAAATCACCTTGCAGGCACAGAGATAGCTGAGTGTAGCAAAGCCATGTCACTTTGATAGTATTGCAGCTATTAAGTGTTTGACTCACCTGGGAACTATTTTACCATCTATCTGAGCTACAAATTAACAATCAAGTATTTTCATTTTATGTTTTCTAAAACTGTCAACATTCTCTTGAAATTATGTTTTATTTTGCACAATACAAGTTAACTGGTTTGGTAAATATTTGGTAGTGTGCAGAAACAGTGTAAGCTTTTGAGCCAATGTCCACTTCAGATGTAAGGATGTGATTACACTGAAGGACGTGCAGAGGAGATTCACCAAGATATTGCTTGAGACAGAGTGTTTTAGTGAGAAAAAGTGACTGAATAAGCTCTGGCTGTTTGCTTTCTGTATGAGCTGTAGAAGATTGAGGGCGTTGACAGGGTGAGCAAAAAGCAGCTGTTCCCCTGAGTTGAAGGGTCAGTAACTAAAGGGCTTAATTTTATTACATGAAAGAGAGGGAGTTTAGAAGGGATTTAAGGAGATGATTTTTCACCGCAGGGCGATGGAAATTTGGAGTGCCTCATCTGAGAAGGTGGTAAAGGCAGGAAACCTCACAACCTTTAAGGAGTACTTGGATGAGCACTTGGAATATCATAACATTCAAGGCTATGGGGCAAGTGTTGGAAAGTGGGACTAGTGTAGATGTGTTGGTACAGACCTGATGAGCAGAAGAGCTGTATGACTCTATGACACTACCAGGTCTGGGTGGACAAGTGGCTGCAATGTAGGACTTTCTCTTTCTCTAATAAACCCCAACCCCGTCCCTACACTTGATCCTCGGAAGGACTTTGGGGTTCACTGTTTTGTCGTTTGTCAGCCGTGCTTAAAGCCTTCCTCAGCATATGTGTTTTTAAGTCTCAGTTGCATGAGAGCTCTCAGAGTAATAGCGAGCCAACCTCCTGTTCCTAATACCATCCAACATCCTGTCCCATCAACACAAGGGAGAACTTTTTAAAAGTACTGCAGTTCTTCATTCTTGGAGCAAA
This sequence comes from Hemiscyllium ocellatum, assembly GCF_020745735.1. NCBI lineage: Eukaryota > Metazoa > Chordata > Chondrichthyes > Orectolobiformes > Hemiscylliidae > Hemiscyllium > Hemiscyllium ocellatum. The sequence goes on along the minus strand of NC_083407.1, from coordinate 21,595,747 downwards.
CACTTCTTCCCCATTTGGTTGACCAAGTTGCAAATAAAACACCACTTTCACATTTAATTCATTTAAAAATCACACAACACCAGGTTACAGTCCATCAGATTTATTTGAAAGTACAGGTTTTTGGAGCGCTGCTCCTTCATCAGGTAGCTAAAGGGGCAGGATCATAGGACACAGAATTTATAGTAAAAGATCAGGTTGTAAATTTGCTTCTTGAGCTGGCAGGTTTGTTTTCAGACATTTTGTCACCATGCTAGGTAACAACAGTGAGCCTCCGGTGAGGCGCTGGTGCTCTGTCCTGCTTTCTATTTATGTGTCTTAGTCCGTTAAGGTGGGTGAAATCATTACAGGTTCTTTTTCTCAGCGGTTTGTAAATGGGGTCCATATCGATGCGTTTATTGATGGAGTTCCAGTCTGAATGCCAGGAATTCCTGTGTGTATCTCTGTTTACCCTGTCCTGTCTGTCTGTCCAATGTGGTGTTTGTTACAGGCAGAAAATTACCCACCAGGATACACAAACATCAACTACGCTCAAAACAACATGACCCACTATCACTAGAATCCTTACTTACAGACAAAGAAGGACACCACTTCGACTGGGACAACACATCCATCCTAGCACAAGCCAAACAGAGACATGCATGGGAATTCCTAGAGGCTTGACATTCAAACTGGAACTCCATCAATAAACACATCGATTTGGACCCAATTTACCAATCTCTGAGAAAAAGAATCAGGAATAATATCATCCACCTTAACAGACCAAGACACACACATTGTAAGCAGGTCATACAGCACCTCACTGGAGGCTCACTGAAGATGTTACCTAGTATGGTGGTGAAATGTCTGAAAACAAACCTTCCAGCTCAGCGAGCTAACTTACAACCTGAATCTCAACCTGAGCAACAAATATTCTCAAAAATCGCAGTAATAGATTAAAGTATCATACAACCGATGCAACATATTGACAAATCTAGATTGCAGTTAAGTCTTTAATCGCTTAGAATAGGGATGCAGGTTTCGATGGCTGGTGAGCTAAATGGTAAGTTGGATGCTGGAACATTCCAGCAACTTTCATGGTCACCTGCTGCTAGGCTCCATTTGCTATGTTAGCATTTGAATTCAGTCTTTTAAATGCTTATCCTGTATCACAGCCTCTAGGTGACCATACCCAGCTGTGATGAGTGTTGATAATAAAAAATAATGGGTAAAAATGAATAAAATATTTTTGTTTCATTTAGGAATACCATTTTCATGGATGCGTGCAGATTGACTCTAATTAGTAAAATTACATTCAGCAAATATCGATTAAACTATATTATAATTTAATTTAAAAACCGGACTGCAGGTATAAAAGCAGGTCAGAGACAAGGAATTCTGAGTTGAATAACTCACCTGACTACCCCAAAATCTGTCCACTGTGTAAAAGGCACAAGTCAGGATTGTGATCAAGTTCCTCCAAATTGCCCAGGTGAGTGCAACGCCACCACCAATGCTGAAGAAGTTTGTCACCATGACGCCTGCTGAATTGCACTCCCCGCAACTCCAACACCCACATCCCGTTAACACCTTCAATTTTGGCTCCCTCCATCACTGACTCAGACTTAACTGCAGAAATTTACATTGGCAGTATCTTCGAAATTTCTGGTCTTTAACATCTGGAACAATAAGGTCAGAGGTTCTGTGGGGATAGCACTGTCTGCAAGTTCCCTTCCAAACCACACACAGTTCTGATGTGGAACTATATCACTCTTCCTGGGTCCCAACCTGGAATTTCATTCTCCTAAGAGCACTGCAGTTTAACTTAGCCCACTTTGAACTGAAGCAGTTCAAGAAGGCACTCACCACTACCACCTTGAGAGCAATTAAGGATTGTCAATAAATGCTGGTCGAGCCAGCAAAGCCCATGTTCAATTTATGAATTTTCTTAAAAACTGGAACACATTAGAACAAAGTGAGGTTCAAAAATAAAATTGTGACCATCTCTCTCTCCCCAGATAAAACACATTGGGGCATGTCAGTCAGTGTAAGTTGTTGTAGCCAGCAATCTGGCATCATGAGTAAATATGAATCCACAAAATATCCCAATATCTACTCTCATGTGGATTCTCTAAAAGGTCTGCTTTTCAGTTTAAATAAACACCATTGAATAACTGAATCTCCAGAAGCACATTTCATCTTTCAGTCAGGTAGGGTTCAAAACAAAGAGAGAATTCTTCTGAATTTGTAATTGTGCTGTTTTTCTGCAGTGATTGGAAAAGGAATAAGTTCACAAGTGAAGGGTTGTTGAAACACTAGCCACAGGGTAATTCTGTGCTTTTCTCAGAGTAACCTCTTTGAGATGTTGTAGCGATTGAAATAATGATCAAAGTGATATATGTGCTTAATCTCAAAAATTTGTGTTATCCCAGCAGCACTATTAATTGTAAGTGGTCTCTTCCCAGTATAATCCACTGTTTAATATTATATGCTTTGTACATAAACATAAAGAGAAAGCAGAATTTAGGAGTTCCAATGTATTGGGGAATTCCACAGGCTTGTACTTGGGAGTGCTTTGAATCCCAAGAACTTGTGGAATCTTGTTTGCTTCAATTTGACTTTTCTCTGTAGGCCATTTTAATAAAAGACTTTGTTTTCCAACTAATAAACTCTGTGAAGTACCCTCTTGTGGTTCGTACAAGTAGTTGCACATCATGTTAGATTTAAACGAAGGTTTTATTTTTAACAGATGGTGAGAGATGGACTTGGTGGCACCAGACATTTTCAAGTGAAGTCATGGTAAGAAATGCTCCTCATTCTGTGCAAGGGAGAGTGCTGATATTTACACTTATTTTCCAAAGAGAAGCTAAATCAGTCTGCCATCTGTCAGCAAAGAAGGCCCAATATTCGAGCCAATATTTCACCCATAATCAGATTTTTTAAAAAACGGTCTAGTTCTTACACATGTTTCTGGGAGATTGCCGTGTGCACATTGCCATCTTTCCCGCATTGTAGCAGCCACTACCCTTTGGAAAAGGACTTCATTGGTTGTAAAATGCTTTAGAGCATCTGGTGGTGACAATGGCTACCATGTAAATACTGACCCTATATATTTTACCTGGTTGAAGAGTAGAATTAGCAGGTCATTTCACCAATCGTTTAACAGTGATATCCTTCTCTACATGAATCACACAGTCTACACCCATTCACCTACTCGCTCCCCACTACCTCCGTTTTGCACTTGCTCAAACATCTAATTTCCCCCTTTGCAAAATATTGCTGTGTTTTCCTTCAGCAGTGGTTTTTGAAAAGAGTTCCGCGTTCTCTGTGTACTGGATTGTTTTTCTAGCCTTTCATTTGATTGTGTTGCTTTTTAAAAAAAATCTTAAATGTGTCCTCGTTCGTCATTATCCAAGCAAACAATGGAACCAGTCTTTCACCTTGTCATAACTTACTTACACTTGAGTACTTCTATTGTGCCACTCCTCAAACTCTATTTTTAATTCATTAATGGTGTGTGGCATCACTGGCTTGACCAGTATTTGTTCCCCATCCATGGCTGCCCTTGAGAAGGTGGTCGTCAGCTGCCTCCTTATATTGTTGCAATCCATGTGCTGTAGGTAGACCCACAATGCCATTAGGGAGGCAAATCAGCGTTGTAGTGACTTGGAGGTGATGGTGTTCCCAGACCTGGTGTGGTGGGTGAAAAGGCATCAGGAACTGCAATGCCAGACACGAGTCTCCTGTAAGTGAGAGAGACAGTTTACTTCAGGGGATGAAGTTTGGTGCCGAACCTACGGAAGTGGCCCTGCATGAGAAGGAGGCATGATCGACGCAAGGTGATGGACAAAGCTCTGGTTGGTGAGGCACTCCTGAACAAGCACATTGACCACGCAAAAGCTTCAAATGTGCAAATGGGGCAGAAGCAAAACATACCCAGCCCCTCAGAATATCCGGAAAGGCTGTCTGAACACGTAGGGTTCTCCTCCTCTGTCTAATGTTGAAGAAACCTCAAAGTCTGAGATGGACTTGGCAGATATCACAGCCTCGACACCTTCGCCAACTGAAGAAGAGGATGAATTTCCTCTGAGATGCTCCAAGCACAAAAGATGAGTTACAGTCCGTTCCATGCCACCCTTAACTGAGGGAAACATTCCTGATGAAGGGCTTTTGCCCGAAACATTGATTTCTCTGCTCCTCAGATGCTGCCTGACCTGCTGTGCTTTTCCAGCACCACTTTAATCTTGACTCTGATCTCCAGCATCTGCAGTCCTCACTTTCACCAAGGTGGAGGAACCAGTCCCAGTGTGAAAATACCCCAGCAGTGGCTACAAGAACTGTACCCAATGGAGTTTAGAAGGATGAGGTGGGGATCTGATTGTCAGGCTGTTCAGTATTCTGTAAGCCTCAGAGTGGACATTGGGAAGATGTTTCCGTTGGCAAAAGAGACAAGGACCCAAGAGCACAGCCTTAGAGTAAAGGGAAGAACCTTTTGAATGGAGATTAGGAGGAACGTCTTTAGCTAGAGAGTGGTGAATCTGTGGAATTCATTGCCACAGAAGACTGTGGAGGCCAGGTCATTGAGTATATTTAAAACAGCGATTGATAAGTTCTTGTTTGCCAAGGGGATCAAAGGTTTCGGGGAGAAAGCGGGAAAATGGGGTTGAAAAACATATCAGCCAATGGGCCAAATGGCCTTATTTCTGTTCCTGTGTCTTATGCCTTTATAAAAAAGACCTACGTCCCGGGATGTTGGGGGGGGTCGGAGGGGGGGTGGGGGGAGGGTTGTGGTTGCAGTGATTGTGACGAAGTCAGCAAGATGGACCACAAAAAAGCTGAGTTCCCTATGGAGCTGTTAATCTGATCCAGTCAGGGAGCTGGGGCTGACAAATATAAACAGGAGTGTTGGAAGATCTCTTAACTCTCCGAGCTAGTTCTGAGGAGGCCAAACCACTGAAGTAATGTGTACATGTAAATAAAGGGTGACTTGGTGATGGGATACCAGCCTTTGTGGAGTTATTTCCCCAATCTTTCCTCTCGCTCTCCACTTCCCTGCATGACCCCGTGACTGGCAGCTATTCTCGTCAACACTCCCACTCACTGTCCCATGTCGGCTAACTGACCCTCTTGCTCATCGCCTTGCTCCTGCTCGTCTCCCTCTCACTCTCTGCTTCCCTCCACAACAGTCTGATAGGAAGTACCTCTCTCTCACTTCCTCTCTGACTTGCTGACTCTCTTCTGAACCCGGGCTCAGAGTGTTCAGGAGAGGGAATTGGCAAGTGGTAGAAGCAGTAAATAGGAGAATTGCTGAGATGGAATATCTGTGGATGAAAATTCAGGGCTAATTGTCTACCCAGGGTCTGGAGAGTAAGTTGCAAACGAAACATGAGTCTGCAAAAGGATAATTTAAGTAAGTGGGGAAAGAAATTGGCAGATGGAATATTTCACGTGGGAAAATGTGATGAAAATACAGCACAAAAATACAGAAAAAATCTTTATTTTTACCTGAAGTGTGATTACAGTGTTGAGTGGAACAGGGGGATCTGGGTATTCTGGTGCATGGATCAGAAAAATACAATTCTAATATTTAAAACAAAGATGAGGATAATTCTTTTCTCTGGGAGAGTCATTACTTTATGGAATTTGTTCCCCAGAGTGTGGTAGAGGCAGGATCATTGAATATTTTTAGGGCTGAGTTGGACTCATGATTGAGAGGGATGCCAAAGTTTATAGTGAGTAGATAGGAAAATGGAGTTGATGCCACAATTGGACCTTATTATATGGTGCTGTAGACTTGAGGAACTGACATTGTCAGTGTTATCACAGATGCTCTTACCATCGTCCAGCGTTAATATGATGCACTTTCATCTCAGTAAGACAACCTGATCCCCCTTTAATGTTAACAAATATGCACTAAAACATGTCATTTATGTTCAGTTCAACAGACAGCCCCACATGATTACAGTTGTAAACTTTGTATTTGTAGCATCTTCCATTGTTTTGCCTTGCTTGATCTTTTCAATTCTGTCTTAAGGCAGTAAATTCCACACTAATAGGTAACAAATCACCTCAAAGTACAATTTGTAATTACTCCTGTGTGTTCACAGGCCAGTGGGAAGTGCCAGATCATCTTCTGGGAGTTGAAGCACTAACTGGTGCATTTGATGTGAAAGTAAATTGGCCTGTTGGATAACTGAAGTAGCCGTTCTGATTGCCTAATTCCAATTCCAGTTGTGCACAAGTGTTGTAGGCTTCCTTTATTCCTTCATGGGAAAATGGCTTCACTGTCAAGGCCTGCATTTGCCTTTCCCAATATGTCATGGAACAGAGTTGCTTGCCAAGGTCATTTCACAGGGCATTGGATAGCAATCTAGGCCAAACCAAATCAATTTGGAGATTTCCTCACCTTCAGGGGTTTAGTGAACAAGATGGGCTTTAACAATTGTTGTTTTTATGATCACTGTTACCAATAGAGGCTTTGGATTCCAAATGCAGAAGTTGCATTTAAAATTCAGCCTGTTACTGACATGGGATTTGAACCACCACATCACAGTGCATCGGATGACTGAAAAGTTATGAGCATACAATTAACAATAATATCTTCTGTTTCTTCAGAAACAAGTGCCCAAAAATAGGAAGGGCCACACTGCTGTGGTGTTTGAGGCTCAAATGTATGTATATGGCGGTTATGTTGATATAAAGGGGCCCTCACAGGAGTTCTGGAGCTTCAGCTTTGGTAAGTGAGAAAATGAGCAATTCATTCAAATTATTTCAAGAATAGATCTTTTCTTTGGGTGTAACATTCAATATTCAAAACATTGACCATAACTCGTGGGGAATGTTTTTACATGCCACTTTAATCACTTATCTGTTGGGTGTTAAGTGGTTGCTTTGATTAGATTAGATTCCCTACAGCGTGGAAACAGGCCCTTTGGCCCAACCAGTCCATACCGACCCTCCAATGAGTAACCCACCCAGACTCATTTCCCTCTGACTAATGCACCTAACACTACGGGCAATTTAGCATGGCCAATTCACCTGACCCGCACATCTTTGGACTGTAAGAGGAAACCGGAGCACCTGGAGGAAACCCACGCAGACACAGGGAAAATGTGCAAACTCCACACAGACAGTCGCCCGAGGCTGGAATCGAACCTGGGACCCTGGTGCTGTGAGGCAGCAGTGCTAACCACTGAGCCATTGTGCCGTTCTTTCTGTTCCATTTTTGTGTGTCTGGAATTACATATAATTCTTTTTGCTACCGGCAACCTTTTGTCCACAAATAAAACTGTCTTATACTGTGTATGGAGAGACCCTCTCATGAGGAGAGGTTGTGTATGGTGGGCCTGTACTCACTGGAATTTAGAAGAATGAGAGGCAATCTATATCGAAATGTACAAGACTCTTATGGAACTTGACAGGGTAGATACGGAGGTAAAATGACAAACTACAGTTTTGGAAATCTTAAACAGAGTTTGCTTGAGAAACCCAGCAGGTCTGGCAGCATTTGTGAAACGAAACTGAAGTTAATGTTTTAGGTCCAGCGACTCTCCTCCAGAAGGGCGTGTTCTCACAGTTCAGCTAAATTTAATATGTGCATTGTGATTTTTTTTGTTTTGTTTCCTCTCCAATTTTCTCCCTGCATCAGCCTCTTCTCCTGGCGGGGTTATTTTATTCCTGCATGCAGGGGAAGCATGAATTCCATTGCCATTTAGTAGCTCATGTCATTATTCAGCCATGTAAGGCTGTGATGAGCATTGGTGTTCACCAGATCTCAGCCCACTCTTCCCCTCCCCTGAAATCCATCTGCAGGTGCCTCCTGTAAGTTGGATTTCTGGAAAAAACAAACCATGAGTGGGAAGCCTGGTCAGTGCAGTGACATGAAGCGCTCCTTCCGAAGACCAACTGAGATCAGTTCACTGAGCGCACAAAAAGGGACTTGAAACCGTCATCTTGCTGGTCTAAAAGTCTTTGCTTTTCATGAGGTAAACTCGGTGAGCCATACCTAATATTGTGTCCCAACTGAAAGCACAGCCTGAAAGGGTGGATTGGGTGGAAGACCGAGGAACAGACTGCAGTCTCACTAATGTTCTAGTTGGCAATGGTGCTGAGAAAGAATCACATTTGCCTCAGCCCTCTGGGTTAGCAAAAGTGTGTGTGTGTGTGTGTGTGTGTGTGTGTGTGTATGTATATATATATACACGGTACCATCCAGGCACATGTCACGAACACTAGCATCACGTCTGTCGAATACAACAGCTATGAGGATGGCTTTAAGTCATTGCTCTTACTCTAGAGGTTCACACATCATGTTCCTCCCTTTAATTAACCCTAAGTTAACTGTTTATTTGAGTTTAATTATTTTTCTTTGCATGTCGTGCAAATGGTACTGCAGCTAGCCCACCAGTTGACCGCAGCCTCTTTAGTTGACATGATGGGATTGAAGCATGTGTTAGCTGCGCAGAAAGAATATAAATGAAACCACAGCAAGATAAGGGAGTGCAACAAATTGACTAAAAGGACATTTAGTACTAACATCAGGGAGCTCTTTTACATTACAACTGGTCAACACATGCAGTATCCTTTGGGTGGAGTTCCATATGGACTCAGTTCAGAAATGGCTGCAGTCAGCAAGTGAGCTGGGCTGTGCTGGCCACGGGATTTTCTGGGGATGGTCATTTGAGAACGTGCTGCAGTATGGTAATCTTTTACTGCTAATGTAAGATTGCAACGGATCTGTGTTGTTCAAATACAAAAAGGTTAATAACTGTAAGTTGGTGCATTTACAAATTACTGCTGCATTCACTGTCCTAAAAGAAAACTTAAAATATCAACAATCCCAGCAGACCCAACCTAAGTTGATTTGATCAGAAAGGAAAGCACTGGTAATGTCACTGTGCTGGCAATCCAAAAGCCCAAGTTAATTTTCTGAGGAAATGGAACTGAGTTTGGATCCCACCACAGCAGATGGTGACATTTTAATTCCATTTTTAAAAACTGGAATTAAAAAGCCAACCTAATGCCAATTGTCATAAAAGTTAATCTGCTTCGCTATTGTCCTATAGGGAAGGAAATCTGTCATCTTTACCCCCTCAGGCAGCGAGTGACCGATCTGGTTGATTGAGCATTAATTGCTGATCCAGCCAGTGGACTGTCTCTCCCATCACCAGGTTTTAGAAAAATGAGAAAAAGCAAAGCTGTAGCAAAGGGAGATAATATCTTTACAAAAGAAATAAACTTTGCAGTTTTGCATCTCAATTTCAGTGTTACAAAAATGCGTCTTTCCAACAGTTGCCAAAGATTGGTGCCCGGTGTTTACTCCTTGTGGGGACGTAGGTCCGGGACCTCGGTACAGTCACTCTGCAGCTGTCTACAAGAGAGGAATGTACTTGTTTGGTGGACTGGTTGGCCTTGTCGAACAGAATGACTTTTGGAAGTGGGACTTCAGCAGTTGCATATGGTCCAGGATCAGAGCACGGTAAAGAGCGACTTCGACACCTGCATGTAGTCGTGGTTCAGTGAGCAGCAACTGGGTCTAATTGAATAATTAATTAATTAATTCTAAAGATTACTCGTAAAATTCATCCTCATCTCAAACCCAGCCTGGGCGGCATGGTGGCTCAGTGGTTAGACACTGCTGTCTCACAGCAACGGGGTCCCAGGTTCAATTCCAGCCTCGGATGACTGTCTGTGTGGAGTTTACACATTCTCCCCGTGTCTGTGTGGGTTTCCTCCCACAGTTCAAAGATGTGCAGGCCAGGTAAATTGGCAATGCAATTTACCAATTGCATGGTATACCTACCATAGTATTAGGTGCATTAGTCAGAGGGAAATGGGTTTGGATGCGTTGCTCTTCGGAGGGTCGGTGTGGACTTGTTGCCCCGAAGGGCCTGTTTCCACTCTGTAGGAAATCTAATCTAAAAATCGTTTGTTGTCCTGATGTCTGAAACTCTGCTCCAGACTGATCCTGGTCTCTTGCACATCACCATTGGTAACTGTGCCTTAATCTGTCAAAGCCTTTATCTCTGGGATTGCACCCTCAGCCTTCTCTATGGCTCAGCTACACAGCGTATTGGTTGATTGAGTATGACGCAACAAAATTCTGAGGCAAATTCTCTGTGCAGTTTTGGCTTCTTTTTTTTTGGAGAAGGTTAAAATATAGAATTTTAAAATTCTACAGTGTGGAAGTAGGCCATTCAGTCCACACTGACCCTCCAAAAGGCATCCCATCCAGACCCAACCCCTACATTTCCCATGACTAAACCATCTACCTTGCGCATCCTTGGACTCTATGGGCAATTTAGCATGGCCAATCCACATAATCTTTGAAATTAGGAAGAAACCAGAGCACCCAGAGGAAACCACACAGACACAGGGCAAATCCACACGGATAGTTACCTAAGGCTGGAATTGAACCTGGGACCCTGGCACTTTGAGGTAGCAGTGCTAGCCAGTCTGCCACCAACCCTATTGGAAGTGGTTCAGAGGAGGTTTACGAGATTGATATCTGGAATGAGCATAGGTTAGACAGTCTGGGTTTGTTTTCATTCGAGTTTTGAAAAGTGAGGAATGACTTGATTGAAATCTACAAGATATTGAATAGTTTTGGCAAGGTGGATTTGAAATGGATGTTTCCTGTAGTGGGTCAGAGTGGACTTGAGGGGATAAATGGTCTAGTTCTGCTCCTGTTTCATATGTTCTCTACCCATTGTGCCTGCTTTCAGTGAGACCTTAGAACCTAGCTTTCTGATTAATCCTTTGGACATCTGTTCTGAAGCTGCTTCGGGGGAGATGCTGGCATGGTGAAAATGTCACTGAACTAATCTAATGGCTCATTTAGTGCTCTGATGCTGCAGGTTCAAATCTCACCACGGCAGCTGGTGAAACTTAAGTTCATTTAACAAAAATCTGGAATTGAAAGCTCATTTCAGTAGTGGTGACCATGGAACTGTCAGCAATTTCTCTAAAAACCCATTTGGCTAAGAAATGTGTTTTAGGAATGTGAGAACAGGAGTAAACCATTCAGCTCCTCAAGCCTGACCCACTATTCAATGAGATCGTGGCTGATCTGTGGTCTGACTCCATGTACCTGCCTTTACTTAATACCTTTGCTTAACAGAACAATAATCTATCTGGGATTTAAAATTAACAACTAACTTTAGGGAAACAAATCTGCCATCCTTACTTGACCTGGCTTGCACGTGACTCCACATCCACAGCAACATGGTTGACTCTTGGATGCCACTCAGTTCAAAGGCAGTTCAGGATGGCCATCAAGTGTTGGCCTTGACAGTGATGCCCACATTCCCTCAAAGAATAAAAGCATATGGATCAATGCCAAGTTTTTGTTGTCTCAATGTCAATGTACACATGAAATACCTACAAGAAAGGTGCTATACAAATGCAAGTTGCTGTTGCTTTTGCAACTTTACGAATTAGATTCCTCATGAGAAACTCTGCACGTTTTGGAACATAAAAATGCTTTTAATTCGGTATAGCTTTTAACTTTTTTGACAGATTCAACACTATCTCACTTAAAATATCCTTCAATTCCTTTTGTTCTTTTAGCTTAAATACATCTGGTCACTAGACTCACTTACACTACCTGCTTCAATGGTCATTCCTAATAACATACTCACTGAGCCGTGGGTCTTTTTGGGAAGTGGTTTTGACTGTTCCTTTTCTTATCTCCGCCTTCACACTTTCACTCTTTCTTTCCATTCTATTGGAACCACTTATAGAGTGCACTCTTAGCTGGCATTAATTTTGACAAACCCATTCATAGTCAGGGACACGTTCACTGGAGGCTTTGCTGCCTTACAGGGAAAGAAACTTCATTGTCCCGAGCCTTTCTGCATGATTTAATTTAATCAATGGGGAAATATAAACATTTGTATGACTGCCAGTGCATTCTAGATATCAGAACCTTTTTTCTTCTCTCACCATATTCTTCGATGAGGACAGCTGCTAAACCAGGGTTAACACCATTTGATTTACTTTGCAAAGCTTGTTCCTTATGCAGCTGCCTGATCTCTAGTCTCTTACCTCCCTTCCTTAGTGTGATCTGTAGCTGAACACAACTCCCTGCGTTCTATCCTCCCTCAAACATAGTGTGCCGAATACAAACCACAACCCACGATTGTTGCAGGTTTTTACTAATCCATCAGCATGCCAATTGTGAATGTTTTCAGGACTTGCTACTGAAGGCTGAACGGGGCTGAGGCTATTTTCCCTGAAATGTCAGAGGCTGAGGGGTGGCCACCTAGAGGTTTCTAAAATCGTGAGGGGCATGGATAAGGTGAATAGATGAAGGTTTTTTTTCCCTAGAGTGTGGAAGACTAAAACTAGAGAACATAGGTTTAAGGTGTGAGGGGCAAAATTTAAAAGAAACCTAAAGGGGCAACTTTTTCACACACAAGGTGGTCTGTGTGGACTGAGCTGCCAGAGGAAATGGTGGAGGCTGGTTCAATTACAACATTTAAAAGGCATCTGGATGGGTATATGAATAGAAAGGGTTTAGCAGGATATGGGACAAATGCTGGCAAATGGGACTAATTTACAATATCTGCTCAGCATGGACAAGTTGGACCGAACGGTCTTGTTTCCTTGCTGTACAGCTCTATGACTCTCAGCTAATTTGTTCTTGATTTCTCACAGGTCTGGACCTCACCAGTTAGTGGGTCATTCAGCTGTCGTATACCAGGACAACATGTTAATCTTTGGTGGAGGAAGGAACCACAACAGCTCGGACAACAGCCTGTGGAAATTCCAGTTGAAAACACAGACCTGGGAGAGATTAAACCCAGCAACAGACACAAGCCCGCCTTCAAAAATCTATCATTGTACAGTCGGAGTTGGTCCTAGCTTTCAGGAGAAACCTGTTGATGAAATCTCCTGCACAGCATCGACCCCAAGCTTCATCCGCCCGGATAGTAGCATCAGCTTGCACAATGCATACAATGGGGAGCGCCTGGCTGCCCTAAAAGGAGCCTGCTGCTTGAATTTTTCCACACAGGCACCCAGTTACTGCAGCCCAACACCAGTCAAGGTCAGGGGAAAAAACATTTATTCGAACATAGAGATGAAAACATTTAGTATGCGGTCTTCTGAAAGCAGTGAAAACCTTCTGAGTCTGGCTGCACCCGAACCTACTGATCCTGAGGGTGAGTGGTGTTCAAATAATGGGCCCTGCTTTCCAATTCAGCCGAAGGAGCTGCCTCCTACAGATGGCAGTACCCTGGAGTATCGCGAAGACAGTGCTCTGGGAGAATCCGGGACACCTTGCCTTGACCAAGGTGATGTAACACTCCATCCGAGCAAAAGCCTCCCAGAAGTCCTCTTGATTGTAGGTGGAAAGCCATTATCTGAGAATGGCTGCATTTCATTATGGCAGATGAAGCTTTGTGAAATGTTTTTAAAGTGCTAGTTCTTTTAAAAAAAAACTTGCAAGTTACCCTATTATTGTTTTCATCAACAGATTAATTAACGTTTTTGTTTCAGGGCACACTTAGTCATCGAGAGGTGTAACATTGAGAGCTTTATTTGTACGTTTTTGCCATTGTGGTGATTTAGTAATTCAGAACAAACATTTTCTAAAGAGTTGTTATATTTTTATAGATTTTATATAGAATTTGACTCTTATAAGCTAGAATGTGCAAACTGACAAATTTGCGCATTTTTTATCAAACTTTGTATGTATCAGAACAATTCCTGATATGAATCTGACAAATATGCAGAATGTGTTTGTAGATTTTGACATGCCACAGTGTGGAAGGTGCGCCCATTAAATACTCACAATGGTCTTCCATTTATACTGAGCACCGATGGTTAGAATTGGGAATTCCTGTATGTTTGCATAAAACACCTGACTGATGTTGAAGCTGTGATTAAGATTATTTTAGTGGAATTGCGCAAGCTGTGGTCAATTTAAAATAAAAGGTTTGCCAAGAAGTCTTGCTTGTAAAATATGGCAAGGTTCTTTGGCATTCTAAGTAACACTGCACAGAGCCAGAGTGGCTATGGAGGGACATCGTGGTTAGGAGCAGGCTTTCTACTTCTTGGCAATTGTTCCATCTGCTATTCTTAATGCCAGGATTTTTGCTGGGCTGGTGAATAATAGATTTCACTTTCTGTTTCCTCCCTCTTCATTTTCTGACTTCCACTTCCAGATGTCAACTGCTTTGCTTCGAGCCCGGCATTCTTCCAAAGCAATGTCTTGCATTACCATTTATCTTGTCCATCTGCACAAGAAGATTCTACACTTGGTACAGATGCTTAATTTCAGGTGCTTTGCTCCCCTTGGTAGTGAGAAGCCACCGAGTGTTCCTAATTTTGATTTACTGTTCTGTCGTTGGATGATCTCAAGCAGGCAAAGCCATAATTTGTTGCTCATTCCTAATTGTCATGGAGAACATAGCAGAGAGCCATTGTCTTAAACCAGGTGCAGACCACAACCACAGCGCAATTAGGGAAAAGTCCTATTACCAAGTCCTACTGTGCAACATTCATCTAACTCTTCAATCTCCAAAGAAAATACTCATTCACCCAGCCTAAATGCTGTGGTAACTGAGGCTGCTAAGCTAGGACGAGTACACTGTCCTTCTAGCAAGATGAAATAAAACAAAACCTGAGTTATAGTGGAAGCTACTTCAGAAGGTGCAACAGAGATTTGGTTATCCCACTGCTTCCTCAGAGGAGCTTCAATGATGAGAGAAAATATAGAGCAAAATTCAAAATGTAAAAGCAGACAGTGCTGAAAATGCAGGCAGCGTTTGAAAGGAGAAAGGAGGTTAACTTTTTTTTTAAACAAGATCCTTTGCCTGAGTTCTGGTAAATACTGGTAGTTGAATGTTCAAAACCAGCTTGTAAACATCAAGGTAGGGACTTTTAATGGTCTTGGGTGGCTGACGTGGATGCTTGATTTGGGCTCAAGGACCACCTCGCAATAAGATAAAGTAACAAACGACATCACTAAAGAATTCATATTAATTTAGCTAACATTTGTTTATTTTAAAATGTTACAAGCTATATATGTGTACATATATTTATTTATTTCACTCCATAATTATCCAATATATAACCATTTTAGGTGTATTATTTCATCTTCTAATCTTCATTCACATTTATACACTTAAAATCATTAACATCATCACGATTATTCTTTGGGCCTTGAAATTTTTGTGCCGTAATTGCTGAAAAGCTAGAGTCGGTTTTTACGTGAGGTCCATGAAAAGTGATGGGTTTCAAGCCTTAAGTCAAGAAGTTGATGTTTACATGATTATTTACAGTAATATGGATCATCAGAAGTTTGGTTGTTTTGTTGTTGCCCATGATAATACTTGTACCGTTAAAAGCAGATAAAAAACGTGTAGCAATGAGTTAAACAGTTGATGCATTTTAACTCGTACTGGAAAAACTTGCATACTGCAGACTGCTTTCTGTAATTATTTTTAAAACCATTGTGCCAGTGTACTAAGTGTATTAGTTTTTGTTGTTGAAACCTTTAAAGGTGTCATTGAACGTGGTGTAATTCGCTGTTAAGCCGCAGTGCTACAACTGTGGTTAGTGTCTTTGGGAACTGGGCCTCCCCACTGATGGAGAGTCAAGATGAAATGGTGATCACAAACAGGGAAAGTAGAGTCAGTAAAAGTAACGAGTTGCTTCACTGAGAACTATCTTTTAATCACCAGCTTTAAGATTGCAGTGGGTTGTTGTGTGTTGAGTGGGTTGATTGGCAATGCTGGGTCTCTTAACAAGGAATGGGGGAAATCTGAGGAACTTCAAATAAGTTACAAGAGATTGTATCTATGGGGGAATAGGGGAATGTATCTATGATACAGTGATCATAAGCGGACTCTGGAAATTGATCTAAAGGGGCTGGAGGGTTTTTCTCACTTCCCATCGTTGTTTATGTGGAGTGGGATGGAGCACAATACCAACCATTGGATTTTGAGTTGGCAAGTTGGGACAGTAATAGACTTGTCACCCACTGCATTAGAGTGGTTGGGCACGTTTATGGTGCAACTGGCAAATTGTTCTCACACCGTTAGAAATCCCTCATAAGGCAGAAGCTTAACCAAACAATCCTGAAGACAAACAGAGCTAAAATTATCATCTTTAACTCATTGCCTGGATTTTTTTAAATGCATGGTTCATTTTTAAAAGTATTATTTTGAATGTGGTGTCTAAGCCCCTCTGGATGTTTTAGAGACAGTAAAATAGAAAAAAAACTAAAGTGGCATGGGAGTGGAAGACAACTAGAACCAAACTACAATTAATGTGCTGTCCATTATAATTAGGTGTTAAGTCACATGTGCATTGTTTATTTATGGTCACTTATTCTTAAAATCAGTGTTGTTTTCAGTCCCATCAGAATCCTGTGACCTATGAGGGTGCTGTATGTATTCAGTACACACAATGGAGGCATCTATTGATCACCCCCCAGCCCCTGCAAATGGCTAGGGCACCGTTGTAGCTCCAGTATCCAGCCAAACTGTAGCAGGTGCTTGAATGGTGGCCCAGACCTGTCCAAATGCCTGTCAGCGGGATTTGGATCTGCCATGATTCTGTAATGGATGTGGTAGACGTGGAAATGCCAGCTGGAAAGGTGCGAGAGGTAGACCAGATCTCAGTCTTGTAGTTTATTGTAAATAACCAATTGAGTTACATGCACCATCACTTTCTGACCTGCCCCACTATGGGAGGGGCACACCCTCTGCCTCCAGTCTTATAGCACCAACCATTTCGACTCCTCTTAGCAACTAAACTTTTTAATGTTTCTAGTGCCTTTGGCTAAAACCATTTAAATTCAAACCATTATTGGCCTTTGCACCTTCTTTTTATAAAAAGTACTTTGGACATCATTCACTTAGTAAATTGTTTCACAACAAAGGAGGGAAGAAATTTGTTGTAGCCTAAAACCATCACTAAATGTTGAGAGTCCTCATCACACCTAGAAAGTTGGCATACATTGAAATCCTCTATGCATGTGTGGTTGGAAAGAGGTGAGATGGAGAGTGTGCAAAGGTGTTGATCGGATCCTAAGAATGTAGGATGAGGAGTAGGCCATTCAGCCCCTGAAGCCTGTTCTGCCATTTAATGAGATCAAGGCTGATCTGTGACCTAACTCCATATACCTGCCTTTGACCCATATCCCTTACTCCCTTAACAAAAATATGTCTATCTCAGATTTAAATTTAACAGGTGATCTAGCACCCACTGCCATTTGTGGAAGAGAATTCCAAACCTCTACCACCCTTTGTATGTAGAAGGGCTTCTTAACATCACTCCTGAATGGTCTGACCTTAATTCTCAGACTATGCCCCCTAGTTCTAGAATTCCCAACAAATGGAAATAGTTTATCTTTATCTACCTTGTCTTTTCCTGTTAATACCTTGAATACTTTGATCAGATTCTCTCAAAATCCAGCCTAATTTGTATAATCTCTCCTCAAACTTAACCCCTGACATCCAAGCATTATCCTTGTAAATCTATGTATACTCCTTCCAAGATCAATATATCCTTCCTCAGGTGTGGTGTCCACATATGCTCAGAGTAACGACAAACAATGTGAAATGAGTAGTGTGCAGTTGGGATATGAGTGGAGTTAATGACACAGAGTTTGTGTTTAACCAGAATCGGTCACGTGTCATCTGGGATACTGCTGTTTATTAACGATGTGCCTGAGGTATTATCAGGAGTTAGTTATGTGGAGTCAGAGCTGTTACTGAGAGTAGTGACCCGGTTTAACTGGTATTAATTAATTAGATTCTGGGTGTTGTTTATGTGCAGTCACATATTACTGAGAATAGTGACTGAATGCCGAGGATATTAATGATATGGAGTTTGGGTATTAGAGGTTAGTTACATGGTGTCAGGAATATTACTGACAGTGACTGGGATTAGAGGAAATATGGTGGGTTAGAGACATATAGTCTTAAGTATTACTAATGATTGTGATTATAAAATACAAGCTATCAGAAATAGAATTTTATATTGCAAAAGTTTATATACGGATTGCATATTTAAAATTTACATAGATAACATTTCTAATGTTAAATCCAATGTATTTGTCAATCTCAAGTGCTTGTAAAAGTAGAGATGGATGGACTGAAGGTAGTCTCCAGTGTTCTGCCAAGATATTAGTTTACAGGCCAGGTGATGTGAAAATGACAAAGTTATTGCACTATTAACTTTAAAGTCTCAGTGAATTGAGGTTTCTTTTATACTTTTTTAGCCTCATAAGTTCTTCTTGGAAGCAATTTTCCTATTTTTAATCTTACAGTACATACAGCAGGATCTAAATAGTTGGAGTGCAATAACGGGCTGGTATGCCATATTGCCTTTGTTGAGACTCCTCAGTCTCTTGCCACACTAACCATATCCAATAGAACTCAGGTTATGCTTTTAGTACATCATTCATTCCGGAGCCTGAGATTATTGGCTCTCTGAAAGAGATATCAATTTCATGTTTTACCTCATCTTTTCCTTTGATTAAATATAAGTATATATCCGATTCCTTCCTGAGTTGAATCTGCGTCCACCAGACCTCAGAAAACTAGCCAAAGTGTCAAACCAGGCACGTGATCCTGAGCCAGGTGACAGGGGCAATGATGTACTGAATGGGTTGCTGTGTGTAGGAGTTTAGACTGGATCCACTGCAGTGCAATTTACTGATTTAGCTAATGAGTTGGAAAGGTTGGCTGCAGACTGTTATCAACGTTACTGTGTGGAATAATTGCTGTAAGTCTGGTTGAGAAAAAAAGTCTATCTTCTTACTGTGTACTACTGCACAATCCAGCAGTTTGGATTGTGGAAGTTATTGCGCATTTACATCATTTGTACAAGGCCCATGTCAGGTTGGAGGTTTCCTACAATACGCTGACTGTGCATTACAGTCTGCTGCTGTCATTGGGAATCCTTGAGCTCTGCTTTCAGAATTCCATGGTTCGATAGTCTTTGCATCTACATCTGTGGCATGAACCCAGGAACCACAGTTTCTTTGTTATGTCACAAAGGGAGGAGAGAGAATTTGAACGAACAAGCCTGTGTTAGCACAGGAGTGTTTAGATTGACTAATAGCAGAAACGCCAGTTTATAATCAGTGTTCTAGAATGAGACTATTGCACTTTTTAAAAAAAAATTCATTCATGGGATATGCACGCCACTAGGCCAGCATTTATTAGGCAGCCTTAAGTGTGGTGCAAATAAAACCAATATAAATTTCTACAGGTTATTTATTGTGCACAATGATGCTGGTTCACTAATGTATCAAATATTGCTTACTTAGTGGAATAATCCATTTCTTTCCATTAGTTTTACACAAAAGGCAGAGGCTAGTTGATAGTTAAACTTGTCTAACTTATTTTTGAAATTTAAGTGATGCCTCATGTCAAACAAAAGCTATAACGTGAGCATTCAGCTCTGGAATTAAAACAACGAAAGTGTGTGTGTGTGTGTGTGTGTGTGTGTGTGGTTTTACTTTAGATATGTACGATGCAAATGTTTACCAAACAAGTCAGAAAACAAAATAAATGCAGTGATAAAAGCAGCTGTTGCTCACACTGAAGCGTTGGATTTGAAGCTTTACAGTAGAATGCTGTTTGTTTGTATTTTACATCTTTACCCACTTGTGGAATGTTTATCATAAATAAGCAGGCGCCTTCATGTTACAAATAAAGCTAATGTTTACAATTAAATTTGCTTCTGGTCACTTCCTTAAAAGCTTCAAATTGATTGTTGTTAAAATATTCTTTTTGAAGCCCATTGTCACAGAAATTTGCAAGTTATCATTACTGCAAGAATGCTTAGTTGTATATTGAACCTCAAGGCTAATCACACTAAACATAGAAAATGAGTCCCTGAACCCACGTTCCCCCAGGATATCATGGAATCAGAATCCCTAAAATGTAGTAAGAGACCATTCAGCCTACCAAAGAGCATCACACCCAGCCCCCAATCCTCTCCCTGTAACCCTGCATTTATCATGCTAGCCTGCATTTTCCTAGATCCTACAGGGCAACTTAGGATGACCTAATTGGCACAACTTTGAACTGTGGAAGGAAACTGGAGCACAGAAACATGCAGACACTGGGAGAATGAGCAAACTCCATACAGTCACCCAGTAAGAAATCAAACCTGGGTCCCTGGCACTGTGAGCCACCGAGCTGTCCCCTCGACACCATTGTTCGCGTACTGGCTAAAGCGTTTGCTTAAGACTTGCATTGTCCAGACTTTGAGTTAACCATGTCTTACGTTAAATTCCTCATGTATCTCCAGATTCACTCATGCTCTTAAAAGTTCAAAGCTGCTGCTTAATTCCTGGTCCAACAGTACATGGCTTTTGAAATTTTTAATTCCTGTGAGCCTATCCCACCATGCTTTGCTCCCTCTACCACCCCCAAATCACTTTCACCCCTACCATGCTCCAAGTCCTTTGCATTGTTTTAACTCTGACCTCTTGTGCTTTACCCACTTTCTTTGATATTAATGATAACTGAACCTTCAAACGTCTGAGTCTCCAATAATGGAAGTTTTCTTCTATTTAACTACCCTGTCCTCCTTTAGGACTCTCCTTAACACCTACGTCAGTGGCTGAATTGGCTGCCAGGTCTCACCACTTCTGGCAGCATCTATGGAAGGAGAAACTGATGATGTTTTTGAGTCCAATCTGACTCTGCTTCAGAACCTTTTAGTTCCAGAATCAGATTGGACTTAAAACATCATCTATTTCTCCTTCTTTAGATGCTGCCATCCTCCCTGAATTTCTCCAGAATTTTCTGCTTTTATTTCAGATTTCCAACACCTGCAGTATTTTGCTTTTAATACAAAGCCAAAAGAAAAATAAAGTCTGATTATACTCCGATGAAACTCCTTGTGATTTATTTTTTAAAAATTATTGTAAACACACAAGTTGGCTTATAAACAGGTAGCTATAACTTTGCACTGAGACCTCCAGAATGGATCATCGATTTGGAAGGGGCTGAAGGTTTTTCCACACTCTGTCAATAAACTTTGTGGTTCCATTTGTTTCCCCAACTTTATCCTGAAGTCTACTCCATGCCTCTCTGTCTGCAATGAAGAACCTCCTGTTATCAGTTTTAATGTTATATTTTACTTGGTGGCAAGATGTGAACTTGTCTTAATCTTGTATCTTAATAATTGGGTAGCCCATTACCACCATTGTTCTAGATGCACAGCTGGGTTCCCTATAAATTGCAGGGTCTACTTCGATGCTGGTGTTGATCTGCCCTCCGCATAAAGCACAACACTACACTTCAACATACACTGTGCTCTATTCAATTATTCCTTACATGACACACATCCTACAACTACTGATTATACAGTGCATTCTGACACACCTGCCCCAGTGACTTATCCACATGGTGAAATGAGAAAAATTATCACAGTATGGATTTATTTTCCTTCTGTGTTATTTAGTTTGAAGCTATTTTATGATCCATGGTCTTAATGAATTGGATGTTTGTGCCTGGAAGGAACAAAACCTGGAGAAGGTGTGGACGGGGATATCAGAGTCGATCATGAGGTGCTGGAAAGCACAGCAGATCAGGCAACATCTGAGGAGCAGGAGAATCAACGTTTCGGGAACAAAACCTGTTCAACAGCTTTATCCCGATGCTTTGGATTCCCTATAACTTTGTCATCTAAGTGAATGAAAACATGACACACTCAAATGAATAGCAGCAAACCAATCAATCAGTCCTTTAAGCCTGTTCTACTGAATAATGAGATCATTAACTGATTCCTATTCCATTTAACTTGATATTTTCACTGAACGAAAATCTTGTGATCTCAGTCTGCCAGACCGCAGTTAACCTTTTAGATGAAGAAGCTTGAAAAACTGAAACTCCATCATGTGAAAGTGCTCCTTGATTTCACTCCAAACAGCCAAATGTAGCAGTTCACTCTGTTTCTGGGATCCACTACGTGAGGAAGACATTCCTCTGCATGTATTTGAACTATTAATTAGATTACATAAGGAAATGTTGAAGACAGACAAGCAAGTTATAGATATGATGGTTAAGGCAGCATTTAGCATGCTTGCCTTCATTGCTCAGCTCTTTGAATAGAGGAGCTGGGATGTAAAGTTGAAGTTGTACAGGACGTTGGTGAGGCCTCTTCTGCAATACTATGACCAGTTCTGGTCAGCTCTGTTATAGAAAGGATATTATTAAGCTGGAGGGTTCAGAAGAGATTTACAAAGCGGTTACTGGAATGGAGGGTTTGAGTTATAAGGAGAGGCTGGATAAGCTGGGACTTTTTTCACTGGACTGTAGGAGTTTGAAAAGTAACCTTAGAGGTTTATAAAACAACAAGGGGTGTAGATAATGTGAATGACAGTCTCTTTTCCTCAGGGTGGGGGATTTCAAGACTAGGGGGCATACTTTAAAAAGGTGGGAGGAAAAAGATGTAAAAAAAGGCCATTTTTAAAAAAAAAGAGTGGTTTGTGTGTGGAATGAACTGCCAGAGGGAGTAATGGATGCAGCTACAGTTATGATGTTTAAAAGGCATTTAGATAAGTATATGGATAGGAAAGGATGGGAGGGATATGGATGAAGCACAGGCAGGTGGAACTAGTCTAATTTGGGATTACAGTCGGCATGGACTGTTGAGACTAAATTACTTTGGAACTGTGCCCCAGCTATTGAACAGAATATTTTAATATTTAAAAGTGAGAATGCTTCATGCTTCTCAGAACCATTGTCCATTTCCCCATCCTGTCTTACCTTAAAATCCACTACCAAGTTTATTATGAGCAATTGCTTCACCAAGTTTCCTATCATCTCCAAACTTTATAACATTGCTCCTTTAGGCGAAAATGAGGACCACAGATGCTGGAGATCAGAGTCGAATATGTGGAAAAGCAGAGCAGGTCAGGCAGCAATCGAGGAGCAGGAGAATTGATGTTTCAGGCATCAGCTCTTCAGAGCGTCACTTCCCTTGGTGACATCACTCCTGACCCCATAACCACACCCACCCAAGTGGCAGCCTCCACTCCCACACCCAGCTCCAGCTGAACCTCAGGTCGTAGCTCCCAGCCCTGCGGAGTTTTTACAATTCACCCAGACCTTCCCGTCACTGAGGATGAATTTTTAGTCCTCAGCAAAGGCCTCACCTTCATTCCTCTACACTCCCAGATTACTGAGTTTGACATGGGTTGCGACACTGCACATTCCTTTCACTTCCTCTGCCTCCAGGCCCACTTTTACAATCAATATTCCTGCCCACCCACTGAGAACTCCTTCTCTCGCCTCCAACACACCCATTCCACCTGGACACTTCGTGCTGACCTGCTACCCACCCTTGACCTCTTCATTTCTAACAGCTCATTCCTGATGAAGGGCTTATGCCTGAAATGTCAATTCTCCTGCTCCTTGGTTGCTGCCTGACCTGCTGTGCTTTTCCAGCACCACACTCTCGACTCTGATCTCTAGTCCTCACTTTCTCCTAGTTGATTTTAACCTTACTGCGAAGCCTCTTCCCAGGATGCCTACCTTGAAGAAGCTCTCCTCCTCCCTTTACAAGGCTCTCAGTGAGTCCCTCTTTTACTGCACCCCCCAAGTCGTCTCCTCTGCCCTGAAGCTCTTCAGCCATGCCCTGAAACAGACTCGCTACCACAGCCATGTCTCCTTCCTCAATGCCTGCCTACAGAACTGAATGATCCCACATGCACTCCCGACTACATTCAGACCTACACAATTTGGACTGAAGAGGACAACTAGTATGTACTACAAAGCCAAAACCTCAGAAACAGTTCTCCTTCTGGATTCTCCATTCCACACTTGCAGGCACCACTTAATCCCTTGACAATCAGCCCTGCCTCAGCTCAGGGTCACACTCTTCCAAACCTGCAAAGGACCCCTGCTGTTCGACATCCTCAGAAGAATTCACATGCACAACACGTTTTATCCACCATATTAGACATAAAAGAACGTAAGTTAATCAAACTTTCGTGAACTTACCTCAATAGACTGGTTTCCTCGACCATTCCAGAACCTTTCCTGGCCTCTGGAGCTGTTCAGATGCCCATTAGCCACGTGGCTGCTCCAGCCACAACCGCTGCGGTGAACTATGATGTCACTTCCGCCCCACAGACCGCAGCCACTGCCGACCACACCGCCTCAGTGATCACCGTCCAGACAACCGCCTCTGCGAACTCTGCAGGATCCACCATCGCCAGCACCAATGCAATACCTACTCTGCACGTCACTTCCATCCCAGCAGTTGCTGCAGCTGCAGCCACTTCTGCCCCTAGTGACATCACTCACCAGAACAAGGATGACTCCATCGCCGACATCACATCCACCAGTGACATCACTCACCAGAACTCAGCCAGCGACATTGCTGATGTCACATGTTACATCACATCTGCCTCGATGGGCACTGCTGTAGGCCTAATTTCCGCCCCCATGGTGAGCTTCACTTCCGTTGGTGACCTCCCTCCTGACCCCATAACCATGTCCACTCAAGTGGCATTCTCCGCCCCACACCCAGCTCCATCCCCAACCCAGGTCCTAGCTCCCAGCCCTGAAGAATTTTTACAATTCCTTCAGACCTTCCTCTCACTGAGGATGAACATTCAGTTCTCAGCTAAGGCCTCACCTTCATCTCACTACGCTCCCGGATTAATGAGTTTGGCATGTTGCGACATTGAACACTACTTCTGCTGCCTTCACCTCCAGGCCCACTTCTTCAATCAAGCCTCTTACCCACCCACCCACAGAGGACCCTTTCTCACACCTCCAACACACCGCTTCCACTGGACACCCCATGCTGGCCTGTTACCCACCCTTGACTTCTTCATTTCTAACAGCTCATATGCTCGAAACGTCGATTCTCCTGCTCCTCGGATGCTGCCTGACCTGCTGTGCTTTTCTAGCACCAAACACACTCAACTGCTCCTTACATCTGTCTAGATGGTTCACAAATATCACAGCAATGAATCCAAACTTTGAGAGAAGTTCACTACAAACCACCACCCATTTGAACGGCATCCCACACCATCATTTGCTTCTTAGTACTGAGCCAACTTATAGGTTTATCAGTATTGGGGGGGGGGTGGGGATGGGGAAGGAAGGCTTGTATTTTCTCAAATGAGCTTCCTGTGCGGTTGTGCAAGTGCTCTCTGAAAGCTTCAGTTAATGCAGTCAGTGTATGTTTGATCAAATTTCTCAGCTGCCCCAGAGATTTCAATCACATTTGTGAAGCATAATTGGCTTCCAGTAAATCCTGAATTAACCCCCGTTTTTGCAAGTGAAATTTCACTGCTGGTTAATAGACAGTAAGATTGTACAAAATAAAAACAGGAAAAGGCTGTTCAGCTCCTCAAGTCTGCTCTAACAGTCAGTATGATTCTGGCTGATCCAACATTGCTCATGCCCACATTCCCCATCATTCACGATTACCCTTGTATCCACTTCAGCCTTCAGCAAGGCTCTGTCCCCACTGCTGTGACAGGAATCTCAAGGACATACAACCTTCAGAGAAGAAATTCTCCCTCATCAGAGTTTCAAATTGGTGTCCCTTTATTCTGAGACTATGCTCTTTGGTCCCAGAATCTCCCATGAGGGGAAACACTTTCTCAGTGTTTACCCTGTCAAGCCACTTTAGAATTTGATATGTTTCAATGAGATCACTTCTCATTCTTCTGAACTCCGGTGAGTAGAGTCCCAACCTGTTTAACCTTTGCTCCTAAGACAATCTCTCCATACCAGGGATCATCCAAGTGAACCTTCTCTGAACTGCCTCCAATGAAATATTTCCTTAAATAAGACAAAAAGATTGCTAACAATATTCCAGATGTGGTCTCACCAACATCTTGTACAATTGCAGTAAGATTTCCCAACTTTCATACTCCAACCCCCTTCATTAGCCTTCCTGATTATGCAGGGAGAAAGCGAGGACTGCACGTGCTAGAGATCAGAGTCGAAAAGTGTGGCACTGGAAAAGCACAGCAGATCAGGCAGCATCCGAGGAGCTGGAGAATGGACATCAATGAAGGGCTTTTGCCCGAAACGTCGATTTCGCTGCTCGTTGGATGCTGCCTGAACTGCTGTGCTTTTCCAGCACCACTGATCCAGAATCTGGTTTCCAGCATCTGCAGTCATTGTTTTTACCTATTTACTTTTCCTATCAATATGTTTCCATAAATGGTTTGCATCCTTCTCACAACTTGCCTTTACATCTATTTTGGTGTTAGTTACCAATAAACTTCCACATCATGAATATTTGCAGGATTGGCTTTTCGGGCCTTGATTTATCATTCTTCTTTTTCTCAAACACAGTTTCTGTGAGTTTCTCCCTCTGCTTCTTGAGCAATCTAGGTGTGCCAACCAGCTGATGTACCAATTATATCGGAGTGTCCCCTCCTGTCACAATGTTCCTTAAAAACCTGTACAGTTGACCAAGTATATGTGTGTGTGAGAGAGAGAGAGAGACTTCAGAAATGTGCAAGAGGTACAATCTGGAGGAGCAGAGTTCTCAACAGGTTGTAGGGCTGAAGGAGTTTGATGAGTGCAAGGGTGTTTGAAAACAATCAATGGTTTTACCGCAGGCAGTAGCCATTTGACCCTTGGTACATATACCAGCTCTCTGCAGAAGCAACCCAGCAACCCCCACTCCCCTGCCCTATCCTGCAAATTTCCTCCTCTTCGGATAAGTACAAACACCAAGGACTTCCCATCAGTTGCATCCAAATAAATTTTTATTGTACTGAGAGGGCAAGAAAAACTACACTGTATAAATGTACAAAAGAGTAAGTAAACTACAAACCATCTTTTTAAAAAATTGACAAACTTACAGAAATCCAGGAATACAGAAATCAGTGCTGTGCCTCTAATATTTGTCTCTATGTAGACTACTCCTTGTGAAAACGTGCATTTTTAATCAAAAAATAAATTATTTGAGGACTAATGCAAATTGCACTTGTATATAACATTCTAGAGCTATAAATTAACAAGACAAATTACACTTGAAAGACAGTGATACTATCTTATACACTAGCTGAGAAATATATTTGTATACTTTTTTTTAAGTACTCCTTTATTCAAAACATCCCCCTTCTCAGGTGCACTAACACAGGAAAACCATCCAGCAGTCCAGCCAAAGATTGTGAAACACAGTGGGTTGCAGCTGAACCTGATATCCTGGACTCAAGTCCCACTGCAGGACTTCATGAGCGTGGAAAGTGCATTCATAACAGACCAGATTAACTAACATTAATCCTCCCAAAATACCAATGGCAGTAGCAAGAGCGGGCCAGATTCCTGGTTAGCCAAGTGATGGAAAGAAAGTTGGAGCCTCCACCATTATCCATTGCCCTATCCAAAGCTCCTGACTGCACCATACAATCACCATGGTAAACATCCATACAATCACCATGGCAAACATCCATGGCTCAACACAGATGCCACACATTCCCCTGCTCAATCTTTAGTGTAGCATCACAAGCAAATCTGGTTACATTCGAAACCACAGCATGCATTCTTCTAAGACATCATCACTTAGAGTTTGCACATCACGGGTTCCTTCATGGATACTGGGTTAACATCATGGAACACCCTCCCTACCAGCATTGTGGACATACCTACACCTTGAGGACTGCGATGATCCTTTGAAGAAAACCAGGAATGGGCAGTAACTGTTGGCCCAATCAGCAATGCCCACATCCCATGAATTTTATTTCTCATGAAGCACAGAAAGCAACCTGTTGGCCCAACACATCCTTGTTACCCACCTCCACCAAAGGAATTTGAATGGTTTTTAAAAACGCTGGCTTCTGTGTGTGGGTTAGTGCTGAGGTCAGAAAGCAATTTTGAAACAGTGACTGAAATACACCAGTTCCAAAAAGACATGTTATTACAAGGACAGGTTTGGGAGAATCCCTGGAGCATTGTTGGAACAAGATATTCATACTTTGGGTTTGTGACAGGCAGTGCAAACAGATCAGGCCATTGTTTTAATTTCAGTAACCTCAGGAGAACACCAGAGTTTTAGTGGTGAGCAATTTAGAATTGAATTCAAAAGAGTTTTAGTTTCTCACCCACAACAAAATTCAGTTAAGAGAACTATTTCTTTCCCAACAGGTTTGACTTTAGTTCAGTTCAGTGTAAACTGGTTATTGTAGTTTGTGAAGTTTTCAAAGCCAGAAGAGTTTCAGAAAAGAAGTCCTCAGGTTGTTAGATTGTAGACAGTTCAGGTTACTGTCAAAGAACAAATGCAGCCCTACGTTTTAGTGACTGACTCCCCTCCGCTCCATTAACTAAACAAAATTAAAACATAGACAATCTATCAAACCAGGTTCCATGCTGGGATTGCAGTTTTAGTTTGCTCTCACATGGGACAACAGTAAACACAGCTTTTTTTCGATAAGTCTGTTTTACTGATACTTCTTTAAAAACAAGTTTGAACCCCCAATTCTCAGCTGGATTTTTTTCTCAATCATACTTGACCATGACTCTAAAAATATGACAGAAGACTAAGGGGCATTTTTGTCTGTACAGGAAAAGGGGACATTTAACAGTACTTTACATAATTCTTTAAGGTTTGCATACAATAAATAAATAAATGGAAACTATCAGTTGGATTGGTAACCAAAGATTTAAGGTAACTGCCAAAATTGTTGGGAGGGAGTAAAGAGATTAAAAACAGTGGTGAAAATATTCAGCAGGTCAGACAGCATTTGAGCACAGAGGAACGGAGTTAACGTTTCAGGTCAAGATGACTTTTCATCAGAATGTGGAAGGTGAAGATAATTTTCTTTGCATCCTTGATCATTACTCACTGTGTAATGTGTAAAAGGACCATGGAAGCAGATTTGATGGCAACTTACAAAAAGGGGATTAGATAAATATTGAAAAGGAAGTAAAAGTGTGCGGAGGGAGCAGCTGGTTTTGGTGCGGCTAATTGGATAATCCTTTCAAAAAGAGTTAGCATAATTGCCTTTTGAGTGAACTTTCTATCTCTGCTTTCCACTTGTTGGTGAAGTAAATTGATGTTGATTTAGAAAACTGATTCTAAGGGATGCTTTAGAAATGGCAGAGATATCTTCAATGTATTGAGGAGTTGTTCTGGGATTAGGCTGATGTGACAAGTCGACTATGGGTTACCCAGAGTGCCCATTACAGAAAACCTCAGAGGCATGTGGCTGAAATCAGGAATAAGGAAGATATTGTTAGAGTTCTAATCTCTGTTCCAGATATTACTGATTGAATTTGAGTTTGCAAGTATTTTATGTTATTGGAACAGCTTGTGGCCACTCAAGCCAGGTCCACCATTCCATTCTATCACTATTGATCTGTATCTCGATCCATCTACCCACCTTTGCTGCAAAAGCCTTGATAATCATATCTAACAAAACCCTACCAATCTCATTCTGACACCAAATTGTTCCAGTTCCAAATTTGCGGAACCTGTTCGTGTGAAGTAGCACTTCCTGGTTTCATTCCTGCCCGGTTTGTAGGCCCTCCTATTTCGGAGTTCCCCACCAGAGCAAACAGAATTCACTGTACCTTATCCTACCAAATTTCTTTTACTGTTGTAAGTACCCAACAATAATGCCCTCTACTTTCTATACTCAAGGAACTAGAAGCTGCGTTGAAGTAATTTATGCCTAATTTAACTCCATAAGTCTTAGTTACATGAGTATCTGAATTCGGAGCTGGACTAACACTGCCATTTGATAAGATCATGGTTGATTTGATTGCAGGCTCTACTCTTCTGACTATTCCCTATACACTTTGGCTCCCTGGTCAGTCAAGAATTTATCTGACTCAGCCTTAAAAGTATTCAAAGACCGTCTCTATACTCTCTAGGAAAGAGAGGTCCACAGACTAATGACCTTGACACTGTTTCATTTCAATGCATACACTCCAAAACCAACATACCCTTCCTGAATTGTGGTGACACTGAACACACAGTTACTCCAAGCAGACACAAGCTTTGAAAGTCTAAAGGGTCATTTTAATGGATGGACCGTGGGAGCTCTCCAAATGCTGACTGTGGTTAAGCGTACTGGAAAATGAAAAGACTACCTAGCCCATCACCAGTGTATACAGCAAAAACAATTACTTCAAGGAAACAAGAAAATAAAAGCAAAGTAATTCTGAAATTAATGAGGAAAATACTGAGGACATCTGGTAACGTCTCTGGAGAGTCAAATTGGAATAATGTTTCGGATCCCTTACGACAGGACCTGATAGATGTTTATAGAATAATGAGAGGTACAGAGAGATTTAATGGTAGGAAAATTCCTTGATGGGAAATTTCAACACTAAGGGGCACATTAAGGCGAGAGGAGAGATATTTAAAGACATCAGGACAATTTTTTTTACATACACAGGCTGGTTTGTGTGTGAATGTGCTGGGCCTGATGATGAAGTAGCAGATGTCAGTACAATTACAATGTTTCAAAGACATTTGGATAGATACATGAATAGGAAAGGTTTTGAGGGACATGGGGCAGGAGCATGCAGGTGGAATTAGTTTAGTTTGGGATTGTGTGCATCATGGTCTGCTTGGACCAACGAGTCTGTTTCCGTGCTGTATAACTCCATGGCTGTTCTGCAGAACTGAAAGGGGCTGAAAAATAAGCATTTAAAATGCTGGTGACAGACTGGGGGAAAATGACTCAGAACAATAGTGAGGGTGGCCACAGCAAAAGCATTGAGGGTGCCGACTGTAGTAAATGAGATGCTGCCAGAGCTGCTGAGCTCCTTTAGCATTTTGTTTTATTTCAGATTTCCAGCATCTGCAATGGTTTGCTTCTAATCTTCTGAAGTCAACAAAAATATCAACTAGATTTATGGTGGCACGGTGGCACAGTGGTTAGCACTGCTGCCTCACAGTGCCAGGGACCTGGGTTCAATTCCCACCTCAGGCGACTGACTGTGTGGAGTTTGCACATTCTCGCCGTGTCTGCGTGGGTTTCCTCCGGGTGCTCCGGTTTCCTCCCACAGTCCAAAGATGTGTGGGTCAGGTGAATTGCCCATGCTAAATTGCCCATAGTGTTAGGTAAGGGGTATATGTAGGGGTAGGGGTATGGGTGGGTTGCGCTTCGGCGGGTCGGTGTGGACTTGTTGGGCCGAAGGGCCTGTTTCCACACTGTAAGTAATCTAATCTAATCTAATTTACTCCGTACAGATGCCTGCCAGACCTGACAAATATTTCCTATATTTTATTTCCTATGAATAAGATAGACCTAATTCATCATGATGCCATCACTGAGGCACCCTCAAATGAAGGAGGAGGATTTGACCTGGGTATGGTGGGTTTTGTGGGGGAAGTTATCACAGGAACATTGCTTTACACTGAATACAGCAGCTTCAACTGAAACAATACAAGATCACTTCACAAGGAACTGTTACATATTCACCTCACACACAGTACATAATCTTAACACCAAATTACATTAAAATTATGTTGATATGAAGCTTAAGTTACACATCAACGTCAATGGAGTATAACAAATTGTTATTCTTTCTGGATTTTGCATACTTTTTTTTCCAAGAATGTCAACTTGTCTTTAACCAGGGTGTTTGACGAAGGCAAGCATAGAAGGTCACATTGTCCTTGTATGTTTCAAACACCCTTGATTTCCAAGGGGAGTACAGTGGAGTGAATGGATGTGGAATTATAAAAATGCATTGACAAGAGAATTACTGTCAGTCAGTCTCTCCATTTCAAATCATATCAGCTGCCTGGTCTCATTGCAAACTGTGAGCACAATATTCAATTGGTTTACCCCCACCAGGTCAGTGAATTACAATTATTAGGACTTCAATTAACAAGAGACTTGTTCTCATGGCACGACAAAATTACACTACACTTAAAAAATACTTTTTCACTACAAAAGTAAGGAATGTGGTTAAGATTCCTGTTTAGAAGCATTGTTACCATCAGAATGAGTGGGTCCAAGGTCTCAAAAATCACAGTAAATCATTGAAATATTGGAATGGTTCATGTTAATATATTGCTCTTTGGAGTTTAATGTCCTCCAAATGGTGGAGAGGTGAATCACTGGGATAAACTCCTGCCCTTTAAGTGTGGTCATGAGGTGGATTCCAGGCAGGATTCCAGTTCATGATGTGACCCACCCCAAAGGTTAGCAACGCAAAACACCACAGTGTGTCCTGCTATAGGGGCTGAACACACACCTTGACAGCCAGTACAAAGAATGGAGGAAAGCTTGGGCACTTGGGGAAAGATAAGAACATGAGTACTGAGGCATGGGGATTACCACTGTCGGCTCAGGAGCTATAGAGGTTGCACTCAAATAACAATAGCATGAGAGGTTAAAAGAAGCAAAGAGTGGCTGCCATGGGGCAGGGAAGAGCGAGGGCAACAAACTTTTCACCAGCACCTTCTGAACCGGTACTCTTGCTAAACCGGCAAAAATTATATACCTGAAATACCGGACGTTTACTGTATTATTGTAATCTCTGTGATGTTCGAGTAATCAGTTGAAGGTGCAAGTGAGAAGGCTCTTTGCTGGTAAGTTTTGCTGAAGGCAAAGTTTCATTATTTAAATGATTTATGCTGTAAATAAAACATATCAGTGATCTATTTAACCCTTGCATTACTTAATTTCCATTACTTAGTGTTTTGACATTGATTATGTGGACATCTTGATCAACTGAAATATTCCTGGTCCCATAGGGGTGGATTGATAAAATGTTCGCTGTACTACATAGGGACAATTGTGAACAGTACCACTCCACCTCACAAATAGTGAAATAATAATAATAAAAAATAGCTGGACATATTTTGGAGAATATATAAGGAACAATTACAATGGGTTTTATGACCCTATGATTAAAAAAAGCCCAATCATGGTATCAGCAGGAAAAGGTGCTAATTAGACTGGAGACATCTTCCCTCAAAGAGAAAAGGTGGCAACAAGTTGCATTCCTGTGCACTACTAACTTGAAATTTAAAGGATGCACTGATCCATACACAATCTGTTGATCTAAGTAAGAGTTTCAACAGTAGACCCCGAAGAAGGTGGCTATTTGGATAACTAATATGAAAAGCAGGAGAATAGTTCAGGTGGGGCGAGTAAAATAGGTAGTTCCACATGGAGGGCTAGTCAGAGCACATTTCATACCTCGTTTTCTGTGTGCATTTGAGTGAGAGAGAGTCAGAGAAAGAGAGTCAGAGTCAGAGAGAGTCCGAGAGAGAGAGAGAGAGACAGAATCCGAGAGACAGAGAGAGAGAGAGACAGAGAGAGACAGAGAGAGAGAGAGACAGAGAGAGAGAGAGAGAGAGAGACAGACAGACAGACAGAGACAGACAGACAGAGAGATCAGCAATGACAAAACTATAGCTCATAAATGGAACAGGCATCTCTTACAGTTACAGCATGCAGCCATCCCCATGGAATTAATTCCTCTGGCCATCACAATTTGGGAAAACCTTTCTGACAGAGTGAGAGACACTGAGGAAACTCACAAACATCTCTTTAAGAATCCAATTATGATGCAGCAGCAGGTATGCTGTAGGGCGTAAGGGATCAGCTGGAGTGTTGAGAGAAACAAGCAGCAACAAACAGACCGAAATAGAAAGGACAGTGCCAGGGATAAAACAAAACCGTAAATTCAACATGGAAACATTTACAGTATCGGAAGAATTGCTGGTAAAAATTGCATGGGCACAGTTTTTTTTATTTTATCTTCTTTTTGTCAGCTTCTCAAACAATGTAGTCCTTTACATTTCTGATATTTGATAAAGAAATGTCCGGTGAACCCATCACTGACTGACCAGTTGGGCATTTCCAAGATTCTTCTGGTGGTTACTGGCAGATTGTGCAGCTGAGGGAACAATTGCGAAAAGTACAATATTTTGCAATAAGGCTCAGATCATCTTGCATTGTGAAAGGGTCTCTCCCCCACCTCCTTACCAAGGACCTCAAGTTTTTCAAACTACTTCCAGAGTATCAGGAAACTTGGGGAAAAAAAAAATCAGCGTCATCCAAGGATTCACGTTGATGCTACTATCTCTCTCCAGGCTTCCAAATCCCCTCTCAGACATTCTTCGCTAATATCTCGGAGTTTGATCCAGGATCTGTGCGCTGAATGTGCCTCTCAAAACTAATATTTCTGAGATGCTGAAATGTCTGCTCTTCATAAAAGCAAAATACAGAGCTCATTCACATGTAATGAAACACTCTAACTGGAGAATTTGGGTCAGAGATTTGAGACTACAGTGTTTTAACTTCATTTCCAACTTGCATCATTCCCATTCAGTCAGAAGCAGACTCCTTTACTGTCACGCCAGCTTCTGACAAGAGGTCCTTCTTGCAAGTACAGTAGTAGTCAACACAAACTATTCCTCCTGCCAGTTTGTTCTTTGAGATGAAACAATGGTCAAAGTTCCAAGTAACCTTCTATACTTGGAACGGTTTTTCCAGTCGCTCTAAGCCATAAGCAGCGTAAGAGGAATTCACATTCTCAAACAGAAACGAAAAGCCTTATTTTTGTTGAGAATCTGAAAAATCAAGATTCCACCAGGGGAGTATTCCTACAGCCACTGCCTCAGAAGGGAAGGTTGAGCTCAGATTTTGTACAAAAGGAGGTCATCAACGTTGCTTGGTTACTCCATGTGGAATATCTTAGGAGTCTAAATGAAGGCAGGCACCTTGGACTGTTGTTTTCACTTTACAAATGGGTCAAAGGCAAACTCTGTAGACCTCACAACTCCGTTGTCAACAGCCCCTTGGGCTTCACAGTCTTCTCCACATCCTTTGTGATAATGCTGCGGGAGATAAACAACATCGATCACAATGTGTTAACAACTAAGGTAACATCTTTAACATTTTGAGCGCCCAAGGTGCTGCACAGCAGCTGAAGAGAGGTCAGGAGCATTTTGGAAGGTGACTGAATCGCTTGGTTATGAAAGAGTGATGGCTGTTTTCTGTGGTGGGGAAGAGTCGAGAGACGGATGGGGAGATGGACAAAGTCCAGAGGCTCGTTCTGAAGGTTGGATTAGTGTTAAAATGGGATAGGTGATGAGGGTTGAGAGTGAGGACTCAGCACAATAGTTACATGTAGAGCAAACAGAGGTGAAGGCCAGTTTGGAGGTGGCGAGTTAAAGAGGAAGAGGTCATGAAGGTTCCGAGGATGTAACATTTGACATTACAGATGGATAAGTTCAAATTTAATAGATATACAACCACCAACTTCTGGCGATTTATGTTACCATTTTCTACCAGACACTAGCCTTGGGTTCATTCATCCAACAGTAGAGGATGTCATGAGACTTTTTCTCTGTGGTTCTGAAGAAGTCATATTGGACTCAAAATGTCAACTCTTTCTCTCTCCACAGATGCTGTCAGACCACTGAGTTTCTAGAACATAGAACATTGCAATGCAGTATAGGCCCTTCGGCCCTCAATGTTGCGCTGATCTCAAGCAATTATTGTTTTTATTGACAAGACTTTACCTGGTTGTTGATGGATATGTTGATTCCAAGGAATGTTGAGCTGGAGTGGGAGATGGAAATGGAAAGGGTGCAGGTTCAGCAAACGGGTTTGGTACCATTACAGTTGAAGAGACATCACGACTGAATATCCCGTTAGGAACCACCATGTCCTAGGTTGACACCAAAACATTAAATTGAAGAAAACAGAAACATCTAAAGACAAAGCTAACTATTTCTTCAAAGAAGTTCATTGATATTTTAACTTGAGATTGATCAATACTGGCAGGGTCACTGGGAATAAGAGAGATTAGAAGGAAGAGCAATGGTTAATTCTAGACTGGTATTTGGACTTGATTGTACAGTCAGCTCCCAAATGGAAAATCACCCACATGAATAAAACCGTGTGAGAAATCAAGTAACAGGTTTACAACAATCTGATAGAGAACATGAATAAAGGGGTGTATTTAAATGCAACTAAAAGTAGTTCCAAGGAAGTGTCGAAAAGTACAAGTTACTACTGGACCCTTTGACACCTTGGATTTGGAAGGTGGTGTTTGGGAATGCATGCGGTTACACTATAGGTTGTCTGATGTGAAGTGGTTTTGAACCCTCAGTCATGTTAGTGTCAGCCACGGCCGACATGGTCACAAGTTGTCCCAATGTACAGAGAGTGTACAAAAATCCAAGCTTACCCTCCAGTACAATTCTGAGGGAGTGCTGTACTGTTGGTGCTGCTGCCTTTCGGCTGAGATCTAACACCAAGGCCTCGTCTGCTTTCTAAGGTGGATCTATCTCAAAGAACGCAGGGTTGCTATCCAAGTGTCCTGGTCAATATCTATTATTCAACCATCATTAAGACAGATTACTTAATCACAACACCTTTGTATGTGGGAACTCGCTGCCTATAAACTGGATGCTGTGTTTCCTACATTACAGCAGCTCAAAAAAGATTCCAACGGCTGTAAGGCATTTTGGGTGCGTAAGAGGAAGTTTTGGTTTTGCGTCAATGCTTTGTGTCAGTAGGAAGTGAGCAGGCTGCTGCCCAGACCATGACCTGTGTTTGTTGGGTTAAACTGCAAGGCTCCCATGACAGCAACAAATCACATTTGTAAACAGAACCTACCACTGGCGTGGGCTCTGTGAAATCGATCAGATTCTCACTCAGTGCTGATAACAGGTTGTCCAGATCCTCAGCAACATTCTGTAAACACAACAAACAGCTTCATGGGAAACTAGCCAGTGCCATTGATGCTTACTGTGCCTTGGGA